>NW_024342475.1:5392355-5959631 GCF_902729225.1 Pteropus medius
TCTGAGTCGCTGTTGCACAAACCCGCAACAGAGCAGACAAAGGGGTTCTTTTTTAGCTGAACAAACAATTGTTCCCCATAATAGGTGGAATCAGACAGTTAACACATTTTTATGTTGAAAACAAATAAAAACAAAACTACTATGAATTATGTTGCACCAGCTCCCATTCCCTAAGGCCCAGGCCTTCTTCGCTGGTTGGGTGGCTCCAAGTTGCCTCCTACGATCAGGATGTGAAGAGGCAGGAAGTCCTTCCTTGACGGTGGGCTTTCATTGAGATGTCAGTTCTGTTGCAGTAACATACGAGCCCATTTTGGCCCTTGTGATGGGAACAAAGAGATGACACAAATCTGAACTTCTTTGTCCTCCTTTATTGTTGTGAAGGAGATAGTAGAGATGCTCAAACACCTACAGTATACAGAATATACACAGTTTTACTCCAGTATTCCCCATCATACATTTTGATTATTCCAGATATAAAATGTATGCAATTCTGCATTATCGCAAAAGATTAAAAAAAAATAGATTAGCCATTTTCAAGTGCAAAAACTTTATCATTCTAACATGCTGTAGATAGTTGAAAAAAAAGAGGAGAAATCTGGTTGCTCTGTTTGTATTTTTTTCTTTTTGTGGGAACATTTCACCCGCTGAGTGTCTATGAATTTGCTTTCTAAAAAAAGGCTTTTATGAGTTTACAGTAGAATCAGTGGAAGGAAGAGTTAATAAGGGCTGTTTTTAAAAAAAAACAAACAAACAAAACAGATAATTAAAAAAAAAAAAAAAAAAAAAAAATGACTTTAGATTCCTTCCCATTCTCTAATCACACTGGAAGTGCACTTGATATATTTATTGTAACAGATGAAGGAAACTACAGGTCCTCTTAGGCGGAACAATTTGTTATTAATTTATAGCAGGAATTTCAGTATTTTTGCTTGTTCAAATAACCTGACCCTCTTATACTTAACCCCTTGGCATATGAGAAAGTGTATATTTGTTTTATGAAAATGTTTTCTGGTTCTAGCCTGTTGGCATAGTTATTCGTGTGCTTTGTTTAAAGGGCTGTTGAATAAATTAAGGAATTGTTTGAGTACATGGCCAAATATTTAGACAGATTCTTTATTTTAAATAGTGTTTCGAGCTGAGACTGAAAATCCCAACCGGTCTTAAATGGTTAACCATCGGGAACTTCCAGCGCTTTGTCTTTGAAATATTTTTCATGTAAATGCAAACAAATGCAATCATGAACATGGCGACCATAAGGAGTTTTAATGCCAGAAATATGCATGCTATTCTGCATGCTGGGTAGAGGACGAATTATCAGGTGATAAACACTTGTAGAAATGAACATTTAAAAGCCCTAACTAGTGGTGGAATGTAGATTTCAGTGGACTTGAGGGGATGAGAAAAGTAAAGGGGCAATGAGATGAGGGGACAGTCGATGACTTATGAAGAAGAACTTACTAGGCAAGCTCTTCTGCAACTGACCTCATAACAACTTTAAGTCATATGGCCAGAAATAACTTTATGAACTTTATCTACCCTGCTGCTCAAAGGCCACTCCACAGTTTGTTTATTCAATGTTCTTTATGCTTCTGTTTGTGCCAGAGCCATTTTCATTCTTTCAGGGAAATGACACATCAATACAGATGCAAGTGCCGCCCATTCTTATGACAAGACAGTGGGCAAGCAATGAAAAATAGTATTCCTTAACAAAGAGGGGTTTATTTTCTCTTAATATCTCTTGAAACTGGTTAAAATCCTTTTCCAATATAAGGGGATTGGAAGTTTCTGCTTGACCTTGTTTAGCTTTACTTTGGGGAGGATAGTAGCCGAAAGAGAAAAAACAATAACCACCATTACTTTACATGAATGAGAGTAATGTCCAAAAGACCATTTCAAGAGCTGAGAGGAACAATGCAGTATTAATTGTAAATATAAAACTATAACTTAGGTGAGGAAGAGATGGTAGGGAGAGGAGAGGAATGAGTTCTTTCTCTCAGACAAGTCAGCCAGCACTGGAATAGTCTGTAATTCTGGGAGGATTTTTTTCTTGCCATATAAGATTTATTATTTTTATGTGAGAATAGCCTTTGTGCCTAGCATTTATTATCAAAAATATGTAACCACTTACTTATGTTTCCGCTGACACAGTGAACTAAAGCAGCTTTTCCTTGGGTAAGTGAACGGATCCAAATAAGACAATGACTCCTTTACAAAGTCAAGGAACAGCCACTGTAGATGCAAATCTCATGACTCTCACTGATCATTTGTAGCCGTTTTTTTTTTTTTTTGCTTGATAACATGCTTGAAGTTATACAGATATTAATTCTGACCAAAAAAAATTAACACCGTGCCCCTTTGTAATCATCTTGTTCCATATTTCCCACAGCAGATAACCATTGCATGCTGGATAATGAATTACTATATTAAAATAATGATTTTTGAAAGCAAGTTAAAAACCAAGAAAAAATATTTTACAATAGAGACATTCCAGTATGTGGAATATATTGATACTGCAAAACCAAATGTCAAATAACATAAGTGGAATTACAGTTGGCCCTCTGTATCATGAGTTTCACATCACAGATTCATATATCATATATAAACATATTACATGTAGCTTATCAGTAAAACTGTAATGACAAAATTATTCAAGACATAACACACACATAACATTATGATGAATGATTTCTATTTTTTGCTAAAATTTGAGCAGCATGCTCATTTAAAAACTATACCTTTGATGTGAAAAACAGACTCTCACACTCTCCATTAATAAAGGAATAACAACATTGAAATAAACAGAATCTTGTCCATCTTCCAAGTATTGATGGTATATAGAAAAAAATAAAAATGGCATGAAGACTGTGGGTGATGGTGAATAACAAGCCTTTTAGTGAGAAGAAGGAAAAAAACTGAGTGGTGCTTAAAGCAATATCTCCATGACATTTATAAGAACGATAAAACTGCTTCGAATTCTAGAAATTCCCTAAATAATAGTAAAATGTATAGATAAACCTCTTTGCCTTGGAATAAAACTTAAGGCATGAAGCAAAATATGAAGTATGTTCTTTACTCTTAGATACTTCAGGGTTATGTTCACCTGACACAAGGCATTCAGATTAAAGTTAAAATTGATAAATCTCCTGGCTGTTTTATGCAAGGCCACCTAGGTAGGTAGTGCAAAGGTGAAGCTCAAACCACATCTGATTGCAAATTGCAAACACTGGCTCTGGAGCACAGATGGGATCCTTAGGTCTCAAACATACCCTAGGAATAGAATTTATTTTCTCCAAATTCTCAGATACTTATCACTAACTTTTACATTAAAAAAAATAAAATAAAATTATAAAAGGAGCTATCTCATGTCTTAGGACACTTTTGCACACATTTAAATATAAAGGTTTCAGTGTTTTGCTGAACTTCTTTCTATTTTATGTCAATTTATTTTTTTATTCTCTGCTGTATCTATATATGCCATGAAAAAATGGAGAAGCACAGGTAAAGTAATCATTTCTGCCAGTATTATCAACCTGTTAAGAAGACCAGTGGACCACTGCTACAGACTGAAGGCAACTTGAAGGACTTGGAATAGTCATGCTGCCATCTTGGCTCACAAGCTCACCATCTACCTTCATAATGACTCTAGATAAACTATGTGTTGAGTTAGTGATATAATCATGGCTATTGCTAAGGCACTTGCCAAAGATTTCAGTATTTAGAAACACCAGAAATCATATTGCTATTTTTCTCTTCTCCTTAATCTAAAGTATATGCAAATGTTACCAGTAAATGAAATCTAATAGGAGCAAAGTTAGTTTCTAAACCTTTAAATAGTTATTTGGTTTTGATGAAAATCTTGGTGAAATATTTGCTACAGCTCTACACAAAAGTCAAGTTGAGCCAAAGAGTTTTGATTTAATGCAATTTTTTCTAAAATGTGATACACTAAAATAAGTTTTTGAATATGCAAAACATACAGCATGATGAATAAATAAAATATATGTAAATGTTCTCAGATATTTTTATCATAATTAGAGTCTAAAGTTTGGTAGTTTTCTTTTTATTGCAGATTTTCTTTCCCCATAAGACAACATACCTTTTTATTTAATTCATGTGGTTTTTCAGAAGCAGTCTTTTTATAGCTTTCTAGATCTCTTCAAATTTCATGTGGAACTTTGCAGAGTCACACTTACATTCAGTAAAACACTTGAAATTAAAATCTCTTGACTCATCTTTAAGTCCAATGTGTATCAAACAAAAAACTCATGTTATTACAAGTAGATTTAGTTACTTGCATTTATTCTGATCTCTTTCCCATCTTCCTCCTCTTTCTTTTTTTTTTAACTTTTTTAAATTTTTTAAATTTTAATTAGTTTCAAGTATACAGTACATTGGTTAGACATCATCTATATAGTTCATAAAGTGATCTCTCCAATTGCTCCCTCCCTGACCTTCCACGTAGCCAATATATTAATGCTAGCTGCATTCCCTATGCCGTGCTCCCCATCCCTGTGACCATCCACCAGCTACTAAGTTGTACTTCTTTAACCCTTCACCCCATTCTCCCAGCCCCCCAAACCTCCCTCCCCTCTGACCATCACCAAATTATCCACTATATTTGTGAGTCTGTTTTTGATTAGTTTGTTCTTTTTATTCCTTAGATTCTGCATATAAGTGAAATCATATAGTGTTTATCTTTCTCTGTCTGACTTAAATACCTTCTAGGTCCATCAAAGCAATATCTTTTTCTATCCCCTTCCTTTTCATATGTAAAGGTCTTGTTTTCTTATCCTTTAAGCCACTCTATCTTTCGGTTGGAACACTTAATTCTCTTCCATTTGAGGTATTTGTTGATAGGGATGTAGTTGTTACCATTCTTTATTCCTGTTTTTGATACATTTCTTTTCTTCTTAAAGAAGTCCCTTCAACATTTACAGTAATACTGGCTTGGTGATGATAAATTTCTTTAGCTGATTTTTGTCTGGGAAACTCTTTATCTGTCTTTCGACTCTAAATGATAGCTTTGCTGGATAAATTATTCTTGGTTGTAGATCCTGGGTCTTCATCCTATCAAATATTTTTTGCCAAGCCCTTCTGTCCTGCATAGTTTCTTTTGAGAAATCAGCTGCCAGTCTTGTGGGTGTTCCCTTAAAAGTAATTATTTGTTTTTCTCTTGATGCTTTTAATATTCCTTTTTTGTATTTAACTTTTGGCATTTTAATTATGGTGTGTCTTGGTGTGGGCCTCTTAGGATCCCTGATATTTGGAATTCTCTGAGCTTTCTGGGGTTTATTGTCCATTTCTTTCACCAAGTTAGGGAAGTTTTCCATCATTATTTCTTCAAACAGCTGTTCAACATCTTGATTTTCTTCTGTTAGGCTGATCAGACGAATATTTGGAGCCTTAATAGTGTCCTATATCCTCTTTAAATTATTTTCACAGTTTTGGCATCTTTTTTCTTGCCATTCTGATTGAGTGTCCTGATTGGCTTTTCTGTCCTCTAGATAGGGCATTTGAACCTCTTCTTTATTCATTTCGATTATTCTTTTGTTTATTCCATTTAATATACTTCTCATCTCATATAATGTGCTCTCCATATCAGACTGGTTCCCTTTTAATTTCCATTTTTATGTTTTTTATCTCTTTTTCGGAGTTCTCTACACTTCCCAAATGTTCACTGATCATCAAGTAATCTGTTAGATTACTTGACTCCATTATATCTGAATCTCTGTTCTCTTCTCTCATATGGTCTCTACTTCTTTGTCTTTCCATTTTGACTGCCTTTCTATGTCTGTTTTTATGTACTAAGCAAAGCTCCTAAGTCTCCCAGTCTTATTAGTGTGGATTTGTGAAGCAGGCGTCCAGCGACACAGTCCTGAGAGGAGTTCAACTGCAGGCCAAATTTAATCCAAACCTCTGGGGCCACCTGTTAAGATTCAGCAAGAAATCCACAGATATTGTGCTTATAGATGCCTCAAAAGGCTACACCGGAAACTGAGGACAGCTGCCTCCACCACTGTGAGTCTCAGCAAGGAACACCTTACTCGCTGAAGATAAACCTGGATGGGGCTTGGGTGGGGCTGCGAGTTGGGGAGGCAGGATTTCAGGGAATCATCTGGGTGGAGCGACCTCTGTTATCCAGTCTGATGATGTCACGGCAATGGTGGTGCTGTGTCTGCACACTAGGATGGGGGAGGGCTCAACAAAGAACAATGGATACTGCAGACATTTCTGTACCAAGTGAATCTCGCTTTAGCTCTCACTCGGACAGTGTCTCCCTGTAAGTCCCTGGTGCCCTCTGAGTGCAGCCAAATCAGCACTGGTGCTCAGAGTGAGCAGGTCTGTCACGGCGAAAATCTGCTCACAGATGTGGCCCCTTTAAGAGGCATCTGCTGCTGCCTCCATCTCACTCAGCCGCTGGAGACGGGTCAGCACCATATCCTTGCCCTGTCCTACCATCTACCGTGGCAGGGTGATTTCTTGGATTTCTCCCTAGTTGTATGGCTTGTTCGTCTAGATCCCAGGCGATTTTTCCTTGCTGTTGCTCCTTGTTTCCATCTCAACTTCAATTTGATCACCAGAAGAATGAACAGAGCCTCTATCATCTATACCATTTTTTTCTCCTTCTCTCTTTCCTCCTCTTTCTTAATCTTTCTATCTTTCTCTCTTCTCCCTTCTCTATCAATTTTAAGATTGTTTGAAATTAGCTATACTAGTGTCAGTGTTATTTGACCATATAGGCTGTCCCATGATTCCTAGAGCTGAAAAGAGAATTAAATAATTATGTCAGAAAAAATATTAAAAATTGTGAAATATATTAAATGTTGCAGTTAGAATAAGTTTAGTTGAAAAATCAAGACCTTTTAATTTTCTAAAGAAAACTTTGATGTACTAATTTATTACGATGACTCATAAAGAATATTTCATAAGAAAACTGTCAGATTGTGAAAAATACTAGTATAATACTATCATAAGAATAAATTTAAAGATGCAAAAATGACTGACTTTTTCAGAGTTAGAAGTTTAGATTTATACATTTGTAATAAAATATAGAAAATTTACTTCCAAAATATAATATTAGATTAAAAAATCACACATTTCAACTGAAATGGAAATTTCACCTCCACAGAAATCCAATTTTACTGCATATATATTTTTAAAGAATTCTTGAGAAATTTTTATTTTTATATTTTTTTGGAGAACTATCATCTTAATGAGTCTAGCTCTCTTTATCAATACCCACAATACCCTACAACACCTCTGATTTTGTATTTGTCTGAATACTTTGCAAACTATACAATTGTAGCACTACTGCATTAAGTGTGCAGATATATTTTGAAAGATCTAAGGTTAAAAAAATACATTAATATTTTCTTTTAAGAATAATCTATCTCACATTTTATGTACCGGTGCAATTATAAATAGGTAAATTCTACTTACCATGTCAAATCAGCATGCGATTTCATTTACAGAAAATAGATAAACATCAGTTTTCTTTCTTCTTTTCCCTGTGAAGTTGACCAGTCAATTCATCTTGTATTTCTCTCTAAGCCTTTTTTAAAGGTGAGTATAAAGTGAAAATTTATTTTTTGTAACATTAGAGGAAAAATGATAAAGCTTGCATATAATGTTATTTGTATTCCTGTCATAACATCCCTGGTACGCTCAATGTTCATCATTTGAAGAGGCAACACTCCACCTCCTAGACGGTGTGCAGCCCCTGATTACTGAGGCTCTTCTACTGGAGAGGATTGAGCATCATCACGAAACCGCAATCAAGCTCAAGTAACAAGAGGTGAGGGAGTAAGGTGGTGTTTCTCTTTCAAATCACATGATGGACACCAATATAATTTCTAGATAATAGAAATGTGTATACAAAGGGTAAAGAAAAGTGGTATTGTATAGATTTCTTTTCTTCTTCTTCTTCTTTTAATTTTATTGAAGCTTCCAGGAAAGGGAAAAAAACCTGAAGATGAAACTCGATATCTAAGGTTTTTCATTTGAGAAGCATATGTATAGCTTACATTTCCATTATTAGTGTATATAAAACAGACATATAAACTGCCTACATTCATGACTTTCATTCATTTATTGGAAAAAACTTACTGAGAGACTTCCACATCACTGGGACTAAACTAGACTTTAGAGAAAGAGATACAAAAGAAGTATTTTTGGCCTTTCAAGAGTTTGTAGACCACTGTGAGAGAGGAACATACAATTATAATTCAGAGAGATAAGTCAAGAGCGTGGCAAACTTAGAGTACTCTGGAAGCATTTAACTCTGATTGGCAGAACTTAAAGTTTCACAGATAAAGTGACATCTTAATAATCTCAGAGGAGTTCAGCAAGCTAAAGACAGACAGAAATTGAGGCCATGTGCAAAGACACAGAAGTCAAAGAAATCATGCAGTGCCCAGAGAAACTCAGAGAGCCTCATGGTTGGAGAGAGAAGTTTGGATTTGACCTTCAAAGTAAGAAATAATAATAATACTGTATAATGAACTTTATGTATTTAAAATTTTTCCCTTGGCAGCAGTATAGAGCATAGAGTGAAGGAAGTAAGGCAGTAAAGGACTGTAATATTGGTGAGAAATAATGAGAATTCAAGCAAATGCAGCAGTAAATGAGACAGAGAAAAGGGGTAAATTTGAACAATATTATGATGTAGAATTAATGGGGCTTGATAATTTTCTGGATATGAGTGATAAAGACAAGTGAAAGGCAAAAAAAAAAAAGAAACATAAAAAGGAATCTTTTTTTCAGTGTGGCCATTCATCAAATAAAGAATCCAGGAAAAACAGATTTGGGACCATGCACAACCTTTGCACATTTAGAAACGTGAACAGGCATCCCAGGGGAACTCCTTCATGGCAGCATGATATATGCTCTGATTCGGGCAACACTAGTTTCTCTAAAAAGTAGACACCAAATTTTAAACAGTTTAACACAACAGATGTTTACTTTTTGTCTCCATTACCACCTTGTGAGCTCTTCTCCTATGGTAAATTCAAAGGTTCAGGCTTTTTAAAGTCTTGTCCTTCTGCCACATCCTAGGCCTCATCTGTGTCTACTTTAATGCAGGTGAAGGGGAGAATGTGGGAAAGGTACATCTACTTTCTAAATATGACAATGATTAAAGCTTTGTAAAATAAGACATTTGGGGAAAAATGAGTAATGTCAGGGCCACATTAGTTAAAAAAACAAAGAAGGCTAAAGGGAGACATTACTTTTCTTTAAGCAATCTGTCAGGGTCAGACAAGTTTCATAATTCATTTCTGATTCTCATAATAAACCTGCATAAAAGTCTTTTTTAACCCTAAATTTCTGGAGGAGGTACAAGTCTCAGAGAGAGTGTGACCAATTCTGATTGGCAGAAGTTAAAGTTACACAGATAAAGCGACATTTTAATAATCTAAGAGGAGGTTAGCAAGCAAAGGACAAACAGAAATTTTGGTCATGTGCAAAGACACAGGAGCCAAAGGGATCGTCATGAAGTGCAAAGAGAACTGTAGAACCTCATAGTTGGAGAGAAAAGAGGCAAGGTCACAAAAGTAGTGAACACCTTGGTTTGGACGCAAGTGAGATTTTTCTAATGCCAGGCCCTTCTTCTTCCCCATACAGAAATTTAATATAAGCTTTCTCATCTTAAGCTGAGAAAAGGCCAGAAAAAATAAAATTATTTAAAAATCAATTTTAGTCTTACATAATAGAAAGAAATTGTGTTTTTAATGGTTAAAAACATGGGAGAAATGCAATAGAATTGTCTGGTAAAAGAGGTTCCCATCTTTCCATTCTTGCCCTTTGGTTTTCAAGGTTAGTGTTCTATTCACAGATTTATAGTCACCACATCTTTTAAAATAAAGGTTTGGGTTCAATACTGGTTAAGTATGATCATATCACATGGCTGTGGAATTCCTAAGAAAATCAGTTGACATTAATTGACTGTAGTGTTTAAGGTGATGATCAAGATGAAAAATAGATATTATCTCCTATTTTGACAAGTTTATAACAGTGAAAGCTATAGGCATGTGGCTTAAAAGAACAAGCAACCACAGTTTTTACTTTACAGTCTTGGTTTGTTGTCAAGTAACCAAATTATCTTTGTGCCCAATGATTTAGTGGTTGAGATTCATTCTTTCAAAATTGAAACAAAAAATTACTCTTCTCCAGGAAAATATGTTAAAAGAGATAGCATAAGTGATGTTACTAAGGACATACAAACTTAAGGAATATCTCCTTATAAACCCAATACTACGTATATCTCAGGATCAATAATGGTCATTTCTGGCAGAGATTAGAAATTCTCCATGAAATCTACCCATGTTGGGATGCCATGTTAATCTGTTTTTAAAAGATTTTCAGAACCAAAGATAGCAAGATATATAATTTTTAAAAACATATATTTTGAGTTTTATTATTTTACATTTAGTTTTTCTAACTTATGAAATCTTTAAAATTTGCCTCTATACTCCAAAATTATATATCATAAGCAGGTTTGGGAAACACTGGTAGTGGGTTTTACTGATTGGTAAAGGAAGAAGTATGCATTATACTCACAGTTAGATGAAGAAAATAGTAAAATAAGGGCAAGTATTGCTATAGACTGAATGTTTGTGTACCCCCCGAATTCACACATTAAAACTCTAATTCCCAAAGTGATTATATTTGGAGATGAGTCTTTGAAAGGTAATTAGGTCATGAAAGTGGAACTTCCGTGAAAGAATTAGTGCCCTTATAAGAAGAGACAAAAGAGAGACGATCTTTCTCGCTACCATGTGAGTACACAGGAAGAAGGTAGCCATCTGCAAACTAGAAAGTAGGCCCCCATTAGACACTGTATCTACTGGCACCTTAATCTTAGACTTCTCAGCCTTCAGAACTGTGAGAAATAGATGTTTGTTGTTTAAGCCACCCCTTCTCAGTAGTTTGTCATAACACCTCAAACTAAGATAGAAATCAGCAAAAGTATAAGATAACAATAGAAAAAGGCAATAAACCCAAAAGCTGGCTCTTTAAGGTGATCAATAAAGTTGACGACACCCTAGTTAGACTCATCCAGAAAAAGAGAGAACACGAATCAAAAGTATAAGAAATAATTAGTGGATTATTAACACAGCGATGCTGCAGACATTAAAAGGGTACAATGGCAGTATTACAAATAACTTTTGCCAACAAGTTAGGTAATTAAAAAATTCCCCAAAGATCTCACAAACCACAAAAGCTCATTCAAGAACAAATAGATAACTCATATAGCTCTCTATTAATGAAAATTGAGTTCACAGTACAGACCTTCCAATAAAGAAAGCTCCAGCACAAGATGATTTCATTAGCGAATCTTTCAAATATTTAAGAAAAAAAGAATAACACCAATCCAATACAAACTCTTTCAGAAAATGTAACAGGAGGGAACATTGCCCAGCTCACTTTATGGTGCCAGCATTACCCTCCTGTCCAACCCATTTGATTTTATAAGAAAAAAGAAAACTACAAAAATTTTATCCTTTGGGAACATGGCTAAAAATTCCATGAGCCCTGTCAGAATAGTTAAACACTTTGTAGTTGCTCAATATACAATTTCCAGCTCCTTTCCTACATAAAGTGTAGCATGTAGATGCCAACTAATTCAAGAGATTTAATCTTTTATTTTTTATTGACTTTTCCTCAAAATTTGAAGTTCTATTGACATAATCAATACAAGTGTACAATTTATAAATTTAATTACATTCTCATGAGATTTTTTTTTGTGTTAAGATAGCAGAAAATGAAATAAAAATTGTAAGGATTTTTCACTATATTAATGAATACCATAGTCATTCAACAATCTTCAAACAATCAAAAGTAAAGGACAATCATATCAAAATTCCTTTATTTTCCAACCTAGGTGAAAAATGGCTGGTAGGTCAATATTTATTAATATTTTCTTATACGAACATCCCAAAAAAGACTAAATAAACCAAAAAGAATAATGGAATAGTCATTAATTTATATGTATATAAATGTGGTTATACATGTACTATTTATGTTTAATTAGTAAAGTAGCCTGATTAAATTAAATATGTATAAAGAGCATTTAAATATTTATGAATATTGCCTTTTTATTTCTTGTATAATTTAATGAGGTATAAGATAGACTTTCTAACTGTAAATACTGATTTATGTTGTTTCTTTGGCAAACAGTGGTACTAATTATGGACTCAATATGTATTTATTATAAATATATGTAAAATATATTTATCATGAATGTGTATAGAAAGTTATTTACCTATCTATACATTTTCTAGAATATAATTCTATAGAAATGCAAATTAATCTGAAATTATTTGAATTAAAAGTCTTATTGACTCAACAAAAAGGTTAACATTTTAATTTATTTCAATACTTTTAAAGTAAAATAATTTACTCTGGATTAATTTTTAATTTTTTAAATAAGAATTATAATTGCTTCTCCTGTTTGCATCCTAGATTGTAGTGTTTGTAAGTCTTTCTTATGTATCTAATTATTTAGATATATACCATCTTCTCCGGAAAGCTAACACAATACCTGGAAAATTGTAGGTGCTCGGTAAGTGTTTTTTTTATTATTGCAAGCAAAAAAAAGCATTTCTTCAGTAAATTGAGCAATTAAGACAGATGCCCAGAAGATGGTGCTGTATGATCCTCAAATAGTGTGCTTAGGTCACATTTCAAAGAAGAAAAATAACTGAACTATTTAATTCCACAATTTTGATTATTTTTCAGGAAGGGCAATCTCCTCCACTCCCATCTCCACACAAAGAATATCTCCCATAAATAAATCTGTATTAGTTTCCTAGTGCTGCAGAAACAAAGCACTACAAGCTGGATGATTTACAGAAATCTATTCTCTCACAGTTCAGAAGGCTAGATGTCCAAAATCAAGGTGTGCAAGGGCTATGCTCCCTCTGAAACTTCTTTGCCTCTTCCAGCTCCTGCTAGCCCAGGCATTCCTTGGCTTGTGGCAACATTATTCCAATCTCTGCTTCTGTCTTAACGTGGTCGTCTTCCTCCCTTGTATCTCAGTGTCCTCACGTGGTGATGGTGTTCTCCTCCTTGAGTCTCTCTTCTACTTCTAAAGACATCAGTCAGATTAGAGCCCATCCTAATGATGTTATCTTAACCTCAGTTTATCTGTAAAGACCTGATTGCCAAATAAGGTCATATTCATAGATACTGGGGGTAAGGATTTCAACATATCTTTTGGGGGAATAATGAAACCCATAACAGATAATATTATTTGCCTGCAGGATCAATGCTGATCACTATTAGTAAGTGGATCGAGCACTCTGTGTTAATTTTCTATTAAAAAAAAAAATGGATTTGCAGTATTCCCCCTCTCATTCTTCTGAGAAAATTTGCGCATTGTCTGATTGGTTTCTGAGACTTAATCTGGAGACCTAACTATAATTTAGTTAAATTCAACAAAGAGCACTTATTCATTTATAGGAAGAATATCTACAAACTAGCTCTCATAAATGATGTAATTTAATATGGATTTGATCAGTTAATTATTCAAATATTCAACATCAAATCGTATAGGTAGGTCATGTAATGGAATTAGTGTCCATATTCATTAACAAATTAAGTCAATATCATTCTGAGTCAGGGGTGACTGTTTCATACATAATGTGATTATCTTATCAGCCCAAACTTAAGAGAATCTTACCTAATATTATGGTCTATTTTCAAGGACAATACCCTGATAATACTTATGTCAATCAATATTTGTTATCATAAATATTTGGCTACAGTTAAAGCTCATATCTTATGAGTTACACAGCTAGTTAAGTTAGATAATGAATCATTATTCTTTAAAAAATGAAGTTGTTGTTCTAATAAATACAAGTTGACCTTCTTACTAACAGTCTCAAACAACAAACAGGAAACAACACCAAAATTGAAGCATTACCATAGCAATCTACAACTTAAAAAAGAATTTTAGAGAAATGGAATAAAAAATAAAAAGTTGTAAGAATATTATGATATTACAAAAAACTTATTTGTGAGTCTGATGCTAAGCTAAAATATCAGCAAATTATGAGCTAAAAATGAACAACCTAATCAAGCTATTATGTGAATTGTCTCCATGATACGAAAAACATTTCACTTAACCTAAAAGAGGACAAATCTTAAAAACTAAATTTTTGATTATTCAGAAAAACTAACGTTTTTCCATGTGAAATTCAATTTTCAGTTTCCATAAACAAACGAGCCACACTCACTTACGCATTGTCTATGACCGCTTCCAAATAGTAATGGCGACTTTGAGTGGCTGAGACAGAGACTGATGGTCGGAAAAGCCTAAAGTATGTACTTATCTGCATCTTTACAGAAAGAATCCACCAACCTCTGGAACAGATGAAAAACAGAAATTTTAGAAGAAATGTGGAACAAAGAAAAACTGATGAGGTAGGCAGGAGACAAATCACAGGAGGTATTTAACAAATAGTAAGCTGTCAATAAATGCTTGTTATTATTACTATGCTAGAAACCTAACCACAATTTATTTCATTGCATCTATGGTAAAATGCATTAAATATTAAGCTTTAATATCAACTTTTGGATCATAACCTATTCTCTTTCCAAAAATTCAATAATTTTTTATTTAAAAAAAAAAGTTCTGGTCAAAAAACAAGTTTATAAAAAATAAATGAATCTCTCTTTATATTCCTGGTTCCACCAAGGGAATAGTTAGCTGCCCAGTGGTAAAGATAGTGTTATTAGCAAATGTTGGCTGAGCCATTTTTCTACTCTGAATGTAAAGTCAATTGTACTGCTATGTTATGAGAGTATGAGCCAAAAGAAATACTAGATTGAGCCAAATGGGACACTTTGTTCCAGGTTACTCAAATTGGAAGGGACACATCTTGGAAAGATAATAAAGCAAATTAGTTAAGAGGATATTTTCAAAGTAGGGAACACCATAATCACTTCTGAGTTTTATGAGTTGGGCAGTTATATTTTTTATACCAATACTGCTTTGAAATTGCAATCAACTGTTAATTATCCATGCTAATGGAGGAAAAAAGAAGTAGAAATATTGCAAAAGCATAAATAACCCCAAGTAATTTTTGGTTGCCTTTGGTACATACTCTATGTATTGTTGGCACTGATTCACCTTAAAATTTTCATTTGCTTAATATTAAAAATTATATTTCCTGGGCACTAACAAAAAATAGCAGAGAGAAGTCACTTAGAAAGCAACTTGAGAAAAGCCATTTCTGAATTTAAAAATGTGCTGTAATATTATATCAGAGTGGATAATCCTTGAAAGTATTTTTTAAGAAATAAAATATTGATGGCTGCCAATATTTATCATATAAAAAGGGCACTAGCTTGGCCACAAAGAAAAGTCTTCTGGATTCCATTGGAGAATTTCTTTTGCTGAGTCCTACAAAATTTTACACGGCCTAAACTTCTCCATTATATCGCCATGTCCCAATTCTTAACTCATGTCCCTATTCTCATGCCTCCTTAGAATCTTAATGCATTAGAGCTGAAGCAGAAACTTTCTTGACAGTAGAGGATATATAACAGGACACAGCAAAAAAGAAAGATAAGAAAACCTAATCTGTTGAGTTGGCTATCATGGAGTAACATCTAGTTGTATTCTTTAAGGCAGCAGTCCCCAACCATTTTTGCACCAGAGACTGGTGCTCCTATGAGAATCTAATGCCTGATGATCTGAGGTAGAGCTGAGGCAGTGATGCCAGCACTGAGGAGTGGCTGCAAATGAAGCTTCCTTCGCTTGGCCGTCGCTCACCTCCTGCTGTGCAGTCTGGTTCCTAACAAGACACAGATCAGTACCAGTCCGTAGCCCGGGGGTTGAGGACCCCTGCTTGAAGGGACCAAGTAACAACAAGTGGAAACCTGAATCTGGCCTATGGAATATGGATAAATGTAACCATTTTCCCTTAACTGAGAAACAAAAGACCATTCGAGAAAGGGAAGTGTGGCAGAAATAGTCTTATGATATCCACATATGATCCCTGTCTCCTATTTCAGTGTTTTAGGTAATCTCTTCCCTGGAGTGTGTTTATTTGGGGGTAAGAAAGGGTTCTGCAACTTTCTTCTAACCATAGAATAGGGAAAAAAATAATGGATATATGTGCTTCTGTGTATGTGAATACACGATTACGTTATAGAAGATGGCACTGATCATCTGAGTTCTTCTTCTCATGCTGGCTTGAAAGAGCAAGCTGCCTGCTGAGGGTTTCCTGTTGGAAAGCTCAGATGGCGAGAAACTGAAAGAGGTCTCTGGGAGCTGAGGGTGGCCTTTGACCAGCATTTAGCAAGAAACAAAACCCTCACTCGGTCTTACAATTCCAAGGAAACGAATTCTGCAAACGAAGAAAAATTTTTCTCCAGTTGAGCCTCAGATGATGCTGCAGCCCTGACCAACATTTAATTGATACCCTGTGAGAAACTAAGATTAGGGCTTAGGTAAGCCATACCCAGACTCCTGACCCACAAAAGTATAAGAAAATTGATGTAGATTTGTTAAAGCATCTAAGTGTATGATAAGTTGTTAAACAGCCAAAGAAAAATAATATGGGAAGAAAGCCCAAGAATTTAATCCAGGTACATTCAAAATGGCTAGACAAGACACTAAGACTCAGAGTAGCATTTCCTAAGTTTACCCTGAGGAACTCTGCTTCAATGAGATTGCCTATGGAAAAAGTTTCTTCATATACATTACACTTTAGCATATATATGAAAGTTTCTGAGAACTTTTACAATAGAGAAATCTGCTTAACATTTAAAGTTGGAAGTTATCAAATATATTTATTAAAAGCAATTTTGCATGTATTAATATACCAAGAGACATTTTCACCTACGGTTGATCCTGACGACATGTTGATGGAGGAAAGGTATTAGGAAATAAGGTAGAAGATACATCTGAATATCACAGTAAAGATGTATGTATGGTGACCACAAGGACTGTGGGCTGGAATTTCTAATCTGACTACAAAGAAGATCTGAAAGAAGGAAAAAAGGATAGATGAGGGCTTTAAACTCCCAACTCAATTTATAGTCAGAGAATTAGGGGCTTTAAAAATGTTTTATTTCTTATAGCTGGAGTGTAATATAGCTAAAGACTCCAACCAAATATTACATTATTCACATCATATATTCACAAAGCAAACTATATTCACACTGTTGCTAAATTTCTTAAGTGAGGCTAGGAAAGGGACTTGAAAGGAGTAGGACCCTGAGATTTTGGACTTGCATGAAAATGAGAATCTTGAATGCCAAATCTTGTTGAGTCTCCTCTTGCCATCAGATGCACCCCTTCTTCCCTGTCTAGGAGCCTAGCCTTTCCTTGCTCAAAGACGGTACGGTATCTCATCTGAGGCAGCTCTATTATATGGGGTTACCACTAACACCTCCTTCTCCAGACTCATAAATACAATCATGTTCCAGCTCTTCTGGATGGGGTATTGTAAAGTTTTATTTTAGAAGATACAACTTGTACACACAAATCATTGCTAAATCATGCCAGTTTATATTGGCAGAAGAGTAGCAGATAATTATGGGAATGGAATTTAAGATTGTTCGGCCAACAAGACCAATGTAATGTTAGATCAGACTGGATTTATTGTTTGGAGTACACTTTCCTGAGAATCTAAATTCAATGTGTTAATTCAAGCATCTAGAAGTGGATGAAACAGCTTGTTTGGGTGACTGACTGCATGGACTGAATGAGGTGCTGAATTTAATGTGACTGAAATTCCAGAAGTGACATAACGTGGAGAAAGGAATCAAAAGGCTTAGGGGTATGGCAATGTTAGAGTAGACTATTATATGAGAATAGTTCATCTACTTCTTTATTATGTCAGAAGACATTCGGTTTGCCAGGCTGTTAGAAGTTGCATAGGTGAGAGAAACTTTAGCATCCTTGAAAATCTCTTGGATGACTGCTTTGCAACTTTGCTGTAGCTGA
Source organism: Pteropus medius (assembly GCF_902729225.1). NCBI lineage: Eukaryota > Metazoa > Chordata > Mammalia > Chiroptera > Pteropodidae > Pteropus > Pteropus medius. The sequence goes on from NW_024342475.1 coordinate 5,410,315, forward strand.
GTAAATAGTGGGAAGTGCATGCCCTTTGAAATGGGCATCCTGATTTTAAAGAAGTGGTGAGCTCTGAGTGACAGAGGCCATATGGAAGTACTTAAATGCTAGAGACAAGGCGTGAAATTATGAAAATGGGAAGCAGGAGTATAGTGTCCTCGATCACTGTGTTTTGCTCCCAAGCCATCGGTGGAGGTGGTTAATGGGTCGTATTGAGCCTAGGAATTAAATAGATGGGCGGGTGTGCTAAAGTGTTAATTGATTTATTTAACTGCAAAAGCTCTTGAAACTTGATATGAATTCCTGCAATGAGAATTAATGTCATCATACCAAGTTGACAAAATTAACTGATTACAGACCCAGATCTTCTTGGATGAAAGTAAAATGTCCTTGAGAAAGTTTCCTTTAACATAGCCATGATAAATATCATATATTACAAATCTTCCAATAAGCATTTTTGGTGTTGTTCAAATGGCTGCACACTGGAGAAGGGAAAATATCCAGACTGTGGAAATTATTAGACACTGGTTCTGAGCCACCCAGTTTATAGAACTTTGTCACAGCAACCACAGGAAACTAATACAGTCTGGGAAAATAAGCATCTAGATTCTGTATTCCCCATTGCCTTCTGAGCCCTGCGGCTCGTCCCAGTCTCCCAGCTTCTTCTTTCACTCTACCTTCCTGTTCAAAAGTCCTCTTCCTCCGTCCTTCCCCTCCAGGAACACTAGGTTAACCCTACAAAGGGATAAATTTTCCTACAGAACACAGAAAATCTGTTGGATTCATGTTATTTTTGTTTTTCTCGAAGAAGTGTATTATTAAGCTTGGATCGTCAGCATGAAACGCAAGGAAAAGAGAAAGTATAAGAGAATAATTTTCTTTCATCATTTAAATAAATTATTCTACCACACATTCTAAATCTACATAGACATTAGCAGAGGAAAAATTGCATACATTAAAGGAGTAGACAGATATTAAAATAATGTACATTTGAGTTCAGTAGATAAAGCAAATGAATAAGTACAGAGATGAATATACATAAATATGTGTATAAACACACACACACACACACACACTCATGGAATGAGGAAGGAAAGCACTGTGGTATGGGTGGAGATAAAACGGAGAGCAGTAGCGAGGAGAGAAGGCTCTTTAGCCCTCTGCAATGTTACATCCTGAAGCAGGCTGGAGCTGGTGGAGGAATAAGATATAACATCCTTTGAATTTAGAATTTTGATTGTCACCTGAGAATTAGTGTTTTAAACACGTCAAAACTGTATTTGGAATATGAAGTGGCTGTAGGATTCTCTCTTACTTAGAAGTGAGCATAAAAGGCAGGGGGCATGCAAGAGTTTTCAGCCAAGGGAAGGAAAAGATTGCACTCTACTTTATAAAATTTACAAGGATGAGGCAATAGAAAGAAAGTTAAATTGTAGTCACAAATTTCACATTAAGCACTTCTTTTTAGCATACCAGTTACATACGTGTTCTTTGACTTCAGCAGGAACTGCCATCAGAGAGAAGACCTCCCCTCCAGGCGCCTCTCTGGCAGGCCCGCCCTAAACTTATTTCCTTCCTCACCCAGTTTAAAGCCTACCACTATGTTTTTTTGTGTTGTCCCTTAACTCAGATTCTCTCCATTACACTTGCCAGTCAAAATCCCACTTTTAATGAATGTTTCATGACATTTTTACCCAGGATGCTGAGAGTACTAGAAGAAATGCTATTTGGTGTCGTTACAAATACCAAAAGTCAGTCATGACATCACACACTTTTACTGTGCTAACTATGCTTTCTCTCACCTGTTCTTGGCAATGGCTATTTCAAATAGTCTTTCCCTTCTCAGAACATTGACTTTGCTATTACCCACTTAATTTTAGCAAATGATCTCACCTTCCACTTCTCAGATAAAAGGCAAGCCATCACAGAAGCCGTTTTCACTTTCCGTCACTTACTATGACTGTCCATTTGTATCCAAACACATATGTCACACATGTCGAGTCTTGCTCTGCTTGCCATGGCAGATGGATCTGTCCCTGCCCAGAGCTATCCTTCCATCTGAACTCAGAACACCATCCCCTCTGAGAGCTTCAGGGACTTTTCTCTCTTAATATTTTTTTCTTTGTATCTTCAGCTTTTACCTCTCTATTGAATTCTTCTGCACACTACTTAAACACACTTCATCCTCCATCTTAAACACTTGACCTCCCTAGACATAGCTCTATTTCCTCCACTTTAACTTTTTCAAAGACTTGTTTATATTTGCTATCTCTACCCCTTCACCTTCCTGTCCTACTTTAGCCCCTAAAATCTACCATCTATCCTTTTGCTTCAACATAATGCCTCTCATTGAGGTCACCGATGACTTCCTTGTCAATAAATCCAATGGGCATGTATGGCTTTATCTTTCCTGACCTTCTGCAGCTCTTGGTCACTCCCTGCTTCTTGAACTGTTTCCTCTCCTTGCTTCCATGACTTTAAACTCTTCTGATTGCTCTTCTGCCTCTCTGAACTAGTCCTCCTCCTCCTTCTTTCCTGCTTCCTCCCTCTCTTCAGCCCATCTCAGATTTCTATCCTAACCCATCCCCCCTGTCACTGTGCTCCTTGGTGACTTAATCCCCTCCATGGCTTCAATTACAACCAACAAGCTGGTAACATTCAGTTTTATTAAAATCCAGCCTGCATTTCTCCATCGTGCTTCATATTGATGTAATCAAATTCATCAAGATGTCCTTTTGGCACTTAAATTTCAAAATGTCCAAAATCAAATACATAGTCTCAGTTACAATCTTCGAACTCTGTCTCCATCTTGATAGATGGTTTCAACCTTGAGTTAAATTTTCTAAAACATTGAAATTCTTCATTGACTCCTCTCCTCAAACAAACCTAATGCCCTGTTGATTGTGCCTCTTAAATGTCTCTCCTATGTATTTTTCGTTTAATTCCCACGATCAATCTCCTAGTATGATACTAACTTTTCTAGTGAATTTTGAAAGAGCCTTCTAAAGGATCTTTTTCCTCCAGACTTTGTCCTCAATCCCTTATCCACAGTGGCATCCTGACTTTTTTTTAAAGGCACAAATCTAATTATCTTTTCCTTTTGTATAATATTATTTTTTATGTTTTTGGTCACACCTAGGTAAAAATCCAGGGTTTTGTCAATTCCTCTAATACATTGACCCTATAATTTTTTTCTATCCACCAGTCTCCTTTTTTTTTCTTATTTATGACTAAATTTCATTGAAATCATAGGATTAAGCATTACAATTTGAAGAACTGTCACACAAGGGTTTCTAACTTAGCCTCTGGATACTAGTTGCCATGTTTTGATCTCAGACGCACCCACTTATTGGTTGTGACCTTGGACACAGTATTTAACCTTCTTATATCTTAGTTTCCTCACTTATAAAATGTGATAATTAGTAATAATAAGTAGTAATAATTCCTATCACAGTACTAGTGTAAGAGCTGAATGGCTAAATTTATGCAAAGTATTTAAAACATAGCTTGTGCATAGTAACTTCTCTGAAAGTGTGTCCCAATATTTTATTACACTTATTTCCTTGCAATTACTCTGACTACTTTGATGTTTATCCAAAAGTTTCTGCTGGGCAAATGCTAACAAAGGAAAAATACAAACATATGTATCTCTGGCCTGTCCCATATAGGAAATAGTTGCTGATTCCTCCAGCACACAAGTAGTCTCCAGTGGGTCTGCAATACTGTCCCATAAAACTACAGGTTTTCTAGTCAGATACACTTCTGCCCTTATGCAAAGGTTATTTGATAACTCTTCTTAATTCTCAAATCTCCAGTAACCTCCTTCTCACGAATCCTCTGATGATTTTGCCTCATGTCCAATTGAGAGACTAGAAAACTTCAGACTGAAACCTCATGATCTTCTCATCTCCAGTCTAAAACCCCACCTGAGTCAGCTCCCACTTCTTGCTGTTTTTTCAAAGAAAAGAGTATATCCCTTCTCTAATCGGGGAACAATGAACATACCAGTCCAGGGTCACATCCTCTTGTATCTTCTCAGGGATGTGGCTCCTTTAGTTATCTGCCTCCCCTGTCACTTTGCACTCTGCTCGATTATTCTCATCAACATCCCCGATATCCCACCCCATGCAAACTATGCCCTGATTTCTCTGCTCTCCTAACAGCCAGGTGTCTCAACATTTTCCTGTACCAGGTCCTTCTGCTACCTCTTGTTTCATTCACTCCCAACTAAACTCTGAACATGTGAGAGTTTTGGAATTACCTCAATCAATTTATTTTAATCACACTTTTTTTTTTTATGCTCACCCAAAGGTGATATATGATTCCAAAAATCTGTCTAAATGTGTCTAGAATGATATCTTCTGATAAGTATAAATAGAGATTCTAATTAAAGGAGAGCTTTGGGTTACAGTTTAATTAGCCACAGTTTTTTCTTAGTGGAACATGTAATATCAGTATATCTTATAATCAGTGCTTCTGGGATTTGATGATGTGCGAGCAGTAGCACAGACACGCCAAGGCATTCACAGGTCGCTCTTTTCTCTTCCAGTTGTAAATGTGCTTGTCTCTTTATCTGTTATATAACTATTTCCATGACTGGGGTCTTTGAAGGCAAAGCCACATCCATTTGCTTCACCCCAGTGTATACTCTGCCAACAGAGTGACTGGTTCGTGATAGGGTTTCACTACATATTTCTGGGTTTACTGAATCAGTGGGTAAAAACCTCCTTTGGGAACTCACTGTGTTTAAATAACAAAATATTAGCTGCTATAGTCTACAATGAGACAGTCCACTTTGATTTTTGTCCTAGGCTTTGGTTATTAAGTACTAAAACAAACTTGCTATAAAACACTTTAACATGAGAACAGTATAGAGATTTATAAAATAAGACATATAAAAGGCAATTGGTTTTTATTTAGCAGTGCAATAAGAATAAGGCTTTAAGATTTGGTCACTGTACCACCCAGCCGAACCCTATTAATGAAATAACCCAAATGTACAATCAGGAATATCAAGCATGTTTGCAGACCCTAAAAATGTGAAGTTCCCAGAAGACAGAAGAAAAAACAAACGTAAACAAATACAAAGCAAATATTCCCCATCTGGATTTCCCTTCGTGCAACCACGGATATAAACCAGAGTTTAACCATAATTCTGTAATCCCTCAAGTCCTTAAAGAAAGGATAAATGCAATTTTCTCTTCTGGATACAAAAATAAAAGTAAACTCTGATTTGGAGCAGGTGTCAATGCTTAAGTGGATCATAAATCATAATTAAATATAAACAATGCCTTATCTCACCTTTTGATCTAAGTTTTTTATTTTAGAGACCAGATGAAATGGCAGAAATCCCTAAGTGTATTAAGTTTCATTGGAAAATATGTAGTTGTCCCTTCAGTTCTGAATGGGGATCAGTATTGTTCCAAGAGACTTTGTCATCTGTTTACATATACTTAGGCACTGTCTTTTGCTAGTATTGTAGGATGAAAAGACATAACTGAATCAGAAAAGCATGCGATTTAAATGGCTACCACTTGCATTTGAAAAATCAATTATAAGCTGCAACAACAGACCTAAAAAATTGAGTAAATAAAATATAATGATTTGTTTCTTCCTGGGGATAAAGGGAAACTAAATAAAAAAACATGTATTAAGTGCTCTTTGAAAATGTCTTATAAGTGCATGATATTAGCAGCCATCATTATTTTTCTTATATTTTCTGGCTCATTAATTTATATCTGGATTTCAAAAGATTTATAGATTATTTTTAATTTTTTAAAAAAATTATATGAAATTATTATTTAAAAATAGATATAAATTCATAAAGTAAAATGCTAATTTTAGTGTAAAATGATTTTTTAAATGATTTTTAAAATTTGGTATCTTGTCGAAATCCTTTCTAGAAGTGTTATATCAAACTGTACCAGAGGAGGGCAGTAATGCATCATGCTTTAACATTCTGCTATTTCTTAGATTGGACAGGAATAGTCATTTCAATTTTTCATTGCAAATCAAAGCATAATTATAAGCTAATGCCCTATCCCGCCACCAGCCTCAAAGGTCATTGTAATATGTTCTATAAATGAAAAGAAATTGTTAGTTCTAATTACATGTAAAATTAATATTGTATGCTCTGAAAGTGCTTGTTTCTTCTTAGTTTTACTCTTTATCTTTAAATTAATGAGGTATCATAAGATGTACAAAGAATAGCTACCAATAGCATTTATGGATTAAATTCTATGCATTGTAGTTTTATTCAAATATCTGATTTATTATCCCCATAATTTAAATCACTTCGAATTTAATTACTATGTTTTTGTACCTTTTGAATTTCTCATCAAGGACACTTACATTTACTTGAATAAAATAAAATTCAACAAAACAACAATTTTAGTTTTTTTGTAAACCAGATACTTTTCTTAAAGTTTTATGTATGTAAGAAAACTAAAAAATGTTGAGTTTGGTGTAAATTTTTACCTGGCTGAGTGGGTGAACGTGATCATATGTGCGTTTGAATCATGCCTCCCTATGAGTCTTAAAAACAAAGTGCAATTGATTTGAGTGTACAATGTATCAAAGGAAGTAGTATCTGTTGTAGGAGAAACAATGTTCTTATTGCTCCCAAGGCGGAGTAAAGCCCAGGGCAAAATTCTCAAGTAGCATTGCATTTGAGGCACTCTGATCCATTTGAGCACCAACACCCCCGAACTCAAGTCAAATTTAGCAGACCCAGGGACGGTGGATGGAAACTACAATGAAATATATTTTAAGTCAACTCAGGTAAGTGCTTTGTAACAATGAGAACCACTGAACGAAATAGCGGTTTCTAAGAGAAATGAATTTTATGTGAGCTTCAAACAGGGCATGGACAATTCGTAATTAAAGACTAAAGTAGCTAATGAAGTTTGAGCAGGTGGTCTTTAAAATGAGTTTGCAATGGGAACTAAAGAATGACATATAAAACGAATTCCCTGAACACTCAGGGTCCCTCTCAGTGCCTTTACTCTGTCCCACCTTTCCATGTCCCTCTCACTGTCCCTCTCACTGCCCCTACTTATTGTCTTTCCATGTCTCTTTTGGTTCCTCTCATTCTCTGCCTCTGAGAGGAGATCACACTCTATCTGTGGAATGTTATCTCTTTTCTAAGAAACCTCCCTTTTGACTCTAAAAAAAAAAAAAAATGAATTTGCAAATCCAGGCAACACTTGTTGAGTAGATACTGTATACACATCTCAGCCTCTGCAGACCCCTAGTGCCTTCATCATACCCCAAATCCCACTTTGGTGCAGTTCTAGAGTCAACGTTAAAAGAGATAATCAATGGGCTTTCCTTTTCTTTCAAACTTTAATTGGCTCATAGTTCAGAACACTTTATTGGTTTCTGAATTTCACAAATAGGTACAAGCTATAACAAAGGATAGTGTAGAATATGTTAATCATTGTTTCATTTTCTCAGGTGACTGCAAGAAAGTCAGTTTCATCAGAAGTTGAATAAAGATTCTAAACAACAAATTAAAGTCTCCCCATATTGTACCCCATCTAAATGTTTAACCCATTTTCAAATATCCTCGAGTTCTCCTGTATAGTTCCCTTTCCCCTGAAATATGCACTTCTATATTCTTATGATATATGAGCTCCTCATCGTGAACAAAAAAGGCCAGACTTTGTCTATTGCAATTAATTGTTTTTAGGCACAGGAGTTGAGACTCTTCATTTCATCTCTTGGACCTCACCGATTCCCTTCACAAGACTTGTTTTCCAAAGTTACTTCTCTTTGTCAGTCAGTGTCTATTGGGTCTCCCACCACGAGATTCCACTGTCTTTGAGAGTCTTCATTAGCTCTAGTAAACCAGTTCCTGTGTTTACGGCTTTGGGATACAGGCCAGACCCACTAAAGCACTCTCCAAATGGCCTTGTAAACATCCTTCTAGTGGATATTTGGTGGCCACTACAGATTAAACATGTGATATGTACCAGGCCTCCAGGTAAACCAAGCTTTAAATGAGTTATTTCATTTAATAGTCATGACAACCTTATGAAATTAAGTATGAGAATTAATTAGTGATAAATATGAGGAACTCTAACCTATTAACCTGAACTGGAACAAAGTCTGCCACATCTCACACCAATCTGGTTGAACTAGAAACAGAAAGAAAAATACTAATGTGTTCATCAACTAAAATGTTTAGAAGTTAATAAATCAGCCTAGGTTTAATTTGCTTGAGTTACTAAAATGAGTGAAGGAAACATGAAAAAATCATCAGAATCCAAAACTGCTCCAAATCGATATTGCAGTGGGTTCTAGTCCCCCAGTTTAGTTTAAAAAGCAGACACATAATGTTTTTCTCTTACTACTCTTACTACTGTTACTCTGTATATTTATAAAACACTTTTAGCTGAGAAATAAACCTTTCTTTATTTATAAAGTGAAGTAAAAATATTACCTACATTATAAGAATAGTTTCTAAATTATATAAGAGTTTCATAACACAGAGTAAATGTTCAATAAATGTTAGCTATTTTTATGATTTGCAATATTACCAGAATTTCATTTCTGAGGGCAGATATTTGTGTCTCTCTTATTCGGTCTTCTGTCTTTGGGACCTAGAACATCATATACACTCCAGAAACAGCTCTTGAACTGTATCTGGTATAAAGATAAAGTGTATAGGCTATGACGTCAAACTGTTCAAACAGCAACATGCCCACCCAGCTGTGTGAACTGAGGTAAATATTCAACCTCCCTTTCCCTTCATTTTTTTTTCCATTTGTAAATGAAGATAAGAACAATATTAATCTCATAAAGTTATTGGAGGATTAAGTAAAAAACTGCTTATAAGATACTTAGAAAAGTCTTTGGAATAAAGTAAATGACAAATAATTATTAACTATAATTATTATATCATCTCTATAGTGTGAAAAAATAAAAATTGGGGATACAATAATTCTACCAATAAATTCAAGTTTACTTTATCACTCAACTGTATGAACTGTTACAAACGAAGAAAATGAAGTCTCAAAGAGCTATGTAAGTTTTCCAAAGTAAATATATAAAACTCTGTAAATAATAACACCAGCTTTCAAAATAAGGTGTCTAATACCACTGACCACATTCTTCAGCATTGGGCTACATTATACCTGATCTCATGTAGGCTGCTTTAAAATAAATACAATTCACTCACACAATTGGTTTATGATTTAAGTGGTAGTTGGCATGAATTATTCTGAGAATATGTCATGTACATACATTAATCTATTTTAACATGTAGGCAGCCATCTAGCACTTTGCTGACATTCAGACCAAGCAACCAACCTGCTAGTCTGAGGCATATCTAATGTACTTGAGCAGGCATCAAGATCCAGCAATGTTCTTGAGCAGGCATCAAGATCCAGTTAGAAATGCGTATGGTTTCTACCCAAACCATACGCATTTCTAACTGGATCTTGATGCCTGCTCAAGTACATGGACAAAACCAAGCTAGAGCCCCAGTGTGTTAGTGTTTAACATAAGGAATACTTTTTGGACAAGGGGCAAGTTTGAAATTCAGAGAGAGAGAGGAAGAGAGAGCTGAAGAAGTATGGAAATTCAGTAGCATCATGAGGGTTTGCTCTGCTCAGGCTAAGGCAATGTGGTCACAGCATTCTTGTGAGTCTATGACTTCTCATCTAGTCCAATGTTTTAGGTCAAACTTGCTCTTTATTACAGAATTTACCCTGTTTCATTCTCCTGGACCCAGAAGAAACTTCGTTAGCTATTGCTCTCTAATCCATCCTCGTGACATTTGGATATCCAGTAGACTGGAAGCCCAGCCTTCTGACATGACTGGGAATTTAAGATTTGACCAATTTTCGTTGGTACTTTTCAAAGGTTCTTGGCGTGTCTTTTCTTATTTTCACTATAATATGTATCTTTGGGAACTTCCTATCTCTTTCATAGCAAGGACGCAGGAGTATGTTAATTTTCTTAGGGGAACAATGGTCAACTTGACATTTTAAAAGACCATCTATCTAAGATCTTTAATGAAACAATTAATAAAACAATATTTTAACTATTAGCACAAGTTTTTTTCCTCCTTGAGTAATAGAGGTCATAGTTGACAGTGGCAAAGTGAGTAAGTAATTATTACCTAAGCCTAACCTCCAAAACATTTCACTGAATCATATAGTTAATTAGTTTTTCATCTATCTAGGGTTGTGCCTGTATAAGTATGAAAGAGTCGTCTGTGTTGGGATGAAAGTCCACAGTATGGCTCACAACAACATATTGTTACAAGAGTTGTCTGGTTAATGCTTAATTTTGTAAAGATCAAAAAGAAAGAAGGTTTTCTAATAACTAGGCTTAAGCAAATTCATATATACTTTGAAGTATTAATAATTACTGCTATTGAAGTACATTAATTTTTCAACAGTTATGCTATATATTTTTTTATCTTTTAAATGCAATATTAACTAGCATTTAGACTTCAGCTCTGAATCAAAACCACAGTTTCCCAGAGACTATATTAGATGTTGTTTTATCTATCACTGACTTATTATGTACATCTTGGAAACTTCCCCATCATTCCCACCTCCACCTCAATATATAAAGTTCAGATTAATTAATTCCTAAATGAGAGTTACATTTTGCAATATGAGAAAATAAATGTAAAATCTTTCATTAAAAAAAAAATTAAATTGAGAGTGTGTATGGTCTTACTGGAAACACTTACAATCTTGTCAATAAAACTTAAAATGCATTTTGTTTATCCTTCTGAACACTTCTAAATTTTCCAGTTAATTGTTTAATGTACTACTAAAATCTCCAAAGTTATTTCATGGAGGCTTTTTCTGAGCAGAATGACTGCATTGAATCACACTATCTTGTACCTGCTTTTTCTGTTTCGCACATTCCTTTGTCAAACTCTCACTCACGATGTTGTAAAGTTACAACTTATGGTAACTAACATGTATTGTCTATTGTTTGCCAGATACTCTGCTATGCATTTGTGTTCATTAAATTCTCATAGAACCCCGTGAAGTAAGGACTGTCATGATCTCAGGTATAAAGGTTTGAAGATTGAGACTGAGAGAGATTCAGCAACTGGCTATTAAACAGCCGATGTGAAGATTTTTAACTCAGAGACTTGATCTCTGAATTTTCTCACAAAGCGTTTTGTTCATGCACTAGAAATGTAAAAATTAATTTCCTGCTATATAGAAAAAATTAGAAGATGACATATAAATACACAAAAATATAATTAGTTTTAAAATACTATACTAAGTGTTATTAGAGGCAAGGAGGGAGGAATTCACTTACATTAATTATCCATTATATGTGCATTCAGGGCACTTTGCTTATATTATCTCATTTAATGATCAAATTAAATTTCTAAAGCAGCTATTATCATCCTATTTAGAAATACAAAGAAACAATTAGCCTTAGGAGCAGTGGCAGGGGATGGCCTAGGGACAGATCGAAGTAGTCTGTCATGTAAGAGAATGCACACTGAGTATGTCCACAGTGTGGCAATCTGCTATGGGTTCACCATGTCCCAATACTTTCTCCAGGAGGGTACACAACCAGACTGCATTTTCCATCCTTCTTTGAGTGAAGTGGGCTCCTGTGAGTGAATTCTGGTCAACGGAAAGGAATATGAGCTTAAGTGATATTCACCTTTTCTAGGCCTGGTCCTTACAAGCTCTGCCCGCTCTTTCTCTGTCCCTTATCTGCCAGCTGGAAGCAGAGTGCCCATAACGAACTCTAAGCCACGGGGCACAGTGGATCTGCCATGTGGAAGAAGCCCTGGGTCTCTGATCAATGGCAGGAGGGACAAATAATCCTGCATTTTGCTAAACCAATGAATGTGAGAGATTGTTACAGGACTGAGCTTATCCTAAGTATATTGAATGTTGGTTTGGTTTTAGAGAGGGGAACAGTATGTGTTTCAAAGATGATTCTGAGCTGTTGGTTGTTTGGCAGGAACTGACACTTGTGACAAAGTATGGAGTGACATCACGAAAGTTCTGATGTTCTTCCAATTTAAGTAGCGAACATTAGTTTATGACATTTTGGGACTACTTGCCAATTCTTGTTGAAACAATATCTAACTGTCCCAACAAAAACCTATGAACAGACCAGATAGGACCTTTGGTATTCTGGCAGAACACCAGCTCTCAAATTTAGTGTGTAGAATAGTCATCTGGGGAAAAATTCAGATTCTAATTCACTAGGTTTGAAAACTAGTATTTTTCACTTCTAACAATCACTCAAGTGATTCTGACACAGATGATTTTGAGTGAACCCCATTTTGAGAAAAGCTACCTAAACTCTAATCTACTGAGGTAGCCCAAAATTTACGAGACTAAATATGAGAATATAAAGTAACTCCATTCGACAGGCACTATAAAGAACTAGGCGGAATCTATGGAAATGGCACAGTAAGTATAGTGCTAAAAGGATTTGACCTCAGTGAGAATGTTGCAAACTAATGCCTAACTCCTCTAGCAGAGTTTCTTCTTATGCCTCATTATATTACAGCAGCCTGAATAAACAGAAAGTTCAGCAAATAGGAAAAAACACAGTTGCTTCTCTAGTCCATATACTCTTTATTATATATTGTATGGATCAATAAGATATAAATAATTTAATGGCTGCTGCATATAAAATACATATTAGAATTTATTTCTGAAATCAAGATTCCATTATGAGAGATGAATGTCATTTGTTAATAAATGTGAGTTACCTTTGGATGTTTGTCACTGTAAACTGACCACCAGAAAACATAAAATATAAGTCAATGTATTTGTTCTAGATCTTTCATGAATATATTCAAATAAAGGTGATGGCATTTCTTCCCAACAAGTTCACCTTTGTGCATTCCTCTCCTCTACCCTCTTTTAGGTGACAGGATGGAGCAGGTTCCATTACGTTCCATCTCAGCTTAATCCCTTGCTGTTACGAGAAGTGGAAAATGCAATTAAATGCACTTCTGAAACCTTCCCCCAGAGTGCTGTTTACAATATTGCCTGCATTAAAAAGGCTGAGCACGATGATGCGGACACTCTTCTTTGCATCTGGTGGCTTTACAAAGCTTTGGGAACCCATCTGTAAATTAAAGCATTCAATCAGCAGCTCTAAGAATAAATTCCAGTTTGTTATAAAAGAATATAGTTTAAATAAACACTCTGTGAGTTTTATTTGGAGTAGGCTTTCAGAGTGGGAGGGCTGCAGGAGATTCCACGGGACTGAATTTAGGTTCCATTTTGCTCAAAAAATGTCAGTGGAATTTCAATATTAACGGATCTTAAAGTTACCTTAAAATAGGATTCTAAGCCAAGCAGGATGTTTCCTATCTCACCTTAATGTTAATCTATTATTTAGATAAGCAGAAGCCACCATGAAAGCTTCTCATTTCTTTAAGTGAAAGATATTGCTTTCTTGTCTGATCATATGTCCCAATTGCTTTTCTCATAGGAAATGCTGTTCAGTAACAGGTGACTACAAGCCAAAAAAAGATGAAACGGTTCTGAGATCCACCTAGGGCTTGGCGAGTGGCCATAATTAAGGCCATCTAGCCTCTCCCAGTGATGCTGTTTGCTATCTAAATAGATGTCATCAGATTGAAGAAGTTGGCACATTTTCTACCTACAGAATCCTTGCTCTTTCTCTAACTGGATATGAATTTGTTGTGCTAGACACATTTCTTCAGCATATTCCCTCAAATGGTGGTCAGTCTCCATACTACCACTTCCTTCTGGATATCCCTTTTCCCCATCATATAAAGCTGTTTTCTTTTTCTATTAACTAGGTATAATATTTTCAGGCATCTACCAGGGATGGGCTAATCCTGTTCTGAAGATGACTGAATGATAGTTTCTGGCCTTGGAGATCTTTTACTGTCTTCTTCCAATGCCCTTTTTCTATTCCTTTCTTTCATTTTCACTGTTAATAATGTCTGTCTTTAATGCAGAATAATGAAGAGTTTCTTCTCTGCTACACACTGCTCAGTCTAATATAAGCAGTTTCAAAGCATCGACATTTCACCCCCATCTGTACCTGTCGCTCCGTCTCCATTCCCCCTTTGCCTCCCTGCCCTCCATGCCATTGCTCTCTGTAAGTACATTAAGTAAACACACAATAACTTGTGATTCTCTTCAGCAGCAGCAACGAATATGTTGAGAGGCTAATACGAGTCAAACACAGTGACAAGTGCTCAAGATCAAGAGGCATTATAGAAGGACCTTGATGCCTGTCTTTCCTGGACCCTCTTATGAGTGGGCATTCTAAGCTTCAACAAAAAGCTTTAACACCCTAATTCACGAGCCATAACTGACCAAGGCAACTTGTGCATCAGTCTTCTCAGACCCATCATGGGTCTTGCTGTTCTATGATGATTAGAAACCCATATTCTCACAAAATCACAGGACCCTCCTGATACCCAGCACACTGGACCAGTCTTTATAACTAGACTTCTGGCTCTGTTTTCAGTTCAGCATTCTTATTCCTTGTTGGGATTAATGTTGAGATTAATTCCATAACCCCAAGCACCCAGAGCTAGTTTCCTGCATTATACTATACCTATGTCTTAGCTCCATCTTCTATGCTTGACCTCAAGCTGCCTCTTGAGGAGAGGTGCTGTCCCACCTGACCCCAGATATTCTGCACATGCAGTGTCTGTAGGTGTGTTCTCAACTCAAATGGAACCTATGTGTCTACAAACACTTGCCAGAGGAAACTTTCAGATCGCCCTCCTCAGGGACATGCTCTGATGGTTAGCCTTGATCTTCCGCATCTCTTTCAGCCTGGCTTCTTTCTCCTATCCCACTAGTGCTTTGGGTTCCTAGGTTCTGGCATGCCCCATAAAAACTCATTTCACTTCAATCCTAACAATGGATCTCCTACCTAGAGAAGAAGTAGGCTTATATTATGGTTAGAAAGACTTAATGTATTTGGCAAAAATATAAATAACAAGAATCAGATATGTTTCTAGTATTGCTATAAACAATAAATCTCACAGGATGGGAAGTAGAGAACATGAGAAAGTAGAAAACTCATACAAGATTCACAGAGGAAAAGGTTTTGAGGTAGCCTATTAAAGGTTACAAAGTAGAGGGAGGGTAGTATTCAGGAACAAAAACTAAAATTAAAATACAAAAGTGGGAAATGGAAATATTTTCCAGAACTATAGATTCCTTTAAGATGATGATAGGAGACCTTTAGCAACTTCACTAAGGTCAGACAGGTGTGTACAAGGGCCAAATAGTAAAAAGGTTTGTATTGAGAGCCAAGAGACTTGAATTATAATTCCAATTCTGCCATGGCCAGGATCTATGATTTTAGACAAGTTATTTATTCTCCACTGCTCTCATTTAGCACATGTGTTAAGTGTTAAGGCATGTGTAGGCTGGTGATCAATGAAGCTTTATGTGATGAAACATTATGTAATAAGGTAAATCTGTGATATAGTCTTATGAGTACCCCTTAAAGTCTTGAAGGAAAGATGATTTTGTGAAGTTAGGAAAATTAATAAAAGTGCATCAGACGATGGGCAAGAGGGCAAATGTAAAAGTAGAGGAATTAGTTGAAGGACCTTTATAATTATGATGTGGACTAATGTGATGAGTATGAAAAAAAAACAGAAGAATAGGATGTGACAGACTTTAAAAAGAAAGATATTTACAGAATTTTGTGATCAGAAATAAAAGAGATGTAAAAATCATGATAACATACAGTTTTTAACTGAATATAGCAAGAACGATAGTATGTCACTCAAAATAAAGAAGTTTGGAACAGTATTAAGATCTGGAATTGGCAAATGTTTCCCATGGGAGACCACATAACAAATAATTTTGTGGTCATAGTAAAAAAAAATAGTAATAGGCAATATGAAAACAAATGATCATGTCTGAGCTCTAAAAAAAACTTTATTTATAAAAGCAGGCAGCATGCTAGATCTGGCCCATGGACAGGAGTTGTGACCTCTAAGTTAGAGGAATTGACATTTGAAAAGTTGATTTTAGAAAGATCACAAACTTAGATGCCTGCATGTCTACCAGTTAATACAAATGTGTGAATCAGTTTAATATAAGTAATAGAGTGGCAAGGTCTGCAGCAAAATGAAGAGTGTGTATTATACAAATGAGACAAGTTCAAAACATTAAAAGTGTATCAGCTAATTAAAACAAACAGACATGAGAAGAGGACATTTAGATAGAGATATTCCAAAGTGAATATATTATAAGTTGAAATTATGGAGTTATCTACACAAATTTGATGACTGATTCTATGAGGTTGAGTTGTCAAGGAAGAAATTAAAGGGAAAAAGAACCAATTTCAGTATCAAGTCTTGGTAAATGCCTACTTTAAGAAACAGGAGACTGTGGAAGTCACAATAGATGTGACCCAAGAAACAAGTAGATAATAGAGGAGGAAAAATATTTTCTTAGTTGCTAAAAACAGAAGAGTTGGAAGAAGGAGCAGTCAGGTCAATAGGATGCCATGCTGCTCATCTATCACAGAGAACAAAAACTGATAGGAGACGAACTAGTTTGGAGTTTGAGGGCTGTCGATGTCCTTGGAGAAGGCTGTTTCAGTGACAAAGTGTGAACAGAAACTTTAAGATTATGTTGTGGGGTTAAGAAATGAATGGGTGGGAAAGAAATGGCAGCAGCACAATATTGTAAACAGAGGTTGGATGTAGCAACATTCAGGCCTGAGTTCAACTCTACTCTGATATTTCCTGGCTACTTAGGTAATGTTACAGTTACTGAAATCTCTTTGAGATTCAGTTAGGTCATTTGTAAAATGAGGAAATTAATATCTGTCTTTAGGATTGGGATAAAAACGGAAATGAGACTGATTTATGCACATAGTGGTGTGGTACCTGGTATGCATTAGCCTCTCGAGCATTCATCTTCCTCTCCCCTCACCTCCCAAACCTCCTAGGATGTAGGTTTTAGTTTTATGAAGTATAGTGGTAAACACTTCGTTATATCTTGGTCTTAATCAATCGCAAATTCTTGTCCGCGTGACAAATTAAAGGATCAAGTTGAAGCCATGAAATAGTCCATTTCCTCATGTGAAAGAATGTACCAGTAAGAACCAGAGCTTACTTATATGTCTGCTCAACCACTTTTCATTCAATGCAGTGTTGATTTTTTTTTTTTCCTCACTGTAGGTGCTGTTATGCTAAAGTGAAAGAAAGATGAAAAGTTTTTAAATGTTAAACAATTTTCTTTGCTGTTGTGTGAAGAAAAAAAGCACTTTTATTTCAAAATTAGTAACAGATAAAGAAAAAGAATTCTACCCTATGATTAAATCAATGGAAACATAAGATGTTTATGAACTTTTCCCCCTAATTGCTTACACTTAAATTAAACATTTAAAGTCTTGGAAAATTAATGGTTAAAACTATTTCAATTAGTCTAGTATCATTTCACTCTGTACACAAAATTTTTAGAGTTTTTTTTATAAGTATATATTCGATCTCATATTTAAGATAATTTGTAATGAAATGAATGAATTTTGTAGACTCTTTGGTAGACTTTCGATATTAGCCTAATTTGAATAACATTTCACAATGATTTTGCTTAATACTTTATTAGCTATCAACCACAAAACTTTTAAGATGAACTTTATAATATCTATATTTCAGATGAGATTGATCCTATGAAGATTAATTATTTAACACAAAAGCTCTCAACCTTTTTTTACCTACTCTTGTCTTCTCTTTGCATGAGAGAAGTATCCACTTCTCCAGAGAGTCCTATAAAGCCTGAAAACTACTGTGGAACTCTAGTTTGCAACCTTGGCCTCATCTGAGGCAGATTCAGATCCAAGAATAATTGTCTATGGTTCCTAGAGTGAGAGACAGTGATGGTTTGGAAATATGAATAAACCAAACAGAGTTAAGGATCATGGCTATAGAACTGAGGCCCAAGGTGGATGACTAGCAGTACAAATAAAAATTTCCCAAGTTATGGCACAAAATAGATTTCATTCTCTATTTCCTTCTATATATGAGAAGACTAATCTGACAGATGGGTACCATAAGAGAAATCTAAAGCATAAGACTTCTAGGAGACTTTATTACCTTTGCAACGGGAAGTGGAGAGATTGAAGGTGACTCTTGTGAAAAAGTCGAATGTAAAGAGAAGAAATATGTAGTGGAAGTACGGTTGTTATTTTGGCAGGAAAGAGACTCAATGTATTCTTTTACTCATTGACCAGATAATTGTCATATACTCTGTAGAGATGAAATGCTAGGCATAAGGAAGACAATGAACAAGACACAACCATTCTTCTCTAGGATCCTTTCTCCAGAGACAATGATGTGGTTTGAAGCAGTGAGTGGCTGGGGAGATGGGCAACAATCCAGTCCCCGAGGAGAAGCGCTTTGCCAGCTAAACCCAAGTCAGCTGGAATCCAGGGCAGAATTTCATTCTCAGAAGGGAATAAAGGTACAAGACAGGAAACCAAGACAAACACTCAGCTCCAGACTAAACAAAAATAGTGAAATAGAGGGGCGAGGTTATAACTTGATGAACAGGGTGTGTACAGGGGCTCTGCCCAGACTCCTGAAAGGGAAGTCATGAGCAGAGACTAACTTTCAACCCCACTCTTTGTGGAATGGTCCTGCAGGCTGAAGAGCATCTGTAGCTGGGTGGGACTTAGCCAAGATGAACTGACATTTAGCCTTTATATAATAATCATCATATGGTGTCTCCAAAATCATGCATTTTAGTGTATATTTTCAAAAATTAGCTTTATTTCTGAAATGTTCGCATTTCTCTCTGTCCAAAAGTTAAATTACCATGAATGTTACAAGAGAAGCCAAAGTTGATTGTATCTTCCAACAAAGCAAGAATAATGATTTTGTTTTTGGTATATTCGCTTCTCTGAGTAAACATCCTCAGTATTATCCTCTCAGATATAAAAGAGGGAGTAAACGCTATCTGAAGTTAGTAAACTTAAAATTAGGATTTGGCCATGTCTATATGATACTTAAATATATAATTAGTGGATCAAATATCCAGGAGATTTAAAGTGAAATCTTTCAAACTATTTCCTGATAGGTGGCAAAATAGTTCACAAATTGAAAATTTTAGGCTGAGCATCACAATAATACCACTTTCTGAATACTTTCAAGATTTTTCTAATTTTCATGATTTTATAGTATAAATTACTAAAGCAGTCTATATTTTAAGAGACTATATAAAGATCATTACCTGCAGGTGTTGCTGGCAGTGATTATGACTTTAGTTCTCATATACCCTTAGTACCAGACACTCTTCTGGGAATGTTAACAGTTGCTAAAAAATTACTTGAGTTTTATTTTATGTAAAATGAATCGACTTGATATTTTTACCTATCAGGGCTTTGTGTTGTGCCCTGCCAGAAAAAAAACCACCAGGATGGCCATAGGCTATCCTGAAAGGTGGATCAGCAAGGTATCCGTCATCAGGTAAATATCTGTTTTGCCATCGTTACTGAAATATTTGGAATACTTAGATAGAGGGCCTTTTTGAAGTACACATTGAATCAGCAGTGAATCAGGACTGGGTGTTTATGCATTCAACAAATATTTATTGAGAACCTGCTCCTTGCCATATACTATGTAGACTGGGATACAGGGAAGTCCAAGTCAAAGATTCTAACTGTAAGAAGTTCTCATTCTTATGGGAAAGTCAAAGCAAGCAAAAAATCATGAGAGTACTTTTCCTGTACCAGAGCTATAGCTGTATTAGGTGGCCAGCAGCAACCAAACAGCTCACACATTTAGGAGAGTTAAAACTGAGCAACAATTATAGAAATTAATGCTAATACTACTAGCTCTTTTCTTTAAATATTTTTACAATCATTACATTTTCATTCATTCATTCATTCATTCATTCATTCATTCATCAAACTGCCTATTGAGTGGCTAATGTGAGACATTTTACCAGGTGCTATGACCACAAAAATTAACATGACAAATGTCTGCCCTGGAGGAATGAGGCATGTAAACAAACATTACTGAATGTGCTAAAAAACATACACATTACTAGAGGAGTTCACAAGAAGGAGTGCTCAATTTTGTTTCCGTGATGTAGGGAAGGCTTCTATGGAGAGAAAATATTTCAATGGAGTTGAGCAGAAGTTCATTAAGCAATAAAGAATAAAAGGAAGCTCTCTGAGGCACAGGAGTGGCTAGAATGAAGGCAAAAATGTTTTGAAATTAGCGAGTAATGTGGCTGAGTAAAGAAATTTTGAAAACAGACTGAATATGGCCCCATGGAGGTGAGGAAGAAAGATAGGTTGCATGACACTCAAAGATAGTCTGCAGTAGGTAGTAAAAGGCTCTGTAGACTTTGTGGTATTTTTAAAAAAAGCATGTTTCATTTGATAGAATCATCCAATTATCTATGTAATAAATACTGGAAATCCTTTCTCTGTATATTCTTACATTTATCCTCATAATTTCAAATGGGAACAAAATCACCATGTATATAACCTTTGAAGATAATTATTTATGACTACATTATAATTTACATAGAATAGTTATTAGCAGTCACTCTTCTCAGCCATAGAAGATCATTAACAAGGTGAAGGATCTAAATCTCTAGTAAAGGGGATTTATTCAGGATTTTATTTTAATGATGAAGAATACAATATAAATCATATTTTAGGATGATGAAATGTGCCATAGCAAATCTAAGTGTCATATATCATAAGGAGGATTTTGTCAAACATCATATTTCATTTGGCTGACACAAAACTATAAACATTTCAGGCACAGTCTCAGCCTGGCTACATAAATTTGGTTTCAATTTTATTGCCACTTTGTTAATTAAATATAAAAATTAAGTGTACTGCAATAAAACTATAAGTAGGATATCGCATGTCTTTGGCCTTAAAGAAAACAGGATGAAATTAATGATAATCATGTACTGAACACAATGGGGAAAAATGAGAGCAAAAGCCTATAAAATAATCTAATGGATCTTCTCTACCTTTCTTCACTTCAAATTTAGTCCTCTTGGGAATCTATGTTGAGATGAGTCATAGACCATTCTCTATGAGACAGGATTGGTTGATTTATGATTGATTGATCTTCTTTTATGTTATTGAGTATGGTGAACCAAATCTAATACTTTGATTCATTTCATGACAACACGCAGAAGGAAAAAAATGGGTCGAATAACAGAGCTGTGCCCTATGAGATGCATGAAATTGCAAGTGAAGAGACACTCCAAAATGGCAATATTGCCAACCAATTCCATTTAGCAAGCATTTATTTGTCTCCAACTCTGTGCCATGCATTGTGCTGGTAAATTGCTTCATCACAACCTCATTATATTTGTGCTCAAGCTTTCAACATCATTTCTACCTTTTCCCCAACACATTCTATACAGAATGATGAATATTAAAGAAGTGACCAATATGGTTGATCCTAGGAGAAACAAATATGACCTGAAAGAGCCCCAGCCCAACTAGATTTCTGAGTTTACAGGAGATTTGATGTAGTCACATCAGAATGCCAGGATGTCAAGGCAAGCGGTATTTGCCTAGCTGAACTACCAAAGTGAGATGGCTCCAGAAGCAGTATCTCTGCTCCTATGAGCATAACACAGATCTTCAGTTAAGTATTTTATGTTTATCAATAAAATCACATTAAGGTCCAAGAAGGTGAGACCAATAAAAAAAAAAAAAAAAAAAACCTGTGGCGGACATTTGCGTCAAAGACCCAATGACTTCAAATGAGCATTACAGCCAGAACTTCCTAATGATTAGTACAATATGAGATTGAAAATGATGCTTTTTATAAATTAGATTTTGACTTAAAGAAAACAGAAATATATGTAAATGGGATAAGTGCATTTGATACAAGCTAAGGCTTGATTTTCTCTAGCTGAGTCTATTCTAGCAATGGGTGAATCAGTGCTAAGCTTATCTAACTGTTGCAGAAGCAATAAGATCAGCTCATCAGATTCTGGCCTAGAATTCTTCTTTATAAGGTGGAGAAAATTATGCCTACTAAGAATTCCATTTCAGTTCAATTTACTCTCAGCTATATAGAGCATCTGAAGTGGGAACAATATAAAAGCATCAGGAGAACTTTAAGAATAAAAGAGGAGAATTGGGTGTGCTCGGGTGGGTGCACTGAAGTGTTTAGCACTAAGTAGAATGCTTTTGCAGTGTAAATGTGTGTGTTTTATTTTTTAATAGCAAGCAAACAAATAACACTCTAATTTTTTTTGTATTTCAATTTGTGTATCATCTATTTTCTCGACACTTTTCCACACCACAAAAAAATAAAATAAAAAGTTTTATTTTTGGAAGACTTATATATGAGAATAAGACTCAAAAACAACTTTATTTTTTCCTCAATTGCATTATTCTGTATCCTGACAGCAAATATCATTGAGAGAAGACTTAGTGCCTAACAACGGGCTGACTCCTGCCTATGCTCTCATAATAAACAGTAATTATAAGGATCTATTAATAATGAAACTCTGATTAGTATAAAAAAAGTTCTAAATTTTTTTTTAGAAATTATAATTATAAATTAAATTAATGATTAATATCAAAGACAGGGTAATTCCCCATGAATAAAAAAAAAAGACATTATATATATATATTTAAAGTATTTTCCAGCATGAATTTTGTTTGTTGTGGAAATTGGATAACAAGTCTTTCTATTTGAAATATTGCCAGCAATTTATTATTTACTACGTAGTTCTCTATATTTTACAGACATTCTGCCTGAGAATTAGACTCTATATAAATACTTGTAATTCATTTTTTCTATCTTACCGAAAGAAGATCAAAAGATTTTACAATTTATGTTAACTTGGCAAAAAGCTAGTCAAATGTCTACCTGCAACAGTGAGCAATAAAGCTTTCTTCTTATCTCATTTACGACATGCTTAGAATGGTGGAATTCTAAAGCTCATAATACTTATCAGAATGTATTTTCTGAGCAGGATTTACTATTAGTGAAAATTATTCTGTCTTTGGTCACCTTACAATTTATTTTATTAGTAACAAGAATATAGCCAGGGAATAGAACACATGCTGCTTATTCAAAGACCCACACTGTTATCCCTTATCCATATCTGTCTTTGTATCTATAATCAAGATAGGACAGACCTCTTTCATGATTGTGATATATACACTAATTACCTTGATGCATCCACTCACAAAATCAATCTGCCCCAATTGGAAGTGATTTTTTTTCTAAATTTTCAATGACACTGGGTAAATTTTATCCTCAACTCTGTTGTGTTTTAAGCGCAGCCTGGCTGGTGAATGCTTCCTCTTTGAATGGACTAGAGCTTTTTGTTCTTTTTATCATCTACATACAGGCAGCAAGGGATCTCTTAGCTGAAGTAGTTTCTTTGGGGCTGAGGTTTTTGTTGTGATAACCTAACCATTCAAGGCTTTGCCCTTTAGATAGCCCCTTCAGACTGTTTAATGAAGCAAAGAGCTGGAAAAGGACTTTGTTCTCTCAACGCCTTTTCCACCATTTGAAACCACATTGTTTTACAACACACTGATAGAGCATTTTTATAAGATTCATCTAAAGCAAGTGCATTTAAAGAAATTCACACAATGCTTGGGAGAACAAGATAATCAAAGATGCAAGAGAAAATGTTTCAATTATTGAATTTCAAAAGCAAAGCTTATGATTGGATGTTATAAAGCAACCTTGCCAATTTCCAAAAGTATCAGATTTTAATATTCACATGGAAATGCCATAAGAGATTTAACAAAAATGCTTCACTTTCAAATGAAGGAAGTGAAGAGGCAAAATGCGGTCAGATTATGAGCAAAGGATTCGCTTTCAGACACATAAGATGAAATTTGAGTTCAACTGGGTTGTTCTGTGGATTCTGAAGGGCACATTGGAAAAATCCATGATCTCTGGTGAGGAAAAACTCTTGACAAGTGCAAAGTGCAATTATTATCTTGACAGTTTGAGATACTCTTAACTGCAATCATTTAAAAGAATACTTTCTCAACCAAAATATTACAAAATCAACCTTTTAGAGAATTGAAAGACAGCTATAAAGTATTCGGAACGAAGAACAATTTAAGCGAGCTATCAGAAGCTCTACATTCTAATAAGAATAAGGTTGATAAAGATTGTGTATATAAGGTAGGAACAGAATACTACATCCCAATATCCTTAAAGCATCCTTTCTACTCCCCAGGAACACATATTTCAAAGAATGGAGACTGTGATTTGTCTTCTCCAGGGACAATAGGACTTCTCCTCTTATCTACCTGTGGATATCTACACGTGAAGGGCCTTAACAGATGGGGGAGAAGATAACTCCTTTTATAGCAGATCTAACCCTGTTTAGAAGCTGAAAAATTTTTTAGGAGTTAGTTGCCAGCAGTAACTAACATATCTTATCAAATTATACACAATTTTATTTCTTGATATGACCAATTTGACAAAGAAAGATGAGAACACTTTATTGGGCTTAAGAAAACCTGGATTTATATCCCAGTTCTTACCATATTTAGTTGTGTGCTCTGAGTGAAATTATTGAACCTTATCAGGCTGTTTGTCAGCTGTCATATGGAGGATATTGGACAAGATGATCACTGAAGTCACTTCTAAAGACTCTATGTTTAAAAGTTAATATATCTAAGAGTTTGCTATGATTTTTTTGGCATCCTTTTCAATTTATAAAACCCTGTGGACAAGATTCCCATAACAATGAGAAAGTGAAATGATAGGAGGAGGTATGTATTAATATACTTTCAGGAAATCATGACTATGTTAGTATTTTTAAAGTTGCAACCTGAATATAAAAATATTGGGTATAAAGACTAGAAAACAAAAATATAAAGCAAAAAATGTGATCACTATGTTTCTAGTGCTGTACAGGCAAGAGGATAACTTCCTGTGCCAGGCATTGGCCTGGGGCTGGCATAAAATAATAAACTTGACCTAACCTCCATGTTCAGTCCAATTAGAAAGCCATACAAATAAATTCAGTGTGATCAATGTTGTGACAAAAGTTTTTTCCTAATATAATTGTATGTATTTTCATGGCCACAAAACACAGCTTTATATTTGCCGAGCTTAAAGTTCATACTGTGACTAACAGTGACACAGTGTTAAAAGCTTTAGTAACAGCTTTCTGTTCAAAACCTTAACTTTTTATGTGCCTTACTGACTCTCACTTTTAGGCCTATGTCTGGAACTTTCCTCCCTTGGCCTCAAAGTCTCCATCCCGCCTTTCATCTAGCCAGACCCCACACATCCTTCAAGGTGGCTTATACGCAAGTTCCCATTGCAGCTGGCCATGGCTTCAGTATAGCATATCTATTGCCATCATTCTCAAAGTATGGATCCGTGGGCAGTAAAGTCACCTGAGAATTGTCAAAATTCAAATTCTCTGGCTCCACCTCAGACCTACTGCATCAACGGCTCTGAGAGAGGAATCCAGCTATCCAGAGGACTAATCCCTCCAGATAAATCGAATTCTGCTAACTCTTAAGAACCATTGCTCCATTGTAATTACTTTTTTAATTGCCTGCCCCTGTAGTCTGTAAACTCTATATGTGCAGGAACCACACCTCTGATCACCCTACCATTCTCAGTGTCTGGTGCATATTGGTTGATCAATCAATTTTTAAATGAACAAAAAAATTGAATAAAATGGTATCCTAAAAGACATTTCTTTCTCCACTAAATTCCTTTTAAACCATCCACTTAGGATACTCTAAAATACCATATAAATAGGTAAGCTATAAAGTTTAAATAAAGAATCCATCATACTATAATGACAGATTACTCTTCCCTAAAACTCTCATCAGGTTCTTCCTTTCTTAACAATTCCCAGAGACTTCTACTACTGATATAGTTAGATCAGTGGTTCTCTCACACTTGAGGTGTTTTCATTCCCTCAAATGTTGGGACACATTTTTGGTTTTGACAATTTGGGCAGGGAGTGCTTCCTACATCTAGTCAATAGAGGCCAGGGATGCCTCTAAAGAATTATGTGGTCCAAAATTTCAATATTGTTGAGGTTGAGGTTGAGAAACCCTGGTCTATTTAAGTCATTCTAAAATCCTCCATGGCATTCAAAACCCTTCATCAAATAGGTAACTTCCACATACCCCCAAAGTTTTTCAAAAATTGTCCCTAATTTCCTCATCACACATTATCTGTTGCCAATTAATTTTAGTAATCTGTAGGATCTGAATTAAACATGATGCAATTTATTAGATTTAAAATCTTTCTTCCAAATATTCACTACGACTCAGGTCCAGGCTATAGCTCCAGGTCTTTATAATGTCAACCTATCCAGATTTAATAGAATTTCTCCTAAGAAATGATTTTTTTTTTTTTTAATTCTTTATAGTGAAGGGGATAATGAAAGATCAGGTGTTCTCAAGGTTAGGACATCAATAATTCTTTTCTCTTCTCAGAATGACTTATTGTGGAGAGATAAACAAGAAAATAGGCAGTTCTTCCCTTTAAATGTCAATTTCCCCGACTGTAAAGTGAGAGACTTGAATTAGATTAGGAATGGTTTGTACTTGGAAGATATTTCAAGAAGTGCCTTTTGCACATGTGACTGATGCAATGAATTAACAGGGCACTTTCTAGACAGAGCTTCAGACTTTCTTAACATAAGAGTATCAGCTACTGTGTGGGTGTCTATTATTAAGCGTTTGAAAATGGCCTGAGAGTTGAAACCTGTTTGTCATTCTCCGAGATAATCCCTCTGGTCCATACTGGTTCTTAAATGCCACAACTCCATGATCTCTGAGCAGTGAGTTTACCTTAACTTGATGCACGACCTACTTCATACTGTGTTAACTCCAAAGAAACATCAGGAGCACACAGTTGGTGGGTTGTAAACAGCGGCTTCCTGAAATGAAACAGAACAGCTATTCCTGCCATGGTAATAGAAGCAACATATTCAGCCATTAATTCTGTAGATCTGTAGGAGACAAACTGCTCAGGGTTGCCTCTCACCATGACCTGTCCCAGAAAGGGAACAGCACAGTGCATCATGGTGGCCATCATGCCAAAGAGTTCCTTCAAGAGACTTGTCCAAAGGCTCCATGACTAGAGAGCCAGCCATGTCACACTTCATGATATTACCTTCCAAGGTGCCCAGTTTTCTCAGCCCTCCATGGAATGGGACAACAGAGAAGACCTGACTATCTTTGCAATGACAGGTTTGTAGAAAATGTGGCAAAACCACAAGTCTTACCCCAAGGGTGCACAAATGACATTCACATCCCAAATGCATAGGCACATCCAACTTTATTCTTAATCCAGAGTTCCAGAAGTTATATGGTGTAGATATGTAATTAGGTGTTGGTGATAATGACTTCAGGGCAAAAATTTAAATACTGATGTAGTTAAGACAAAGAGGCAGCTATTTCAGGACTTCACTGGTTGTAAAGAATTCGATGGGGTCACCATGTGAAAGGGTTGGGTTCTCAGATTACATGTCTAGAAGGTTGATTTTTGTCAATATACTTAGAAGTGTATAGGTTTGAAAGATTAATTTACGCTAACAAAATTTATAAGAGATTGATGTGTAAATCAGCATTTCAAGTTATAATACTAAAGGAAAGAATTATGTTTCACAGAGATCAAAATTCTTGAACTTATTATGCAGAATTTAAAGTTTTACTATGCAGTTTTCAGGGAACCCAAGAATAGATAGGAATCAGAGCAAGAGTTCAATAATGTTAATAAATATTTTTTTTCAGATAATATACAAACCTAGTGTGCTCTCCAGGTTTTGAAATTGAACACACAGTTCTGGTGATTGAATATGCAAATATGATAGATACATGATTTCTCTCCTTTAGAAGTTCAATGCATACTATAATTTTGTATTTTTTGACAGATTTATCCTTTAGTTGATACTGACCTTTTTTCATATAGTCAATACTCTAATTATATCACAAAAAACCCACAATTAATCATTATAGCTTTAGATTTCCATTCTCTGCTTTTCTGATTTTCTCTGAGACATAATGTCTGATATCACTTAGTGTAAGTTAACTTTCACTATATTACTTAATAAGGATTTAATTTAGCTGCAGTTTCTAGGATAGTATTGTTATAGATCAATATTCATTGAACTCAAATTGGATAAGACCATTATTTCAGCTGATTCATGCTCTGTATAACACATAGCTCAGGAGTAAGCTCTAGGCAACTTAATAGACAATTGTTAACACATTCACATATCAAGTAAAACTACAGACAATAGCCTATTTTTGGTTTACCCAACACTAAATATCAAGTCTTACTAATTTTTCCTCATAGAATTAACTAATTTGCTACATTTTCTGAATCACATAGACATGAATTATTTCTCAAAAATTCTTTCCTGCTGCTTACACATTAAATACACATTTAAAAGATTTTTTTACAAAGTTGATTTTTTTTAATTATTGAGCATTTCCTCCTCATACCTAATGATAAGCATGGAGTGTAAATTTCTGGGAAGTTGAGGCTCAGCCATTGACAGTCATAGAATATCTCATTACATCATACTCTTTGAATCCAAGCGTTCTCATTTTCCTCTTGAATGCATTCTTTGTTTTGTTTTGTTTTGTTTTTCTCTTCTCCACAGCCATATGCTTTAAATGCAATCTTCCAAAAGATAGAAAATTACATAGTTAATCCAGAGAAATCATCACCACCAAGCAATTATTCGGTGCCCTTTACATTCAGCCTACTGCCAAAAGTCTTCAAGTCTCAGAAGGAAAAACAGCAGGTGAAGAAGGGGGAGATTGGTAAAGAGGTGTACCTACCTAGTTCCATTGCTTCTGGTTCACAGCTGCTGCCATTCAGTGACTGTTTGGGGCTATTTCAGTGTATTTTCTCAGCTTCATTAGAACTCTCCCACACATCCCTAAATGAGCTGGCTTTCAAATGAACAAATATAGTATAGGCATCCTAGATGCAGAAAGCTAGGTCTATATGGTGAAGCTGTAGCAAAATGATACTGAGAGGTCCAACACACTTTGATTACCATCTCCTCATAATAGGCCCATTTCAGGAAAAACTAGAATTTTACCTGCTTGCAAAACCTTCAGTTATTCTATTGAGGATAAGTGAGGGAGTACTACTGATGGTTTAGCACAAACCTCTATTTGAAAGACACAGAAATCATAAATCTACTGAATGTGAATGAATTGTATTAATGTCACCAACTAGTGAGCTTTGCATTGAATGTGGCAGCATAATGGGTTATTCTTATTTAAAGTGTCTTAGTCCTTTCATTTGAAAGCGGGCAAGAGTACCTAGAATGACCTGTTCCAGTTCTGTGACTTTCTGAAAGTCAATGCTGGTGGTGATAATTTTAGATAAATAAAACCTTCATTGATTCTAAGAACTCGGACATTATTCTTTCCTAAGAATTATTCACCCACTACAGCAAAATGTGTGATTTAGCGTCTTCTTGTACCAGGATTTCATCCTCCTCTTTCTTTGACGACATACTTTTATACTTAAATCTTTCTGTAATTCAAAAAATGTATAATGAATGACTTAAAACTTAACCGCAATGGATTAAAAAAATGTATTTGTACTATTCCAATATAAATTTTATCTGTGGGAAGGAATGTTAAATATCTAGGAATATTGTTTATAAGTGAAATAAAAGTGACACATTGAATACCGGACACTTAAAAATTGCTTCTTTTGATATTCATTCATACACTTGATTATCACTATAATGCACTTTCATGTCATTTTCCTTAGCAGAAAATGAATTATTTAGTAAATTTGATTGACATTGGAGCTGACTGGGATATCATGTCAATAAATTTTGAAAAACCAGCTAACAGCAGAGTACTGAAAAATGAAACGTTACTTCATCATTATAGAAATAAAATACATTTTCAATTTTTCATGATGTTTACCCATCCTTTTCTGAATTCAATGAATCTAAAATATACAGTTTGACAAAAGTAATTAAAGTGTGGATATTTTGAGTTATTTTGATATGTGAAATGAGAGCATGTCTACCTTACCATTCTTCACTCATCACACTTTTTTTTTTTAAATTCAAAATGACCTAAAATTATTGAGGTACAGTCACCTTGAAGACCAGTTCTGAAACTCCAATAAGCAGCCCTTCTTTATTTCAGTGAGATTTCCTTGACAGGTAAAATAAGATCACAGGCTCATTCATTTTCACTGGAAAGTGAGGACATTGAGAGAGATCTGAGCTCTACGCAAAACAGCATGCCCTCAAAAACAATTCTTTTATAAATCCTATAGATATAATGAAGCAATTGCCCCACTGCTGGTTCCAGAAACATTTCAGGAAATAGGCTGAAAATCTATATTGTTCTTGAAATAATACGCATAATCTTTCCTCATGAGAACCTTGATTAGAAGTGGTGCATCAGGTACTCTCACATGTCCATGGTACATTTACAATACCCTATCTTCTTCCAAGTTGACAGTCTGAAAAGATATTGCAATAACAATAACACTACTCAAACTATTTTGGTCTCCAAATTATTGATATAATGTCAATTTTGTGCAAAAAGCATTACTAGATGGTACAAGGACGTAGAACATGCTTATAACTGCACAGATATGAATCTTAACTTCCAAATAAGAGATAGCTTGTATATTAAAGAACTGAATTTACCTTCTCCTACAGCAGTGGTTTTCAAATTGTGGTCTCCAGATCAGTGACAACAGCAGCACCTGGGAACTTATTAGAAATGCAAATTCTTGAGCTCACCCCAGATTTACTGAGTCAGAACTCTTGCAGTGGGGCCCAGCAATCTGCATTTTAATAAGCCTTGCAGGAGAGTTCGATGCACACTAACATTCTATGCATACATAGTTCTACAGCAGCACTTCTCAAAGTATGGCTCCGGGCCCCTTGGGATCACTGAGACCTTTTCAGGATCAAAGTCAACTATTCTTATAATGATACTAAGATGTTATTTGCCTTTTGTATTGTGTTAACATTTGCCTTCTTGATATAAAAGCAAAGATGAATAACATTGCTGATTGCTTACAAGAGAGTGGCACCAAACTGTATTAGTAGTCAATATATTTTTTACTAGCACAGGCATACAATTTTTTAAAATGATAATTTTACTTTAATAAGTTTTTGATTAAACAGTAAAAAAGTTTTATTAAAACTTTACCCTTAAGTACGTCCTTTTTATTATTCTGTGTGATGAAATAGGAAGTATGCATGAAATACTTTTGCTGCAAATCAAAATAGGATGGTTGAAGGAAAAGTACTAATAATTGAGTTGTGAGCAAAACTAGTAGCTTTTTTTTTTTAATAGAACAATGTTTTTACTTGAAAGAACAACTAACTGATAGTCAAACTATGGCTATTTAGACATAGTATCTGGCAGATATTTTCTCCAAAATAAATAAAGTGAGTTTATCATAACACAAAAGCACGTACAAACTTGACCAGTATTTGTTGCTAAATGTTGAGTTTAAAGCAAAAATTAGAACTTTGGGCACCTGGTGTCTGTCATTGTGAGCTTAACAGTTTTCTAATATTTAAAGAGTTTTCTGATCAGATCAATGATGATAATAACAAATGTGATTTTTAAAACATATCATATGAATGTGTTAACTGCACAATTTATTAAATTATGCACCAATAAAATATCCAACCCAAGTGCAACATGGACCAATGCCTTTAAAATAGCGCACAGAAAGTGCAATGATATGATTTCAGGTACTATGTTTCACCTGACCTTTCCAAAACAACCTTTGTTGAGTTTCGCTGAAGTGTCAGAGAATATCTGTAAAGGCTATTATAGTACTCTTCTCTTCTTAAACCTTGTATCTGTGTGAGATCAGATTTTTTTTCCCCCTGTACTTAAGCCAAGACAATAGATCATGATAGATTAAATACAAAAGCAGATATGAGAATCCAGCTGTCTTTTATTAAGCCAGACATTAAAGAGATTTGCAAAATGTCTTTAATGTCACGCTTCTCACGTTTTTATATGTTAGAAAATACGGTTGTTTTCATCCATAGACGTTGTTTATCTTTACATTTAATGGTTTCATTATTGTTATTCTTTAAAGAATTAATAAGTGAGTATGTTAACAATTTTTAATTTTAAGGTCTAATATAATTCACATAGTTATAACCCATATAAACAAAAGTATTTGGGCTCACCTTCTTCAGAGGAGTGTCCCCCTGAGTCAGTGCAATATCATTCAATCTTAGAATGGGGACATTTTCTACCCACTCCCTGGTTCTCCACATTGAAAAGTCTTGCAATTTTCAGGACCCAGCCCCCATATCATCTTCTCTAGGAAGACTACCTTCTGATTTCCCTACCTCCTGATTTGCTCAGATCCTTTTTAAGGCTTCTGCTGCAGTAGATCAGACCCCTATTTTAAGGGGCCATTGTTAATGAAACTTCCTATTCTTGAAGTTACTATTATTTTTTACTAATAGTCTGTTTTATCCCAGAAAAGAGCTATGGAATCTGTGGTCCAGGCTGGGCAGCTGCACAGAGTGTCATTGAGGCACAGCGTCTTTCCTCTTCCTTCTTCCAGTGCCTCAATTTTCATATTCAGGATCTCAGGTTGGCCTGTAGGACGTCCAGGCATCATATCACACTTTTCCAGGGAGCAGGAGAGGAAAAGGTGATGGTTGTTCTCCTGCAAGATTTGCCTTCTTCTTTGGAAAGAGATGCCTTCCTCAGGGACTTTTGCTTGCATCTCGCTGGTCAGAACTGGGCCATGTGACTATACAAGGCTGCAAGGAAGCCTGAAATTTTAAGGATTTTACCTTCCCAGACATTACAGAAGAGGAAGGTAAAAGGGGAGGATCGAAACCATTTTCTGAGAGCAGGTCCATAGTCTGACACATGCATCTATTAGTGCACCAATCATTCTCTCCTACACTTCCACATTGTATCATGCCCCTTCCACAACCAAGAGCTGTGTGACTTCATCTTGATCCCTGTGCCTAGCTCAGTGCCTGGCTACATGGTCTGAGTGAGTGTTTCCATGAATACCCTATTTTAAAGTTATAACATTGTTAATTATTCCACCTTTGGTATTCTCTAGCCTCTTTCCTGCTTATTATTTTTTCAGTAGTTAACATCTAATATACTCTAAATATACATATACATATATATAAAAGAGAGGCAAGAGTTCATTAGCTATACTCACTATAATACCAGCCCAATGATGTAGGGCTTTTTCTTTCCTCTTTGAGTTACTGCCATATTCTTAGCACCTAGTATAACAGCCAGCATGCAGTAGGAGCTCAATAAATACTTGTTGAATGAATAAATGACTGTGATGAATGTTTATGGAAGACAGGTGATGAATGAAGGAGAGAAAGAAGCTAAAGAAACAAGGCAGCTTCACAGAAACCTGTCACTTTTTTCCAAACCAATATTTTATAAGCAATTATTTTATAAAAGTTATGAAGTATGAATCTACCTTCAACTTACTGCCAACTCGTGAATTAGGTAGCATTTCTTCGTATTACTGCCTTTTGAAATACAACATCTCACTAACTTTCAGAGGTTTTACAACTAAATGAGATTGTATGATTCGATATGTATTCTTCAGAATAAATATTGTATAAATTCAAAATGTTATAATTATTTTATTCTGCTTACATTGCTTTGAATCATGTTATGCAAGCAATTCACGCTTTGTAATGACTCATCATAAAACAATAAGCCATCTTTTGTAATCTAAAAGACATGTTTTCTCAAAAGTATACATTTTTGAAAAAAATCATGATATGAATTTTACATTTCTTTCTTTGGAAGATGCTATTTGAAATTCTGATAATCGATAGAGACCTTCACACAGGTTTGATTGGTTATTTTTTATAAAAAAAACTTGAGGCTATAATAGCTGCTCTCAGAATGAAGAGTAATTGTGTAATAGTTCATGTTTACAATGAAGAATTGCTATTTCGTCATTTAGACATGCAATACTGCTGTGCCTCAGAAAAGATTTAATAATCATTTCTTAACTAATATCAATTGTGACTGACAATAAATTGTAGGGTGTGATTGTGGAAAAAATTCCAAGTGATAGTTTTATTTCTATATTCTTTTAAGCAACTAAAATACATACAGCTGCTAAATAGTTAGAATGAATCTTCTGCAAAATATTCCAAATGCCAATCAAACGTCCTTTCATTAATCGTTATAACCAGATGGCAGACAGATAATCTTACTTCACTTTTCAAGATGGAGAAACAAAAAGAAAAAGACCTTCAAATATGGAGCCAGTTGTAGAATAGTAATGACAGTCACCCGGTACTTACATGTCAACTTTTATTTTAAAAACCCTTTACACAAATTCATTAAAATAGTTCTGCTTTTTAAAATCATTAATATTAATATTTACTTTCACAAACTTCTAAAGTAGTAATTGTTTCATGCCACTCAAAGATTTGGCCCCAAAGATTTTGCTCAAAAAGACCTCGGCCTCAGACTAGGAAATGGAAGCTAACTTGCTTTTAGTTTTATGATTCTGTGAAATCTTAGAAATAAAAATTTTCACTGATATTTTATTCTGCTTTTAAGAAGATGGAATGTTTAATTTATCATTTTCCCCATCACTGTTAACATTTGGTAAAATGCGAGGCAACAGGTAGTCACAATGGGCCCTGAAGGACATTAAGACTTAATTATGTGTGTTGTATCAATCAATAAACAAATGGTGGAGCCAGAGGTTGACAACATTTGTGTGAGAAGCTGTTTTTTTTAAAACAGTTTCCATGACTCACCATGGTATAAATATTTATGCATAACTCAGCATCGATAATATTTTTGAGGATAAGGAGACCATTTCCTATAGAAGTAAAAGCTGGGAAAGAGATTGGGCAAAAGAAAGAATTCATTTGAAAGGCTGCCCAAGTCTTTACATCAAAGTTAATAGAGGATTTTGTTACAATACCAGAAAAGGACCGACCTCACATGAGAAGAGTGCTGTAATCAAATGAAAAGGTAAGTGCAAGAAACTACTTGTTTCCATGCATAATTTATTTAACTTAGGAGCTGACACAGACCCTAGAGGAAGCCCTAATGATTTGCCGTTTAAAAACAAAAAGATGGAAGAGGGACATGCTGGTGATAAGGTTTCCTTCAAGGCTTTAAAAGCTGGAATGAGGCAATCTCCTGTGGGGAACTCTAATATCTGAAATCCTGCAATGCATGTGGGTTCTGATTTTCAACCTTGTCCAGGTTTCACTGAATGCCGAAAGCAGTCCAGTGTGGCTACTGGGTGTCCAAGTGGTATGAGCCAGTCACGGTGTCCTTAAGTTCACCTGTAACACAGACAAGAGGGTGAGTCCCACAGCCACTACTGCCAGGGCCCTGGACTTGTTCTGCCTGA
This sequence comes from Pteropus medius, assembly GCF_902729225.1. Classification (NCBI taxonomy): domain Eukaryota; kingdom Metazoa; phylum Chordata; class Mammalia; order Chiroptera; family Pteropodidae; genus Pteropus; species Pteropus medius. Next base: position 5,445,641 of record NW_024342475.1, read on the forward strand.
ATCCTGGTACGAACAGGAGAATAAACATGCCTCAGTGTGGACACTCAGAATTTCTACTGTTCATTGTCGAATGGGTGAAGGAAACTTTTTGAATGTTCCACTGTAATACCCACACTCCAGGAGAGAGGGCCTGTAGCTATATTCTAATGTATCATCTCAGCTGGCATCTCATTTCCAGTACTGGTAAGTATTTAATGCATACGAATGAGAATGGGGGCATATGCTATTAAATTTAGGCTTCCTTTAATTAGAATTTTTTATACTCGAGTCTCCCAGTTTATGAACTCTTGTGATGGATGTAGCTTCTTTTAGATAATTGCTTGGAATGAGTGAATACCCCAATATTTACTTAGCAAGGATGTCGATGAATTATGAATGGAAGCAAATAGTTCCATTGGGCAAGCACTCTAATTAATAAAGCCAGTTTCTCATGGTGTCGTGTAGGCAACAGCAGTACCAGGGCTCTGTGGCAGTGTAACTGATGCATGGAACAGATGTTAGAGGCATTCCTGGAAAAAGAACAAGGCACAGGGGAGGAGAGCTGGCTGGACTCTGGAACAACCCCCTTTTATTCTCTGGATGTCTTTTCTTTTTTCCCCACTATAAAGAGCTGGACCATCAATGCATTTGCATAAAACAGCCTTTCCTCCAAGATCTGATAGTTTAATCTCTAACATCTGCTGACAATGGTTTACCAGACTACCTCTCCTGGTAATTCTCTTGGGAGGTAAATATTCTTAAATTACAAAGAGGGCCAGTCAATAGCTAGTATGCACTTATTGCATATCAATTGACAAAATATCCAAACATCTCTGTACTTGTTGGTAAATAGCAACTGTTCATAAGCTTAGGCCCCACCATTAGATCATGGAACCCCATCACAATCCAGTAACTGAAGAGTTAATGTTTGGCCTTACAAAGAGTCTTTGGGTCCAGCCCCAGATATCAGACTGGCCTGTTTTTTATCAGATATTTCTTATACCTCACTGATTGTTAAGTACTTGGAATATGACTTCTGGGTGCCCGACTGCATCCACAAAATTTAAATGTTTGAATTTTACCCACAACAATACAGACTGGAATGCTATTGGTGGGCTGCAGGAATGCCATGGCACTTTCCATACCCCAGATAGGTATCTATTTACAGGAGCAGTTCCAGGAAGAAGAGTAGAAAGCAGAACACCGTTATGGCCTTGAAATATATTAAGTGTTGGTGCAACAGGAATGTGAAGCATTCTGTCACTCAGTAAGGACAGTGTTTTTTTGTTTGTTTGTTTGTTTTTTGTTTGTTTTTGTTTTTTAATAAGTCATACTGATCAGGTATTAGGTGCTTTGATAAGTGCATGATTTATGTCACCTAATCCTCACAACACTTACATGAGTTAAAGTATTAAAATGCCCATTTTATAGATGACTACAATAGTTTTCCCTCTCTTAAATGGAACGTGGGCTCTCATCCTCTTTGTAAGATGGCTCCAAGATTCCTGCCCCTGGTGCACATACCCTACCTAATCTGATTCCTTTGAGCATGATTCCTTTCATCCTGTGAATATAATGAAATATCACCCTAATGTTAATACATTATGTTTTATGGTAAAAGAGAAGGGAGTTGCGGACATCATTAAGGTCTCTAATCTGTTGACTTTAGATTAATCAAAAGAGAGATTATTTTGACTATATCTAGCCTAATCAGGTAAACACTTTAAAAGAGAATAAGATGTGAGAGTCCGAAGAAGTCAGAGAAACTCAAAGCAGCAGCTATCAGTCTCCTGCTGGCCTTGATGAAGGAAACTGCCATAGTGTGGAGAGGGCCATGTGGCAGGGGATGGCAGGAAGCCTCTCGGAGCTGAGGACCACAATGCCGTTACCACAGAGAACCGAATTCTGTCAACCAGTAAACTTGAACGAGGACCTTGAACTGAGCCTCAGATGAGAACACAAGTTCAGCTGACATCCTGATTTTCACTCCAAAGAGAACTAGGGAGGGGAGCCAAGTAACCTTGTCCATACTTCAGATCCCTGGAAACTGTGAGAAAATAAGTGTGTGTTATTTTAAGCACTAAATTTGTGATAATTTGTTATCAGGAAGTAGGTAGATAATCCGAGGCCTCTGGACATGTCAGAGGTTATCCATATGAAGGTTATATATAAATACTAAAAGTTCATAGAAAATACATGAGGTAATCTTTAACCTGCCTAGTAGTAGGTAACTTATGTTAGCCCAACGTTCAATGCACACTAGGTGTTGGTTAGTTAATAGTCTAATGGATACCAGCATTTAATCTAAATGTTAACCAGAAGAAGCTCAGGCTTAAATTCAGTCTGACAAGTACTTAATATCTACTATATATCAACTAGTAAACTAAATGATGTTGAAGTGTCCATAGCAAAAAAAAAAAAAAAAAAAAAAAAGCAATAGAATAGTGTGTACCTTATGGAGTGTTAAAGGCTATGTAACTATTTATTATAATTAAGTTAGTATACAACTAATTAAAATATATCTTGAGGGTCAAGGTAAGAGCATCTTCATCTTTTCTCACTTGGCATTGAGTTAAACTGGCATTTGTTTTGGGCGATCTAAAAGTAGGCCAAAGATAATTGAGTCTTTTCATTTTGATTCAATGTCATTATACAGCATCTACTTAGGATGATTCAAATAATTATTTTCTCTTAAGACTGCCTATGTAACATAAATGATATCACTATATATGGGAATCAGAACCATTAATTTTTTTTTTATGTTATATTGAATCTGGTTTGAAATCTTGAGGCATGACATTTGTCCTGTATCTGTCATCAGGAGGAGCCTCCAGGTGGGGACTGGGGCTGCTGAGCTCTGAAACATGGAGAGAGGACCCCTAGTGTTCAAGGCATCACTGTAAATTCAGTTACTTATTGTTCAACAGGAGCTTTTCCTTTAAGACTGGCAATTCTTCTCTTTCTATAGTGAACATGGATACAGGATTGTTCTGTTCCAGCTCCAATATGTTGCAGCTTTTGGGGTTTTATTTGCCAGAATTCATGTGGTACCCATTATAATCTCACCTGAAAAATCTGGATAATGCATAAGAACCACATTCTTCCAGTAGATTAGAGGTAGATGGAGGTTAGCGATGTCTCCTCAACCTCGCTACCAAACAGGTTTCTTTGGGGACTGGAAGTGGAGAGCTGTAAGTAATTACACCTGGACAACAGGCATAAACCAAGACCATACAAGCAAATTAGGTCTTATAGTTGCTTTTATTATGAGGGTAATTGATCTCAGCAAAACTCAGCCCTTCTTGCATACTTTGATGGCAAACAAAACAGACAACAATCTGTTACATGAGCTGTGAAATCTCAACTCTGCTTTTGGTGCTCTGAAAAATTATGCACTAAAGATTCATCTGGGGCAAATGCAGCAGTGTTGTGGTAGCAGGCTTTATGTGACCAACAGAAGTTAGGTTGGAGCAGGCTTCACATGACCAACTGTTAGAGTCAAATGACTGGACTTTCTGACCTACAACAGAGCAAGGGACGGTTCTGAGTTTTTGCTTGGGATGTCACCTTTAGGGTTAGAGGATGAAGGTTCTGCTAGATTCCTAGAGCCTGTTCATGAAGACCAAGAGTAACTCAAATACACTAGAGCCAACACATGGGTCTTGAATATCAGTGTTATGGATTGAATTATTTTCCCTTCTCCCCCCAAAAAGATATGTTGAAGTCCTAACCCCTAGAACCTCAGAATGTGACTTTATTTGGAGACAGGGGTTTTAATGAAGGAGTCAAGTTAAAATTAAGTCATTAGGGTGGGCCCTAACCCAATGTGATTGGTATTCTCATAAAAAGAGAAAATGTAGAAATAGACATGCTCACAAGGAGAATACTATGTGAAAATAAAGGCAGAGATTGGGGTAATGCTTCCATAAGCCAACAAATACCCAAAGATTGCCAGCAAAGCCCCAGAAGGAAGAGGGGAAGAAGGATTCTACCCATTGTCTTGAGAAACCATGGTCCCATTGATACCTTTAATCTCTAGACTGTGAGACACCCACAGTCTGTTTTAAGATTCCCACTGTTGTTTTAAGGCACCAAGTTCGTGGCACTTTCAAAGACTGGTAGATAGGTTATTCAGGGTCATTCAAATGACCAACAGGGCATTTCTGAATTTCTGGGGATTGAGTAGTTGGAAAAGCATACTCAATATTACAACTGGTTTCTTTGGTTACATTTATAAACATATGAATTTAAAATGACATTAAAGAAGAATTTTCTGTTTACCAAAAGGTAAAATAGGTTTTTAAAAAGTTAAAATGAAGACACGCAAACATAAAACTCTTCATTGGCATCCCCAGTGGCAGGGATCTTATGCCACCAGAGGATCCAAATCAATGGTATAGAAATTTTGCAAGTCCAAATCATATAAAAAACAGCATTTTCACACTTGAAAGAATTCAAAGAAATCATTTCACTAATCAGTGGCATTTATTTGTTTGACATTCTTTGGATAAATCCAGAATGTGCTCTGAGATACATCTTATAAACCACTTATTTCTCCTTCCAGTAATAAATAATAAAACTTTTTTTCCTTCATTTCTCCTTTCTTGGAAATTACCATATAAGAATTTCTGCTGGAGAAGGCAATCCTTTCCCCTTGAGGAGTTTATTTTTCCCTCCCTCTCCCCAAACACCCCACTCCCTACTCTCATTAAGATAGAGATCCTCAAAGCCTGGAATAAGGAGTGAGATCTGTAATTACATGTCTTCAAAATAATAGCTTGATAAAAATGACAGATTTGGCCACTTTATTCTGGTGTTCTGTCTACATGACACCAAACAGCCCTCTTGGCTAATATTTTCACTGAATTAATTGGCCACACCTGTTACAAAATATCAAGAACGCCCTGATTTTGCAATGCAGCCTTGCAGGTGGTGGGAGTGGGCAGGCCAGTCTCAGTTTAAAGTTATCGTCTCAGAAGTTCAGCCTTGAAGTCCTCAGTTCTTTAGTCTTGCTCAGTGACTGGCAACTGATTAGAATATCTCTTTCCACCTACAATTTAAAGTTCAGGGAACTATTTTAATACAGCATGACCTAAAACTGAAAATAACAGGCCATTCTCCCTGACCCTCCCCGCACCCTTTACCAATCCTCTCTAAATCCCAAATCCATTTAATTCCTAGATCCTCCAGAACAATTCCCCTCAATGTCTTTGTGGATCCTTCTCTTTCTTCACTTTTCTTGTTCTATTTTTAAAATTACTTCTTGTGCCAATACTCAAATGCTGCCTTGTATTGTTTTACATGTATTTTTTTTTTCTCAATAAGCTTCTTGATTGTAGAAATTATGATTTAGATTTAACTGGGGACACTGTCCTCCCTGCTTAGCTTCTCTAGCCCCAGGCACTCCACCCCCCAAAATAGTAATTATTCAACAAAATTGCATTAAATTATGACTCTTTAAGTTGATAACTTGCAGTTTGTCCTTGTGTTGTATAATTACCAAAGTATATGTGTCTTTCAGTAAAATATAAGTTTTCTTCATTTTCTACAATCCCTAAATAAAATTTTTACAGTTCCTAAAATTCATCTAACTCATGGATTCTCCTCTTTAAGGTCTTACCTCTAAACTGTTTCTGGAATTTCAAAAAAGAGTAAACTTTGGAATTTTCAAGGTCCAATGAGTACACTATGTTTATTTTCCTTAACTCTGTGTGCATTGCAATTTCATCACATAATTCTACTCTTCTTGAAATATATACATTCTACATGAATTACATTATTTTGACCTTTGGCTCACCTTTGGTGAAAAGTTGTTTTAGAAAACTCTTTTTGTGTTAACCACATCTGCACCCCATACTTTCGGTTCTATGGAAATGATAAAATTTATTAAAACATTTTATTAACTTTTCATCTTATTTGTATTTTTACGTATATTTACTATTAAGATAATTATCCTTACATTTCTAAAAATTCTTCATTGACGAGTCTTCAAATGGCAATTTTCAAGAAGTCTTAGTTATTTGAAATATCTTTGATCTGGCTAATGGCTTTTTCACTGGGTTCAGTCCTCAATCTTAGCTAAAAACTCTCCCATGTCTTTTCTTAACATCAGTTGACTTACCATTGGTTCGGCTTGACTCAACACAAGTTTAGCTTCTCAATCACTTTAAAAGTGGACTAGGTTTCTTATAGATAATCTATAATATGTGTTCTTGACACAAGATCTTCATATATCCTAGAAGTTGTAAATAGAATTATGTGCAAGTGGATATGTTATTTTTCTGGTTGAGGGGCCATGTTTTTGTCAGATTCCTAAAAAGTTTTATTACTACAAAAGCAGAGTGATATTCCAGAAATAAGTACTGAACCAGGAGCAGAAGTGAGAAAAGCTCCAAGATTTTTGAAATTTCTATTTATATTTTTGCCCCCTGTGTTGACAAATGAGGCCTGCATTATGTGATAATATATAATTATCTAGTTTTAAGTGAGCATATATATAGTTATTTATTTCAGAGGATTTAGGTAGACAACTTTAATCCCTCATGGCTTAATTTGACATAAGTTAAGTTAGGGTTCAGGGGAATAGAAGGAAAGACAATTGGACTTAGATATGGGTGGTGGTCAAAATAAGAAATCTGGACTCCTTCCAGTAAGTTTATATTCTGACATTAGGATGGTCTTAGGGCTGTGACTTCATTCTGTAATTTTCACATAACTATGTAAAATTCACATAACTGTGAATTTCTCAGACATCGTGCATTCATATGTAAACAGAAAGATGTAAATTATCTTCCTTTTATTTGCTTTTGCCACCCCAACATCAAATGTAATTAAGAGTTGATTCTCAAAGAAGACATCATACACACAAAAACAAACAAAAAATATTGAAAGCCTCTAAGGAAGAAAGTACAGAGAAACACAAAATGATCCTCCTCACTGGGACTCAGACCTACATTTTATCCTAGAAGAGGAGATTCAGTTAAATGTTCTCCACGGTCCCTTTCAACTTTAAAATCCTTGGATTTCTGTGATCTTGCGGTTTCATTATTTTTATTTCCAATTTCAATAAGCAATTTCATCCTGTGCCTGCTGAAAAATTCTAAGCCTATATTCCCCTGCCATAATACCACAGGGCCTGTGCACTGTGAAGACCCCTGAGGGACACTTTGCCCTCTTCTAGCTCAGGGCCTCCAGTGGATGAATTTTATGAATAGAGTTTGCAAACAAATGTGCATATACACAAAGAAATCTCCTTATGATGTAGCAGGGTGGCTGCAGGTGTATGCCCGCCCCCCAACCTCCCAGCCTAGGTAGTTGAAACCAGTGGGAGTGGAGTATGGGATATAACACAATGATTGGAAAAATGAAAGGCATGCACAGTACCCATCTTGGGAATAATGTGATTCTGGAGCGGCTGAGAATTGTCTAGCAACCTGACATGACAAGACACGAAAGTACAGCCTGGAGATCCATGCTTGCCAATTAAGTCGGCAATTACTGAAGTTGTTTTCTCCTGTCTGGATATGAAGTGATCACAAGAGACACATACAGGGTGATAGTGGAAAATCTTGCTCAGAAATACAGGTTTTAATTTGGGAAAATCAGACAAGCATTTTAGAAATTATTCCTTTGCCCTGTAGTGATGCAAAATAAATGAACATAAAGCAAATGCCCTCTATTTATTGTAGAGTCCCAATTATTGCAGCTTTCTTCAGAATATAAAGAATATTTATGCCTGTATTTAAAAGATAGTTCACGCCTTACTGAGGTTATTAGTGTTGCTGGAGAAAGAGCAGTCAATAAATGGGTTGCCTCAAGAAAAAAAAGTAAGTACCTGGATTTCATTTCTCTCTGTCCTAGTTACAATGTTATAGGAGGGAAGACAAATATAAGAGAAGCACTGGTTTTCTTGTGTAAAAAGAAACTAGGAAGTGGTAGATGGGAGAGTATAAGGGAATGAGACTTCTCAGGAGAAATAAACTAATTTGCAATAATAAAAGGCAATGCATTGCTCTCCTTCTGCCTAAACTAGTCTGCACCTCACCAAGTCATTTACCTTCTCTGGCTCTGCTTCCTCGCTCATAAAATGGGAGTAATAACATTGACCACTCCTTAATTTTTTTACAGTACTGTTATGAAAAAATATAAATTATTCAACAACTATAAAGGTATTTAAGATTCAAGAGTGACTATCCCCTTTGGGTTATTAATGAGAATGATTTCACCATCCCATGGAGAATACTAATGAGGAATCACAGCCTAGTGCAGTGTATTCTAGAATTAGACACCTTGAATGGAGATATTATGCTACATAATCTCGTCTTCCACCCAGAAAAGGAGAATAGTCTCTCATAATCAGTCATCTCACCTCCAACTTCAGCTTTCTAGACATAGGTAGAGTAGAGCCTTTCTGTATATGTAGACTAAGAAAGGAGTATGATTGGAAGATGTAGGATAAAGAAGCACATGGGTATGATTACATTTTATATCTGTGATTCCACTATATGTCTTTAGAGTTGATCTTTCTACATTTGTAGTAGCCATTTGCACTGGTAACAAAAATAAATTTGTTTTACTTCCCTTGTAATCTTACAATCTTCCAGGAAGCACTGACTGTTAATTGTAAGTGTTGAGGAAGAGTCTGAGTCTGCATAACTTCTGAAAGGATCCCCATCTTTATTCTGCAGCACTAGGAAAATTCTGAGGAGTATCCTTACCTGGGTCCACTCGGTGAATTGATTATAAGAGGTGAAGATCAGCGAAAGAAGCAACCAGAAGAAATATTTCACTGATCCTACAGATAGAAAGTCATATCAACTTTAAATGCTGAAGTATAGACTAGAGAATTCTCAAAAACAAAGTTTTAAAAAATTCAACTCAGTTATTATTTTAAAGCTTCCCTATATTATCAAGAATGACTCATCATTCATTTTGAAGGCCTTGAACCTACTGGGCCTAAATAATATTAACTTACCACTTAGACTTTCATTTAACACATTTCCCAGATTCTCATTAGCATTTACAACCATGAAATGAATTTAATTCATTTTTTTCACAAGAAAGAGTGTATGATTTGAAGGTTTGTTTTGCTACTAAAATAATTATCTACCAATTACCAGTTGAGGGGTGGGAGTGGGTTGGGGAGAAAGAAAAAGGCAAACGACGCATTTCATTTAGGAGTTAATTATCTTGCCAGAAGTCACCATCCATTGGCAGGCAATGCCCCTGTCAACATGAATTTGTATACCAGGGGATGACATGCCCCAATCCATTTCACAGCACCAGAAAACCACATACCAAAGAATGGGCTCTTTTTAGAAACTACTTTGTCTAAAGAAAATTGTTAATATAGAAATTTGAAATCTTCAATTTTCCCCGAGGGATGTCAAAAGTACTGTTTGTCTCGTACCTATTTTTTTTAGCATGCAATTTTTTAAAGGTAGAATCTATGGACATTTATTATTATGCATAAATTATTTTCATGTATAAAATTTTCATTTCTCTGCTGATGGGCATTTTTTAAAGAAGTCATTTAAAAAACAGATACACAGATACAGAGAACAAATTGGTGCTTGCCAGATGGGAGGGGGTTTGGGTGCCAATTGAAAAAGGTGAAGGGATTAAGAAGTACAAATTAGTAGTTACAAAACAGTCATGGGGATGTGTAGTACCGCATAAAGAATATAGTCAATAATATTGTAATGGCTGTGTGTAGGTCTAGGAGGGTACTGGAGTAATCGAGGGTATCACTTTGTAAGTTATAAAAATGTCTAACCATTGTGCTATACTCCTAAAATAATTAAAATTAACTTAAAAAAAAAAGTCATTTAAGGCACATAGGTGAGTCCTTGGAGGTCTTGCCCTCCACAGCTTTGACTAGCCAACTCAGCTGTTGCTTTTTAAGACTGTTTTTTTTTTTTAACAATGTTATTATAATATAATTGATGTACAATAAACTGTGCATGTGCATAGTGTACAGAATGATAAACTTTAACTTATGCATACAATCATAAAGGTATCACTACAATTAAGATAATTAATATGTCTACAACCCCCTCAAATTTCCTCATACTCTAGTATCATCCTCACTTCTGTCACCTCCTGTAATGGTTAATTTTATGTGTCAACTTGTTTGAGCCATGGTGCCCAGACATTTGGTCAAACATTATCCTTGATATTTCTGTGAAGGTGTTTTTTTGAGAAGTAATATTTACATTGGTAGTAAAGCAGATTGATCACTATAATGTGGGTGGGCCACATCCAATCAGTTGAAGGCCTTAAGAGAAAAGACTGAGACTAAGCAAGAAGGAATTCAGTCAATAGATGACTTGCGGACTTGAACTGCAACATCAGCTCTTTCCTCCAGATTTTAGGCTTGTACTTCCATAATCATGTGAATAATTTCCTTAAAATAAATCTATTTATATCCCTGTCTTTATTTCTACACATCCTCTTGGTTCTGTTTCTCTGGAGAAACATGACTAGTACACTCCCTGATCCTCTACCAGCCCAACCTCACACTCGATCCTAAACCCTAGGCAAATACCAATCTGCTTTCTGTCACTATATATTAGTTTGGAGCTTTAGAAAATTTATACAAATAAAATAATATAGCATGTACTCTTTTATTGTCTAGCTTCTTTCATTCATTGCAATTCATTTGAGATTCATCAATGTTTTTGTATGAATCCATAGTCATCTTTTTATTGCTGAGTCATGTGGCACAGTATATATATGCCATAATTTTTTTTTAACCATTCATTGTTACTGGGCATTGGAATAGTTTCCAGTTTTTGGCTATTCCAAAAAATCTATAAACATTTGTGTATAGAAATATGCTTTCATTTCTCTAAGTTAAATGCCTAGGAGTAGACTGGCTGTGGGATCATATTGTAGGTATATGTTGCTAATTGGCTTTTAACTCTGTACTGTTCTCTATATATAAAAGAGAGGTCAGAAGCCCAATTTATCGTTTTCCCATAAATTCTAGCTATGACTTCTGATTTATTTCATCCTTAGAGTTCAGCTCTACTTTTTGAATAACTATTTATAGATGTGTCTTTGGAAGTCTAAGAGAAATAAATTTAAATTTTCAATTTCTGAAAAATAAGTCATTTTAGTTACAAAGAGGTTTGCTTTACATTCTTTACATTTAACCACAATCGATGAAAAACAGAATTTAAATGCAATGAAGAACAAAATTATAAGATTTAGTAAGTGCAAACACTTTAAATATATGCCTCAGTCTAAAAAATGAAAATAGTTATTTTTTACCATTACTGAGTAGTGGTCTCTGTAGTCCAATGTAGGACTTGGTTTAGCAGGCCAAACTAGTATTTATTGAGAAAAATGTCAAGCTCTTTCCACTGAAATAGTGATGCATGAACATGCAGCAAATTACCTGGAAACTGAAATTAGATAGTCTTGCTGACTAAATTATATCAAATTGTTTGCCTTTCTGTTTTTCTTAGATTCAGGTTTGTTTGCTTTCATCTGTATCAGGGGAATTTGTCACCAAGCGATGTTTTCACCATCAGTAAGCTTATCGTTCTGAATCTTCCTCATGGCAAATGTAGTGACTCAGATGGAAAAACATATTAAGTTCTGGGACACTAAAGGGAACGTTATTTGAAGTGGTATTATCATTGCTCTATAAGTGAATTCTTGGCTTATCTCTAGCATCAGAAAGATAATTTTAAAATAAATAAAATAAAGTCAATTAGTTATTGAGCCCTAAGGCACCATCAGATAGGAATAGTAATAAATCAGGCCAGTAGCATTAGAACAGTCCCTGATTTTTCTTACTAATCAAATGAGATCAGAATCTAGCTATCACTGCAGGAGAAAAGCCAAATTTAATTAGCTTATCCAACAGTGTCATTTAGTAAATCAAAAGCCTTTGAAAGGTCAATGAATCTTGCCCTTATCATCTCATTATCTTCTATCACTAACGAGGTATCATTAACCAGCCCCACAGCAACAGTTATTTTAGTGCCATGCAATAGCTTGCTATAGTTAGTGACACTTTGCTACTTCAAAAATGGCAGTGTGTGGAGAAGTCTATTCTCTTACTTCTAGTTCTGTTTTAATACTTTAACTTCTCTATGTATGGCTGTGATAGAAATGGTATTTTCTCTTCCTTATTTAATAAATTTTAATAAAGATGCCGTAAAATTTATCAATGTTGATACCCACTCAAAACATAATAACTTAAGTAAAACCTTTCTACTGATTATTTTATCCACTCAAATATATTTATTGAGTATCTACTATGTGCCAGGCATTCTGTGAAGCACCCATCATGGTTACATCCTAAAAATCTGACTCACTCTTTGTTTGATATAGTTTTGCAACAGGGATAAGCAACATTAAAATGATGCATTGAACACCTAGTATTTGAGTGTCTACTCTGCATGCTTAGGATTTACTGGTTCTATGAGACCGCAGATGAGTAGAACATTGGGTCATCCAAGCAAGGCCTGGCCTTCTACAGTGCTTAATTTCTTAATTTTGTTTTTACAAGGGACAAGACATATACAATTGGGAACTTTGATGGTAGCCGAAGAAGTGTTGGGTTACAGTTGACTGAGTAAACTGCCAGTGAGGTGGGAATTAAGAAGAGGGAGAATCAGACTGCTGGGGCCGGAGACAGAGTTGGTTGATGAAGCTGGCCCTCGAATAGGTGCAAGTGTGTTAAGAGGAGAGGAAAACTTCAGGGGACATTAGCACATGAGCAAAGGTACAGGTGCAGGAATATGTACAGGGGCTTTTAGAGAACAGCATCGTAAGGCAACATTGCTACTACTCCAGCCGTAATTCTGAAGCATGTTTTGACTACAGACCTCTTTAATCCTATAATGATACAACAGTGATAATAGTAACCATAGCGACATTACCAGTAGTAATGAAAACAGTAACCCACATAATTTTAATGTGCCATGCATTGTTTTTCATAAGTGCTTTTTACTAACCAATTTAATCTTCACAACCCCATGAGGTCTCACGGTCAAGATCTCCCCTTACCAGGTGACAAAACTGAAGTACAAATGGTACTTCAGCAAGAAATATATGACCTGAAACTTGGGCTCGATATCATCCTCCCTCTCCAAGCCATAGGCTCTTTTTCTAGAAAAAGGTGCATCCTGCATTTCCCACACAATTTCAAGGGGTTCATAGACTTTGTGGGTTCTCACATCTTCAGGTTAATAGTATTGATTTGTGTAGTAGCTGGTGAAAATGTTAGATTCACCTTAATGAATAATCTCAAATGTCAAAATAAGGTGCTTTCCATGGGAAACAGAACACTGTACATTCCTAAGCTGAGAATGATATGAAAAAGCAGTTTACTTTAAAAAGCATGGAGAGAAAGTAATGACTGCTATTTGATTAGTGTATTTTGAGATATGGTGGCAGGCACTGTCACATAGTATTATGTCATTTAATCGTCCCAATAGCATTGTCTTTTTATGTAACCTTCCTACACACATACAGGTAAGGAACCTGGTCTTCTGTAATTTTCTCCAGGTAGCTTAGCATCTCTCCTTCACCACTTTTGTGCATCTTTCTCCATCTATGAACTGCCCATGAATGGTTCACATGAGCCACCTTCAGAGACCGATTTGGTCATTTGGTTCACTGCCCATTTGGTAAAGAGAGCTAGAAATCCCCTCGATGCCCACTAGTGTGGAAGTAGGAACACCCAGTACTTGGCCTAGAGTCTGCACACACTCTCCAGAGCCCCTGTAGAATCCTGTAGAATGTGAGTCTTCATCTAAAATCCCACCCTTGCCCAGCTACATCTCTAACTCTATCCTGCTTTCCCAGTTTCTTGGAGCATTTGCTAATAAATTACTTGTACTCAGATCCTTGGCTCAGGCACTGTTCATGGGAGAACCCAAATTTAGATGGTCATACCAGCAGTAAGACTAAAGGGTTACCAAGCCTGGATTTGATCTGCTTTTTCTGGCTTCATTACCTCACAAAAGCCAAAAGCTACAGATTGGAATTATACTAGCTTTCATTAAAAAATCCACATCTAGAAACTAATTATTTATAACTTAATTTTGACAAACTAATTTTATGGACACTTACAAGCGGGAATTTTCCTAAATAAGAACATTTGAAGGTAAAATGTAACATAAATTATTGTACACTAGTTTTCAATAAGAGAGCACCCTGCATTCTCAAGTAGTTTTCAATAGATTTCTAATGACTTGACTTTCCAGTGTGTGGATTAGGAATATGTGGATTACATAGACCATTAATAAAGCAAGTCGCATAAACTCCCAAAGGCTTTTAACTCTAGCTTAAAGGTAAGAACTCTTGAGTAAACTTTAATATTATGCATGAAGGCAACTCTAAAGGAAGTATGATAAGCAACTGTACTCGTAATGCATAATTAACAAGCCCCAGTAACATCTCTGGCTTGATATTATGTAGATTTTGGAAAGTGTATCTCTCCTTGCTGTGTTCCGGATCCATGGGTAAAGAGCTTCATACCACACACTTTTTCCACACATGGTAACAACTGGTGGATGCTATGATGTTCCATCGTGTCAGTGATCAATAAATTGTGGGTCACTATAAGTATGAGGAGCATGACTAGCTGGTGATGGCAACATGAAGATGCAGTAGTTACACAGTAAGTGTATTTCTATGGATCATTGTCCTATGTGTTTAATTTTTCTTTAAGAAAAAAAGATACTAGAATTGAATTAAAGTTCCATAAGATACAGGGCTTTAGGAAAGCAAACATGTTGATCATTATAATTTACTAAGTGGCAGGTTTTACCTTTAATAAGTCATTGATAAAAGTTTATTTTAATTTTTTTAATTTTTCAGATTTTTGAAAAAATATTTTTCTTTCCCTTAAGAAAACCTCTACTCAATATCATTTTAAAAAAAAACCATTACCATTTACCTTAGAAAAAGTCATTTTTTTTACCTGTGGACAAGAACAAGATAAACAGGATTTTACCCTTCAGTACTACTTTTCACATTTTTATGCCAAAATATTTTATAACCTTTTAAATTATGTATTGTATTCCTCCATTAGGCACATATAGTGGATTTTAAAATACTTTTTAGCTTTGTGAAATAGAGGAATCTGTCACAAGAAAAATTTTGTGTACTGGAAAAAAATAAAATTAAAAAGACATAAAGCAGAGGACCCAGGGTCTGGATGAAATGTTCGGATGAGAAGTGCCTCTCTGGATGTAGTTGCTTCTTTTCCACACGAAAGAGGTCGTTCTTTTCCATCACAGGCCCAGCCTACAGTGAGACTGTAGAACCCAATCTGAAATAGCACAACTTTGGACAAAATACATGGGAATTTTCTTTACACAAATAGATGGAGAATCCTAGTTGAGAAAGGAACAATTTTTTTGAGACATATACAGTAGCAAGAATATGGAGAAAGCTGTAAAAGAAAAAATAAAAGAAAAAAGCGCCTTTTAGATATCCTTTTTTAAAGGAAGCAATGAGTCTTCTATTAAAACCACCTCTGACATTCATAAAGCTGCTATCTATAATTTAATTGTGCCTTTGTGATATACGAAACATTACTAGTTTCATCTTTCAATTTTCTAGAGTTTGTTTGATCAGAATCTCTGGAAATGTACTTGTGCGAACTTCTGTCAAGTGCCTGAATGACAGTGTGAAAGAATGTTTGGAGATGGAGAAAATCGGGGCATATGGGACTGAGTGACAACTTCTTAAGGGAACCTAAAAAAGGAGGTTTCTAGCCAAAATGTTTAATTACCACCTAATCAAGGCAGGCTAAGCCATCTGTTGGCTGGAATTTTATCCCCCTCCTTTGGGGGGTGCTTGGTGATTGGTCGGCTGTGTGTGAGAGAGCCATCTCCAACTGACATCTGTCATCTGTCAACCCCCAAACTGTAATGATGAGCAAAGTTGCTATCTGCTGTCAATGGTCCATATGGATGGATGAGTAAACAAACAGACTGCAACCACATCACACTAAGTCAGGGTATTTAAACAGACAACCCAGCATGCCACTCACTAGCCACTTCAGCCTGGATTGGGGCCCTGGAATCATTCTGCACGGGAAGATGAAGGTAGAGTGCTCATGGTTAACACATTAGAAGCCATTTTGTCTTAAAGCTTTACTAGAAACTTAAAAGGAATAAATAAGTAAATAAGCCCATAAATAAGTCAATCAATCAATTGATGTGTGTGTGTGTATATATATGTGTATATATATATACACATATATACACACACACACATATATATATGAGAGTAGAACTATAATAAATGTATACATAGAGAACTGCTAATGTCTCAGCCATTAGCCTCAGATACACCATCAGTCTTTATTGGTTAATTTAAAAACTACAGCAAAAAACATCTAGGAACAAGGCTTGAATGCTGCCCCACTGTTTTGAGGAACATCATGTAGCCAAGCAAATCATTGAAGAAGAATGTTTTGGTCTTAATAATATATATAAAGTGCCATCGAATAGTTGGTAAATAAGACTGCAATCTTAATGTCATGTTCACATGACACTAGACTTTTACAGGTGTTTCTGTTACTCTAGGGTTTATTCAAAATGGCTTATTATAGTTACCCAACTTAAAGAGCTGGCTCAAAAGGCTTTAAACTGTGGAACGCATTCATAGTGCGTAAATTAAATTAGAACTTGATATGGAACCCAAGATACTAATCATTTCTAGAACTAGAGTCAAGAGCAAGTGGGTGGTAGCATCTTTTTAGATATGAGGAGTCATTTTGCAATCCCCAATTTTTCAACTCCACCGATTTGTGAATGTAAATTTTACTCAATGGTTCTTAACCCTGGCTACACGTTAGATCAATTAAATAAATATTGTAGAGAGTGGGACTCAAATATAAATATATATTTTTAAATGTTATCTATCATTCAAATGTAAAGTTGAGAGGCATTATTTGTAAATTCAGTTCAACTGAGTTTTGAGCAAAGTCTGATGAAGCTTGGTGGGCACTACGAGACCCAGATCCACCCCTGGCTTGACTGAGGGCTGAAACAAGTTGGCTTTGTCATGCATTCAGTAACTATTATGCCTGGAGTGAACCAGGGTCCCTGGGGTTCAAAAAAGTTCCATTTTTTCCAGCATTTGTTGCACACATTCATTTAATACAAATTGTTTTCTAAGTGGATGTTCTGTCAGCACTTTAGTTTTATCAAGGCCAAAGCTCATTTCTGAATCCCCACCTATCTTCAAATTCCTTTGCTGTATAAAATTGATGTTCTAGGATCATGATCATGTCACCTGTTTTGATCAGCCTCATAGCAAATATGAGGTAAGAATTGAGGTAAGAATTATAATCGTCCCTTTGAAGATAAGAAAAATAAACCTTGAAGAGGTCAAATAATTTTGTTGTATAAATGCAGTGCTAGATTTTTTTCCAGGACACTCTGACTCCAAAGCCTACATTTGCCCATTTTAGCCACTAACATGGATATACAGCTCCCTTCCATCAAATTTGGGTCAAACTTTACTAAAGAAAGGCCAGTTCTGCAGTCCTCATCCCACCCAGCTCCAGCCAGTTCCATTGGCCCCCTCCTTCCCACACAATCATATTACTGGATCCCATCAGCAGCTGAGTTATAAGAGGACCAAATTCACACACCATCTTTTCTTCTCATATTCCACTGACCAATCCAGGTTCCTCTGCCCTTTCTGCAGATTGTTTTATTTTTCATGATTGTAAGAGCATTTCTGTGTAAATTGGTCTATTTGATCAATAAAACAAAAAGAGCTTAAAAACACATTGCCTTTTCCCCTACCTTTGGAGCAAGATATTTTCTTATTGATTCTTGATGAATTCCATTAAAATTTTTGAAGTTTATTTTTCTTCAAATAAAAGGAAAGATAATTTTGTATTAAACATTAATATTCACTAAAGTTACTGGGTAATAAAACTTTAAATTCAACTAAATAAGGCATTTAATTTTTTTTTATTTTAAAAAAGTGAAAGAGATAAACAGTACAATAGATGAAAAAACCATTTCATCTCTCTTTAGTTCTGAACACTTTCCAGAGCTGGGTTACAAGACCCTAAATGAAAGCATTAAAGATACTTGTTTGGTATTTTTAATAAACTTATTTCCTTAAAATGATGCATTATGTTTTATTTTAACAATAATATATACTTATGCTATAAAATTTGTAAAAGTAGAGAAAAGGGTAGTCATGAGAAAACAACTGTCAATATTTTAATTAAAGTATTATATTTGATTCTACTCAATTTTATTGGAAAAACAGAAACAAACCTGAAGAACTTGCTGAACTTAAAAATATCTTCTTGACAATATGCGCAAATTCTTAATGATTCCTATAAAGTTTAAAAATTTCCAAAAACTTTAGAAAGTTGGTCATTATAGAAAAAGTGATAAATCATTCTCTAGAAAAGAAAATCATGGTAATTATGGCTTGTGGCTATTATAAATTCATAGTGGTTATACCTCAATTGAGAATATCAGTCAGACTTCCTTTTTCCTATAAATTACCTTAATAATGTTTGTTTGACTTTGTTATTTCAAAAGGCAGTACTCTTTAAACTCCATCAATTGCTAAAAAATTGTCAAAATTTAATTTGGAGACCATGATTTATTTTCATTTTGTTTTTTTTAACTTCACTTTATAATTGCCTTTTTTCTTGATGGAAAAGATAATCACTTATTTTGTGCAACACTATCAACTTTCTTTGTGAAGACATTTCATGTAGTCCTCAGACTTCATGTTCTAATTTGGAAAGATTATTTCTTTACCAGCATTAAAGGAGTCACTTTGAGAGTTATCTCTTCTTCTCAGTTATGTCAGTTCCACCTTCTTGAAACTTATATCTTCCTCTTCCTCAGCTTTCTGTTTGAATTTGTTTCTTGGATTTATTTTTTGTATTGCTAATGTGGTTTCCCTCGTACCATTGTTGGCTTCATTGCTGTCAAACATAAAATTTTGCTAATGTGAAGTCTAATGTTTAACATATGCTACTTTATTAAAAAGATGGTTTAGAATCTTTCTGTCTATGGAGTTATGAAATGCCCATCAGTCTATATCTATATATAGTTTTTCTACTTTTCAGAAATTCCTCAGCGTTTTGGTTTGCTAATAATCTCCCTCCTTTTCTCTGTCAGTTCCATTTCTGTTATTATTAATATTAAAGAATGTGATCATGCTCCATCTTGAACTAGCTTTTCATACTTGCTCTCTCATTCGGCATTAACTGCTTTAGGAAACATGCATTTTGGTAAGACAATCCTTGTCATTTAGAAGGGTATAAAACATGCAAACAAAATATTGCAGTGCAAAATGTTTAGGACACTTATTATTAAGTGCTTTGTATTGCAATTCTTAAGTGACAGGATTCCGAAGAGAAAAAAAATCTCTTATAAGTGAATAATAAAGAAAGCCTGCATAAAGAAAAAATAGCATTTGAGTAGAGTAGGTAGGAATCGAAATGGTAGAAAAGAATCCAGTTTGGAAGGGAAGAAGAGAAAAAGGTTGGTGTGGAGGAGTGAGTAGAAGAGGAACAGTACAGTATATATTCTTTGGGCAGAGATTAGACTAATTTAACTGAAATGGAGACACTTGTGCAAGGAATTGGTGGGACATATAAATTAGGAGGAGAGTTTCAGTTACTCACTAAATGCCTGAGCATCTATAATGAAGCAATCAAGAAGCCGAGCACGGAGGAATCAGGTCACAGATGTTTTCTTAGTGCAAAGGCCCTGGGAGTTCAGTGAAATAAAATTTAATTTTATTACCTATGTACAAGGTTATAAGGTGATATCCAATTGTTATTATACATATGCAAAATATATTAACTATATATAATATATAATATTAAACTTATATATTTATTTCTATCTATAGCTATCTGTAAAATATGGTATGGAGGCCATAAAAAGAGTGAGTTTCTCTGAAACTGGGTCAGGAGTTGGGGCTAGGTTGTAGAATGTCATCTTTTAACATGAATCTGTAAAGATATTGGACCTGAATTCATACAAAATGGATGCTATCGAAGGCTTTTGATCCTGGGAAAGATGATATAAAATATGTTATATAAACCTAATTCTGATGGTGATTTCTGGGTTATGACAGAGAAGAAAAAATACAAAAACCATCGAGCTAATGAAAATGGTCTTACAGAGATCCGTTGGAGAAATCCAAGAGTAAATAAAGAAGAAAGGAAAGGGCAATTGAAAAAGTTAGGTCAGCAGAAGGATAGGCATATACTGGCGCCTGAGAGTAACATAGCAAGGAATCAGGAATGAGGATCCAGGGAATGAGTATGGTTAACAAAAACAGAGGTTTTTAATTTTAGAAATTGGAGGACGATTTTGGTACTCTAAGAAAAACCCTGAAATACATCATGATAAGGAGCAAAGCACAACAGCTTTGCATGTGGTGACTTTCAATTAAGTCATGTTTCTGCCTTTAACTGTTATGGAAACTTTGGTGAGTTGCTCCAGTTCTCTGGGTCTCATTTTCTTCATCTATAAAATGGGTTTGTAGTAGGATATATATTTTTTAGTATTCACCTAAAATTATATAATTTTTACTTAGTTTATACGTTAGCTTTGGTGTCATTTCTTCAGTATTTCTTTATCCCATATATTCATAAGCAGCACATAAATTCTACTTTGTATGGGCAATAATGCTAATTTCCTACCTGCACGTCTTACCTTTGGAATGGTTATTTTTTAAACATC
Source organism: Pteropus medius (assembly GCF_902729225.1). Taxonomy (NCBI): domain Eukaryota; kingdom Metazoa; phylum Chordata; class Mammalia; order Chiroptera; family Pteropodidae; genus Pteropus; species Pteropus medius. The sequence continues at coordinate 5,466,337 of NW_024342475.1, forward strand.
CCTGGTACTTCTCTTCAAATTCCAGAGCAGATCAAGTAGAAGAATTTTAATGTGGATTTCAGTTTTATATATAAATCATCCTGTCATTTTTAGCACTGCAGCTGAGTTTCCTCATATTAGCTGGAGATCATGAATAAATTTGCAGCATGCTGCACAGGGGATTATGTGTACATGAAATAATTCTTATTGGCAATTGCTTTTACAATTCACTGCACAGAAAATTTAGCATGAGGGCACAGAATCCCATTTCTCACACTAGAGAGAAAACTGAGAACCACAAACACAGATGTTGAAGAAAAGCAGCTATCCTGATGAACCTATCTTCTGTGCAAACCTATTCGGTTAACCCGATTCTAAGCCAGGAGTACACATCTCTAATGGCCATGAAGTCCCAGTGATATCCCTTAGCTCTCATATAAAATTGTGATCTTTCAGTCTGGTAGTTAAGGTCTCCCATACTCTCTGACTGTAACTCATTCCAGAACCTTATCCCTAATTTGGAATGTTCTTGTGCAGGAATAATGAATATGTGATGTATGTGTTGACCTCTGTCCCATGCCCATGGGAAGCACCATCACTTGATTGTGGTTTTTATTTTTTTAAAGTTGAGTAGTAACATATCTTTTCAAAACTTCTCAGTTTCATGTTCCAGGAAGTAGCTAGCAATTGATAAGAGTGGGCATACAAGTCGAAATATATCTGCTGTTCTTGGTGTCTTCTTTTTCTCTTTATTTTCCAATCCTTGTGGTTAGAACCACTTAAATTCTATCTCTAGTTCTGCTTTAACTCAGGCCAACCTTTCCAGTAGGATAAAAGTTTGAGGAAACTCAGGTTAGTCCTTTAGTAGCTCAGAAACAAGTGAGCCCCGTTGTTGGCACTACTTTGATCCTATATTGCAATTCACTTCACTGGGATTTTGCTTGTTTCTTGGGATCCTTTACATATAGTGCCAGATTTAAGTTTATATCTTGGTTATCTGCTAAAGATACATCATTTCTCTGGGACTTTTTTTTCTCTTAGTAGTCTCTCTAAATGGTCGGAGTTCTTTCCCTTGATGCCAATTGCTTGCGTAGCTGCTATTTCCCAGAAACTTATACAGCTTTCCCAGCTCTCTGCTTCTAATGCTTGGCTGACTTTAGACCTGAGCATTATCTCCTGCAAGACTTCCTGACATTTCACCTGCTGATTTAAGTTTCTTGGTGAAAATAAAATAATACTTAACACGCGTATAGTATTTCTCAGTTGATAGTATTCATTCTCCCATCAATTATATCACACTGTACTTCACCAAATCCAGTTTTTATTACAAATCTACATGAACCTTCATTTTAGTCAAATCGATCTCTGAGCGTGTTTGACGATTTTTTCTCTTCTGCAGATTTCCTCAGAATATTCTCCCAATCCTGAATAAACTGCCAAGTCCTCCACAAATCTTCCTCCCTTACTCAGCCCAGAGCTATCTTAAATCCTCTCATCATCTTTGAAATTTGCTTCTTAGAGCCTGTACCACAATTAGTTTTATAGCTTAATAATTCTTGGTACTTGGTCTTACAAAATCAGAAGTTCCCAGGTTTTGAAAAGAAACTGAAGTCCAAGTAGTTCAAATACCAATCTGGTATGATGTATGAGCTCCCTCCACAAATCCCCACAAAGTGTATGCGCAGGCCATACTTGACCGTATTTATGACAAGGAAATCACTATCTCTTCCTTCTTTGTAAATATTTAACCATCAAATAATCTTCTTGGTTACTTTAAGTTTACTCTCATAGCCCTAACTTTATTCAAGGTGGAAACAATAAGTTCACCAGAAAATGGCCATCTTTTAAGTATTTAAGACAACTTTTATGTTCGTCAGCCCATGCGTGCTCAATCATCTATTCCCGGTTATAGCTCCCCCTTCTGGAACAGCCTCTGCTTCTGGGCTAGTTCTTCATGCTCAATAGCTTCCTTCTAAAATGTCTTTCCTCTTGTCAGCATTTTCCCTCAATGCTTTTCCCTGTTCTCAGCTGTCAGGGGACGATCTGCTGGCCTCCTCCTGATGGCCTCCTCTTGATGATTTCACCCAGTCTGCTCTTCCCTACAGTACCTGCTGTCCTCAAGTTAACTCTGGAGAGAACTGCCCTAAGGAGAAATTTTGAAAATCAGTGGACCTGATTTTTTGTTCGCAAGTAATTAACTTCTTTACTAGAATTTAGCAAAAGGAACCCGAAAAGCTACCTCATGCAAAGCACGAGAAGGCCCTGCATAATGAATATTAGTCCCAACTCCCTCATGCCTTCCCAGGTCCCATGGGATATTTATGTGGAGAAGAAAACCTTGTTGATGATTGTTTATTCCTAAAAACAAACTGGTTAATTATGATTACAAACTGCTTTTTGTACAATTTTAATGTAGTCATTTCCAGCAATGTAACTATATGTAAATTGAGGAAATATTTTCTTTTTCCCCTGAACTTTCCCAAGAATTATTCATATTTTAGAAAAATCCCATGACATGGTCCAAGGTATTGATATCACCATCATGAAACAGCTCAGTCTGCATGTGTATTTATGGAATTCATGGAGAGTCTACACAGAAGGGAGAGAGTCTGACTATTTTATTTTTTAGAGTAGTATACCTGAGTCAAACCTTTATTTTCCAAAATGTATATTGCTTGATTTTAAAGTACTTTACTTTTGTTTTTCTGTTTATATTATGAAGAAATTTTAAAAAATTAAGTGTGTTTAATATTAGGTTATATGATCTATGATTTCACTTCAAGATAATAAATGGAGCTTTGCAAAATTCTTTATGACTTTAAAAGGGGGCAATGGGTCTGAAAGCACTGAGAACCACTGCTCCTCACATTTCTATATCCTTAGCTGGATTAATTGCACTACAATCCCAGAGCAGAGCAAAAGATTAAATTATCCAACTGAAGATTCGAATACCTGAGGTTGTTCATATTTTTGTTTATTTTATTAATAGTAAACTGTACCTTGAACTTCTGTGATGTCCAGGCATCAAACTGCATTCCATGTATTATCTCGTTTAATTCCTACCATGAACCCAATGGTAGGTAACGCCACCTCCATTTTACAGAAGAGTTCAGTGAGCCTGTGTGTTAAATGGAGTCAGAATTGAAGCCAAGTTCATTTGACCCCAAAGCCCTGTCTTTCTACCATATAACCTTCTCCTTATGCCAGATATAGTGTCTCAGTCCAAATACATGTCTTCTTGGCAAAATTTCTTGCAGAAGAACACAGTGAAATGACATATTTTATGCACTGTGAGAGAAATATTGGTGAGCAGAATGCATCACACTACCATAGCAATTACCCCTGAGAAAATCCTCCACTTAGTGATGACATAGTTATGTGACTATGTGAACCTCATGTGATATCTTCCACCTCTCACATCAGTCACATGGCCACAGTTGGGCCAGGCCAGAGGGGATCTCTGTGGAAAATGATATAGGAGCCGAGAGATTCATCTCCTTTATTTAGAGGGAAATAAATATGTTAATTTCTTCCCTCAAAAATAAGAACTGCTTATTATTTAAGGAAAAGATTTAGAATCAAATCATTATAATTAGTGTTTCAGAGAACTCCAAACATCTCATTAGAATCAAAGAAATTTTCCCATTTAAAAATTCTTTTTAGTCTTTATTTTATTTAGGATAGTGAATGGATTCACACAGAAAAGCTTTAGTATATTTTGATGGCAATAGCATTGAGAAGTGGAAATATTAGTCCAGAAATCTTCAACTCCTCCAAATGTCAGTATGAAAAGACACAAATAAACAAGAAGCACAAAGTCATAGTCTGCACTTTTCCCAACACAGAACATGGATTTTATTCAGCCACAAATTCCTACTGTGCTATGTAAATGAAATGTTTTCTAAAGTTTGTGCCAAATTTATCTTTTTTGGCACTTTTTAACATATTTAACTCTCATTTTCGGCTATCAGTTTTAAAATACGAATGTTTTTGACCATTAACAATTTAAAATCTATGCTTGTATTTGATTCATAAACTTATCTTGGTAGTGCAATGTACTGAATATTCAGATGACTAACTAGTTTGCAAGACTATTTATATGAGCATTATATCATTTATACAAATTTAATTTTAATTCAGCCGGGTTAATGGGCCATAACAAAATAAAGGGGGAACCAACAAGAATGGAATTGCCTGAAAGAATGCCTTGGGACTCTGGTTGCTTGATAAGTTAATAATAGGAAAACATTAACTTCCCCCAAGGCCTTTGTCATCTGTGAAAGTGAGATTGTGTGATACTCCTTTATAAATGTGTGCTTAAAATAGATACTTTAAAAGAGAGAAAATACAAAATGCAGGGAAATTGGGTGACTTCCTACATGAAAAATGAAGCTGAAACTTCAGGTGCGCTTTTAACATACTAAAGACCACTCTTCTCTCGCCAGCATCCCAATATGGCTTCCACTCCATTTCCATCTGGTGGAAAATACTGGCTGGAGATGGATTTTTGTTCAAATGTATTAGCTAGAAAATATAAGAAAGGACAATAAAATCTGTTCCATATTTTAAGAACACTATAACCACACTTATAATCAGCCTAGGTTAATTTCATATTTAAAAAAACAGAGCATTTCTCCCTAAGGGTTATGATCGCAATGAGGTATGCCTGTGAAACATTGCTAACTGTGATCTACTCAGTCCTCCTACCTAATGGGCCTCAGAGTTACGGGTAGAGATCAAAACTATGGGTGGGATGAGAACTCCTCTTCTTTCAAAATAGGTAAAAAAAAAAAAAAAAATATATATATATATATATATATATATATATATATATATATATATATATTCTCTGATTGGGGCTAAGGCTAAAGGATTTTCTCTAGAAGATTTATTCTTAGAAGCAGGGAGTTTTAGAATGAGTGGAGAAACAAAATAAAAGTATTTAAAAATACTTTTTAAAATTCTTTGCAATATTATTTAAGTGGCATTTGACTGAGATAGAGGCAAAGAATACTGTGGCAGCAAGTGGAAATTTGGGGTGAAAGCATTTCCAAAATCCAGAAATTTGAGGACAAATTACAAAATGCCATAATCAACACAAAGCTACCAAAGTGAGTGAAAATAAATGCATGCAATTTGATTCTGTATAGAAATTATTTAAAAAGAAAAATTAATTTTGTTGAACTTAAATTGTACCTTAAAGAATATCCTTCAGATGTAAAGTTTACTTTAAAAAATTGGCATTTCACAAAGGCTGAATTTTATATGTAAGATAGTAGGAACGGCCCCATGACTATGGGATATTTCCACTGCTTTACAACAGTGTTCCTATAGTGCAAATGTAGAAACTGAAAGATAAAAATTCATTTTTCAACAAAATTTTTAAAGATTAAAAAAAAACACAACAGCTTCTATCAACATTACTAAACTAGAGATACATATAATGAATCTTTTTGGTTTGCGGTAATATGGAATTATTTTTAATATGATTATCATCTGGCATAAAGTAAAAACTCTAGAACATTTTGTATGCAATGATCCAATGAATCAACCCTCTCAGCTCTGATATTTGCTTATAATATTTACCCGTAACCTTCAGTTTTCATATGTTCTTCTGAGTACTCAGAGAGTGGAAGAAAAGGCTTATTAAAAAGCCATGAAACCTATCAGTGTGAGGAGGGTACCCACAAAATAGGGATGGAGAGACCCGCCCAGCATAGGAAGTTGGAGCTGAAATGAGGCAGGGAGGGTGCTGGTGGAAAGGCAGTCCAGTGTGGAGAGCCTGAGCACATGTGGAGTCAGGATAGCAGTCACATGAGGAAACGGTCCAGACCAGGGTGAATGCTGAAGCTCAAGCAATGTGAGGATGGATGACTTCCTTGTGATGGCTGACCCAGCAGGGAGGGTCACAGCATGAGTAAGAAAGAGACAGTAGTGGCAGTGGAAGATTGGCTATAAAAAGAGGAATTGATCATGTAAGTAAATAAAGGTTTCATGAAGCCAGTTTCTCACTGTTGAAGAGAAGAATTACAAACAAAAAGAAGGAAAAATAGAAAAAATGCAGTTGCATTAGAAATGAGTATCAGAGTGAACGCATCACTTCCAATATAAACAAATAAATATAGAAATAATGTAGATGCAAATATGCATATACATTTATCATTCTCTTTTCCCAAAAGTAAGAAAATTATCTCATATCTTCCTTAATTTATTTACTTATCTGCTATAGACCATACTTCTTTCCACTGAAAGGGGACTAAGATTAGTGATACCACAAAAACTACCAGCACAACTTGTACCCAGATCTTGGCTTCTAATCTTATTTTTCTCTACAAGGAGTTAAGGTTTCTGGAAGAAATAGTTGATTCTAAAACTAGGGCAGGAAGAGTACACAATGAAAGCTTGAACATCTTGTGCCAGAAAGTAAAGAAATGAGCTAAAAAGATTGTGAGAACATGTCAGAGGACATAGGATTTATCTTAAAAAGGCTCCCACTGGGATAATTTGGGCATTAAAATAATAAAGATAACTGATTGTAACTCACCAAATAAAAGGAATTTATCAGTATGAGTTCATACTGCTATTATGTATATATAAATAGACAGTTTGATGAGAAATGAGATTTTTCTATAGTCTCAACTCCCCTCCATACACACATCCAATAACTATCAATAACTATCACAGTAGAGAAAAAATTCACATTTTTTCTCTACTGTGAAAAAATGACTTTTCACAGTAGAGAAGCTTGACAAACACCATCTTAATTAAATGATCAAAGTTAACTTAATCAATAATGCAACAAATTGAAGTTGTGTTCTACCAGGAAGGATGTGATATGTAGAATACAGCAGCATTTCTGAGATATTCCTGCCAAATACATATAACCTGAATATAATCACAGGGAAACCTCAGACAAACCAAAATTGAGGAGCATTCTACAAAATAAATGATCTGTAGTCTTCAAAACTTTCAAAATCATGAAAGTCAAGGAAGAATTGGGGAACTTTCTTGAAATTAATAAGCTGAAGGATCATAACAACTAAATGCATGTGTGATTCTGAAATAAAACATTTTGTTACGCAGAACATTTTTGGAACACTTGGAAGAGACTTGAATCGAGTCTGAGGATTAGATGATTGTGCATCATGAATGATATTGTCCTCATTTGGACGTCTTCATTGTGTTTATAGAAAATACACAGTAAAGTCATAGAGAGTAATGAAGTATCTTAATAGCATCATATTCTCAAATAGTTTAGAGGAGAAAATGACCATATGTACTATATTTGTAACTTTTTTTTAAATAAAAAAAGACTATTTCAAAATTTAAATAATAAAAATTAAAGAATCATAACAGAGAAAGTCAATTGTATGGTATTTTCTCTTTCAGCTTAACTGAAAACTTGACAGTCAGGAGGATTCGATTTGGGATTGGTTGGAGGAACTCAAAGGCTTCAGAGCTTGTACTTGCATGGCTTTTAAAGTAAGCTTGTATTGTATTGCTCTTAAAAAGTATATTTTGTAATATCCCTTACCTATAGTCAGGAACATCTTGGTGCTTCTTACAATTTATGATGGTCAAATCTCAGTATCAATTTGAATCACTTTGTCTTTTTAAAATTTCCAGTGGGGATTCAGATTACTATATGAATTGAACAATTCAAGAAATTAGCTACTAAATTTAGATTTGTACACATCCCTAGTGCATTATGCAAACTTTGGTATCGATTCAGCCTATTCCTACGAGTGTTCTAAAGTGAGCAGTCCTTTTCATGCCTAAAATTCCAATTTTAGGGTAAACAATTCTTTGGGTCAAAGCATTCAGTCTCCAGCATTCTTTCTTTTGTAGGTGCTATTTATTCTCTACCACTCCATCATACCAAGATCATTCTTTACCCCCTCCTGCTCTGCTCTATATTTCAGAGGATTGACCTCTAAATCACTCAAGCTCTCTGGTCCTCTGGCTTCTCGTGGGTTGGATCTACTAGGGGCTCCTCTATGATTTTAGTTTTCACAGTGCCTGAACTAGTTGTTACTGTATCTATCGAGAGACACTTTCTCCAGTATCAAGATATGTGGTTCCATACATTTGCCAGGTGGTAACACCTTCCCATGATAGTCAGCTCCAGGTCCCTTCACCCTCCTTCACTGATTCTCTTAACCTCGGTTCAGCAAAGAGTTCCTTTATTAAATCCACATCAATGAAACCCTTTGAGTGTACCATCTGTCTCTTCAGAGCCCTGTTTGAATTATTATATGCAGTTTGTCTTAGAGTACCAGCTAACAAAATGTAAAATTTGGAAATTAGGAACCGAGAGAATGGGTTATAGGAAGGGAAACTTTCTACAGTATTTGGTGCAATTTGGAAGATGGAGTACATTCCAGGTGATAGAGTATGACTGTCAAGAACAAGCCAGGCAATGTCAGTGTGGATTGTTTCTTCAGTGTAGAGAGAGGGTGGGAGAAAAAGAATTTATAAAAGATGAAAAGAAAAGTCAGCTTGGCTGTACCTACATAGGTAGAAATGAACATGGGAAGCCACTCTAGTTTCATTTCAGCATCAGCTTTGGTAGTAAACATACTTCATTAACATATGTGTCTACTCACTATACATTGAAACCAGAGTTGAAAAGATCTCTAAGAATGTGTTTGTTGAAAACGTTTGTTCACATTGTGTCGAAAATACCCTTCATTTGGGACAAATCAAGTTAAAATATGGAACGTGACTTCTGATCTCCTTCAAAAGTTTTCATAGTTTTTCTATTCACTAAAATAAAAAGTACTATATACCAAGAGAGGAAAGTGTATATAGTTTTGTTTCTAAGTTTATTTTAAATCTGTATCTATAGATGTTAGCCTCTATTTGAATTTCCTAGGGATGGATTTGCTGCTTTAAATAATACTGGACAAACTACATTGATTTGTTCTAGGACTGTACTAGAAGGTTTTTAAAAAGAAAAAAAAAATATGAGGGAAACATCACCTACTGAAGCAACCACCCTTTTTCGAGCTGAAAATTAAGATGTGGGTCAGAACTTTGAAGAGCAAGGTCATATAGAAATGACCAGGAAGGTGAAGTAGCTGCCAGGGATTTTTAAAAAAAATTCTTAAAATTTGTGCTTAAATTGGGTTTGGGTAGAAAAAATAAAGACATGTGAGTCAGTACTGATATTTCATATCTTCTATGATAATATGATATTCCAGAATTACTAACATCGAGTACTAAGATGAATAAGTTCAACCTTTGAATAAACAATTTTTAAAATAGATTTAGCCTGTGCATTTTTTTTTTTTTTGGTCTGGACTCAGCATTTACAAGAATAAATAAGTAAGCAAAAATAATTTGATAAATAAACATAATTTTTGATACCAAATTATTAGATGACTTGGCTATAGGAATGTTAGGCTCCCCACCCCCTTTTCAGAAAGAAGAAGCTTGATGCTTTGGGAGGTTATGTGCTTTGTCAAGAATCTGGTTTGCTGGAGGTCAAACAGAGATTGGAGAGTGGCCTGGTCTACCTGTCACCCCGGCCCTCAGTCCTGATGCCACTGCATGGGGGTGACTTGGTCACAGTTTGTGGAAAGGCTCTTAAACTCCCCTGTATCCATTTTCTTACTTATAAAGCAGGGATTTATAATAATCCTTCATATGGTTATTGTGAGGACCAAATCTATAATATCTGTGGAGGCACTTTCTAAACCACAGAATGCTTTATCAGTTATGTCACTATTTCTATCATGATAGTGTATTATGCTCTCGGTGCACCTAATGAGAAAGCTGGGCCTGGGGTTGCACATTGATTCGTTAACAATCATCCTGGAGATGATTCCAGAACTGAGCCTCAATTCCAGTATATATGCTTTCTCTTCTGCTGTTTACTTCAAAATCAAATTCTTGTTTTTCTGAGAAGTAGAGTCAATTATTTTTTCTTCTATTTTTGATGAATATTACCTGGCTTATTTCTCCTAAGCCTACATGCCCCGTCGTGCCTCCTTACTGAGTTCTACAGCATGTCTTCCAATAATAGGCAGTAAACTCTTAAAAAAAAAAAATTGTTTTTTTTTGCTAATTCTTATATTTGAATATTGTTTCTAAAGTTGTCAGCTTCCTCCACATGATATTCCTACCAAAGCTTTGCTGTGGCACATGATACAAACCCAGAGAGCAGGACTGGGCAAACTAATTTTACATAGCATCTAACAGAGCTTCACTCAGAGAGAAGTGTTCAAAGTTTAGTGATGTTAGTCATGGTTATAATGGCCATAAAGATAATATTTCATCTGTAGATCTTAATCCAGTCCATAAAGTGTCATAATATATGAAAAAAATCTTATTAATACCTAAGTAGCTATATAGTAATGGAAATATTTCAAATTTTCAACAATCTTAAATATTACATATCACCTAGCATATTTAATTGGATATAATTTCCAAAACATTCCTTTATTCAGTGTCCCAGACATTTCAACATAAATTATAAGCATCACAATGTGTGTGGTACAGTATATTACATATTCTTTGAATATATTTGTCAATGTAAAATAGATTTGCCTGTCTTGTGTTCCTTCATTTTAATTTTTAACAATATCTTGAAGAAGATAGATTTAAGGACAGGAGAATATTGAATTTCTGAATGCCATAATGGCCTCAGATAATTAAACAACAGATGAAATCCTGAAATAGTGACTCTATGATCGTCCCAACTTTTTCTGTTCCTTCAACATTTCAGTATCATAGTCACACTGATATGAGAGTAACTGTCGAGTGTATCACGCACATATAAAACATGTGCCTAGTAATCCCAACGAAAAATTTTAAATTACCCTGGTCTGGCATGACATGTTTATAGTAAACCCACACTTCCCAAGTTCTTTTCTAAATACAATCCACTGAAAATTCACAATAGTCCACAGTTTCTGAAAATTTCAGATTTGCAGTATATGCAATTTTGCAGTGAAAAAAAACCCCTCATATAATTCATATATTTAAAAAATTACAAAGTTTTTTTCTGAGATTACACAAATTTATTTAATGCTTTTAGATGTAATTTCTGAATTTATTTAAACTGGTAGGTTTTGTTTTAAATATTTTCTGCTGCTAACTTAAATTTTGTTATTTCCCCATCAGATTTACCCTACCTTTTACAGTTTGCGATCATTCTCTGAGTTTAAGGCACTGAAGCCAATGGAAATTGTACAGTTTTGCCTTTGGCCAACGTTACATCCTATTTCCCAAAGGCCTATGCCTTCTTTGTTCTTGTAGTTTCAAACAAAAAAAGTTCTATTTTTTTCTAGTATTTTTATGAACTTCATTTGTCATAGGTTTGAGCTTTTCCTGACATTGTTCTTATAACCTTGTTTTATGCTTTCCTCATGTTTCCATTTAATTGTGCATGTATACAACCCACTTACAGAGGATAAACTTGTTTTGTGTGACTCATCATAAGTTAGTCATAGATGAGTAAAATCAAGTGAATACAACAGAGTGAAAATTCTTACTAGATTGGCACATCTGAAGGCCAACACACACAACTTTCCAGAGCCCCATTTCCTAACACTTGTCACTTCCTTCTTCTTCAAGAGTCATTCCTCAGGCAAGCCTTTCTGGGAAAGTTCCTGGCACAGCTCTGCTCACTCTGGTACGGGAATCCCCTAGAATCCCCAAAATACATCCCCAGGGTCACTTTTTTAGCTGTTGGAGTGTTTGGTTTTAGAAACAGAGGAAGTGATATGAACCGAGACTTCATTCACTTGTTCATTCATTCATTCATTCATTCATTCAGCAGATATTTATTGAATGCTTACTATGTGCTGGGCTCATTCTAGGCCCTTGAACTACCTCAGGAAACAAACAAAAAACCCTGCCCTCTTGCAGCTTGACATTGTAGACATTCTTGTCAGTCTTGAAGGATGAAAAGACAGAAAAGAAACTTTAGGCAGAAGTAATAACATGCTGAAGCTGAATGAGAGAACAGCCTGGTAGGTTACAGAAAATAGCTTTAGATTCTTCAGAAATGCTGGAACATAATACACAAGGTGAGGAACAGCTGGGAGTCTGCATAGATGGGATGGGTCCTGTCAAGAAGGCTCTGAGTGTTCCTGAGTCTGCCAAAGTTCTTACATACAATCATCAAATATTTTTTTGAAATGAAGTAAAAAGCTATGACATGTAGTTTGCATTTTATTTTGAGAAATAGAGTACTTTTTATAAAAACTATTAGTTTATGAGAATTTGGTAGTTATTTGATGAATAAATAAATGAAGTTAGGAATGAGTAACATAAGGCATTAGAACAGAGTCAGATTTTCATTTTGCAAAGATAATTATTGTGTTAATTTAGACTGTATATTTAGATGGGGGAAAAAAACAGAAAGGAGGTGACCAGATAAAAAAGTAGCAAGAGCCCCAGGAAGGAATGATAAGGACGAGAATCGGTGCCTCTATAGTGTCCCCAGGGCTCCATTCAAGGGACTCCAAGGGAACCGTTCACTGGAACATATATGAACACTGCCCCTTGAAGTTGTGCAGTAACACAGCCTTCAAGTAGACTATGTATGACAAGAACGATGAGAATGAAAAGTGAGAGCAAGATAAAAGAAATCTGTATAATAAAAATGAATTGAACTTGCTGACTGCTTAGATTTTTTTGTTTGTGGCTAATGAGAGAAGTATGGAAAATTATAATTTTTCCTTAAATTTTATTTTAGTGACCTCGGTGTTCATTCTTAGGTTAACTATTAAACTATAGGCTACTGATAACAATTCTGAAAATTAAAAAAAGCATTTTTCACTTGTTATTTACTAAAAGCCTAATGAACACAAAGTGTGTTGCTATATCTATAGATGCAAGTTGAATCCATTGCACACTTTACTTTCTTCATGAAAAATTTGAACCTACTGTGATATCCCCCCGGCTGCTCCCGCTGTCTCTCTTCACCTAGACATCTGCTGCATTCAAGCTCTTCAACATAGTGATTCATACTTGACCATATATTGCTTTCTAAATGTTTCTCACTGGCTACTATAAAGTATCCGATACTTATCGTCACCATGAGGGCAAGCTCCTCCTTGCAGTTTGGAGGAGGGTTAATGTAAGGTGGGATAACGTAATGAAATTACTGTAATTAAATCTCATTAAAGTTTTGCAATAACAAAGACTCCCTCCTAAGAAAAATCTTTAATGTTTTAAATTTAATATTTTTAGTCAAGTGATTTTTGAAAGGTTATCATATAAAAATTAAAATATAAAAAATGTGTTAGAAAAGATAGTAAATGTCTTCTCATTTTAGCATTAGAATAATTAAAAGTCACTGATCTGTTTTTTGGGGGGCCATTTAATTTTTTCATCTCAGAAGTTTATTGCAAGTTTGTAAGATTTCATGTTTCTCAGTTTCTATTTCTAATGTGTGGATGTTATTTCTATATTTGTTAAAAATGTGTCTGCATTTTGCACATTTCTAAGATGATCTGCAGGTGTGAAGTTTCTCTTCAGATTTTTAAGTAACTTGGTTTTTAAAATCTCATCTTTACATTAGAAACTCTAAAGTGCTGGGGCTGATTTATTTTTCCGAAAACTGTTTTGATTTTTAATGGCTTATTTATTTTAAAAGTAAATTAAGAATGTTTACAAAAAGCCTTCCTAACAAAAATGTGTTGCTGTTCTTCAGGTCATGATTTGGGACCTTCAGAAAGATAAAGAGACTGTAAACCAGGTGGCACAATAAATTTGGTTAGAAATAAAAGAGGAATGTTTATTTTCCAGCCATTACTGAGATTTCTTGGAAGAATAATTTTGGAGCAGACAAGGGTAAAGGAGTATATTTAATAATATTTGCTGTAAACTGACTTCACATTTGAAATTTGTGCAGCGTTACTCTCAGGTTTAGGTTTTATCAGGGAGTCCCAGATAACAAGCAAAATCCTCTTCAATAGGAGCAGCACAGGTCAAGGTTAGATCATGAACATAAAGGTCAGCTGACTGCAACATCCGTCACACCAGACGCAGTGCAGTTGAGCTCTTTTTAGCTAGGTCTTCCTTCCTTACTAACCACTGCCTGTGTTCTTCTCCTGAAACTGAGCATGCAGTGAAGAAACACAGCCTAAAAGAAGAGGATTACTATTTGGTCAAGAATATTTAAGTAGCTCTGCAACTCCATTAGGCAGAGTTACACACAAATTTTGATTTCATGCCCAGAATCATTCAGTTAACTCACCTGCATTGGACTGATAAAGCAGAGGCAGAAATTAAGACAGCAGGAAAGGAATTGGGAGTTAAATAATGCATCTCAGTTTAGCCTCAGCCATGTTGACTTATGATATTAACCTTTCCGATCTCTACTTCCTTGTTCTGAAATCTGGCCAGCCACTACAGTTCAGGAAAGAGGTAAGACCAAAAAACATTGGCAAATGTTCACAATCTATTTATAAAAATCAAAAACAGTCACTTCATGAACTTCATCTTTAATGAGACTTCTTTGTATTCATGATGATTCTCTCATTTAATGGTGAACTCTTTGAGGATGTGTCTCCTGGCTCTGTTGTAATCATCCATACAATCTGCATTTTGCCTCACGTGTAAAATAGCAAAATTATAGAAACTCTCAAAGGCCCCCAAAATATCAATTATCAATCAGATTCTTGACATTTTTCTACATTCCTGTCTGATAATCATTGTGGTGGCTAATTCTAAGTGTTAACTTTTCTGAGCTATGGTACCAAGTTTTTGGTCAAACACCAGTCTAGGTGTTACTGTGAAGGTATTTTTTAGATAAGATTAAAATTCACATAACTAGAGTTTGAGTAAAGCAGATTACTCTCCACAATGTAGGTAGGCTTAATCCAATTAGTTAAGAGTGTTGAGAGAAAAGACAGATTCCCTGAGAAAGAAGGAATTCTTGTCTTCAGACTCTAACTATAACCTCAACTCTTCCCTGGGTCTCCAGCTTGCCTGCTGACTGTAGATTTTGGTTTTGTCAGCCCCCATAATCATGTGAGTCAATTCTTTAAAATTTCTTTCTCTCTCTTTCTAGATATCTATCTATATCTATATCTATCTATATTCAAATCCATATCCATATCTATATCTATATCATCATCTATATCTATATCTATATCTATCTATATTTATATCATCTATATCTATCTATATAGCTCTGTATATCTCTATCTCTTTATCTCTATATTTGTATCTACATAGATCTATGCTTATATGTACATAATATATATAGAGAGACAATGAATATATAGAATGTGTATATATATATATATATATATATATATATATATATATATATATATATTTTATTGGTTCTGTTTCTTTGGAAAACCCTATTGAATATAACTAGCCTCTTCTCAAATATTGTCAAGTGATCAGCAGTGTTTTTGAGATTGGCTTTTTGTAACAATACAGCTTGGGGATTGAAAGCTACCTCAACAAGTTATTAACTGTGATTTTGAGCAAGTTACTTAGACCTTTCTGAGCCTATGTCCTCACCTATGAAACAGGTATAATAGCAACCACCTTGATAGAATGTGTTGGAAATTCTAGATGATATGTAGAAAGGATTCATAACATAGGTAGTTTATGATAAAGTAGTAGTCATCATTTTTCTTTGATGAACTATATATGAATAAATCCATCTATCAATAGTACCAATAGTTAAAGGCATAGCTAGTTTGACCTTCTCAAATGAATTCATCTGTCTTGGCTAGAAAATGACTATATATGCCGTATTTTAGGATTATGTTTTGCAGCAACGATGTCATGCAGGTTACAAAGAAACTCCTCTAGAATTGAGTCAGTTTTGTTTTTTTCTGAGGCAGTAGAGGGTGACTGCTTAGAGTATGCCTTAGGAAGAGCAATGGCTGGTTAGCAGAACCGCAACTGCTTGACCAATGAATTGAGGAGTAATGGTTTGAACTGCTGATTAACCCATGGAATTTGACTTAGAAACAAATAGTGTAGGAAGTCAAAAGAGAATCCTTCCAAAGCTGAGTTCATCACCATTAATCAGATTCCCAAATAAATCAGATTTTTAAAAATTAGTAATCACTAAACGTAATGTGTATGGGTGGTATAGGGTAATTTTTTATATGTGAGGGCCCATGTTTTTTTTTTTTCTAAAAACCATAATTATTGAGTAGTTAATTGTTTTCTAAATGTAAGTGTTAAGAGTTCCAAAAGCATATTAGCATTGTGACTGACATTTTGGGTATGAAGTTATAATAAGTTATTAAAGATAATTTAAAAAAAAAACTTAAAAAAAACCTTTTGTGAAATTGAATGCTTACATTTTATATTTAATTTGATGTTATGGTGGTTTTAGAAATCCAGAGTTACCTAAGTTCATGATATAACTTTTACAACTTTTTTTTCCAGTTCTAGGTCCCAAACTGCTTTAGAGAGGGCAATAGGAATTTCTCATTTATTAATCAGTATCTAAATTATTACTTTCAAGAACAGACTCAAGAACAACTTTCAAGGAATATTTTGTCACCTCTTCTTAAAACACATTTAAAATTGATAACATGGTATTGCATATAGCACAAATGAGACCATGTGTTTAAGAATCAAGAAAGGCAAACAAGATTTTAAAATGAGAAAGAGTCAGGAAGTACAAAACCTTTTATCTAAGGATAATTTGGTTACACACTGTGGACATAACCAGACAGTTACATACTAAGCTGTACTGAAAATTGTTAGCGAGAACCTATTAGACGTCTAGCTCTGTGCCAGGTGTCATTCCTTCAGCAGCAGAAGCTAGTTGTTATGAACTATTGGCCCATAGCCTGTGGCAGTCTGAATAAATCAAGCAAGAGTAGAAGTCACCCAGAGATTTTTAGTTCAAACTTAAAATGTTGTCTGCAGTAACCAGAGACAAGATGTTTGCTGAAACCAAGGAATAAGCATAAGAGGTTCAACAAGACTTGTCAGGAGTGTTCTGGAAACAAAGCATGGGAGAGGGTGTAAATTAGGGAAATTTAATATAGTGTTTACTTTGGAAACAAAAATAATAAAAATATTGATAAAAGTTTATATTTAGCTATTTATATATGTTTCTTAAGTTTGTCACTCTGCTTTGGTCTTTGAAAGCAACTAGAAAATTTTCCATAAATGACTTTAATATTTATCACCGGAAGAGTTTATTCAACTTTAACATTTATCATTCTATCTCCTTCCTGTTTGTTTTGTCATTTAGTGTTACTTCTTTAGGGACTTTTTTTTCTGATTTGTCAACAACATAGGATAGCACTCCTTTCTCTGTGACCCTGTGAGAGAGTTCATAGGATCAGGATACAGATATGTATCCACAAGAATAAAAACTTAGTTCTCTAGATTGACCTTAAGCAATCAATTTCATATTGTATCTTTCTCTGACCTTATGATTATTCAGGAACAAAATTATTTTTTTTGTTTAAGTTCGTAAGGCATTTGACATGTTGGTTTTGTTCTTTCTGGCATTTGAAGCCCATGTTATCTGACGCTTCGTGGGAGCTGTCTCAGCAGTTAACTCTCATTTTAGGGAAAAAGAAAGAAATTGTGCAGTAATATTTTATTTTATCACCACAGATAACAGATCATAAAACAGTTGTGGCTTCATAATGTACTAAAAAGGAATAGTTCTTAAGGACGCTCATTTAAAAATAATACTAAAAAGAAAAAAGCAAGCTCTCTTAGTGATTTTGAGAATTACTTGCTCTTGCTTCTATGAGTTTAAAAAATTATATTCTATAAAATAAGTATTTTATATCATTATTGTAGATAGTCTTTAACTTTTATTGAAATTCAAAATCTATAAGAAGTTAGAATGAATTTTTTGTAGCCTGTGCTCTCTGTTTTATTATGCTCTAGAATAAATAGAGTGTAATGTGCATTACAAAATTAGCATTTAGTTCCCGAATCTGCCATTCACTGTGTGAACACACTTGATTCGAAAGCCCCTCCTCATGTACCTTGTGTTCTAGTTTTTAGTTGGCAAAACAGGAGGATAAACAACATATTTACGCATAGGAGTTTTAATGAGATGAACACAGATCGTTGCAGAATGCTCAAAGTAAGGCATTTATATTCGAGAGCAGTGTAGTGAGGTGTTTAAAAACAAGGGTTTTAGACTACAATTAGACCTGTGATTGTGACTGAATTCTGCTAAATATGAAGTATGTGGCCTTGAGGAAATTTTAACTTAGCCTCTCTAAAACTAATTATTTATCTATAAAATTAGGATAACAACCATACCTACCACATCGAGTTGTCATGAGGAGTATATGAAATAGGAGAGGGTATTTAACACATATTCTAGATCTCAGGACTCAACTGGCATTGACAGCCATTTATTATTGTGTGATTAATAGCTGATGAATCTATTTTCATGAATCAAACCTGTTTCTTGAAGCTGAAAAGCAAGACTAATTCCAGTCTCAATCATGGTTCTTAGAATAAAGTGGTGTATCTAGTGGGCAGCTGGAAATGTAATTTGGGATCTTTAGTGATGAATCTTCACTAGACATTGCTTTTAGAGTCACCAGTCATTGTGTAGTAATTGAAGCTACACATATGGATGAAATAGCCTAGTAAAATACAGAGAGAGAGAGAGAGAGAGAGAGAGAGAGAGAGAAGAGAGAGGAGAGAAGAGAGGAGGAGAGGGAGAGAGAGAAGGGAAAAGAGAGTTGAGGCAAATTTGCAGGAAATATATAAAGTAAAAATCAGCAAGAGGAAGAAGAAAATATATATAATTTTTCCTGAAACAAGAGGGATGAAACGAGGGATTAGGTATACATATGGCCAAAATTTTAGCTAGAGAGTGGATAAAGAATTAACTTGTTTAATAATCTCTACTTTCTCTAATGCAGGTTTTTGAAATAAAGTAAGAACAAAAGTAGGGGCGGGCAGTCAATGGACCAGCTTCAGTGATGCATATAATTCATATAAAAATACAAGACAAAGTTAGAAAGAGACATGGAGATAATCAGGGAGGACTTTAGCTGTTAAAATAACATTTATCTTCTATCATTGAAGGAAATGATAAAATGAGAACGAAGGCTTCGGAATCTTAAATTGCTCATAGAGTACAGGATAAACTGTAGGGGAAGAAACAGGAGTCTCAGTTAGTGGGCTATTTGAATAATGTGTTGTGGGAGCTACTTGTTCTGTTGGCTGTATTCCAAATGTTCTGACTCTTCTGGCCTTCCCTCTGCCTCTCTACCACCTTGGACCCCATCAATTATCCCCTTCATCACATGGCTAGAAACTCTCCGTTCTTCATTTCTTTACTCAGGTATCATCTTTTCAGGGTAGCTCTCTCTGACTCTTGGTGTGATCTTAATGTCCTTCCTCAATATTTCCAGAGCACGTTATCAAGAAGCTCATCACACTGCTTCAACAACTTGTCTAAGCTGCAAACTTCCTAAAGATGGAAACCATGTCTCCTTATTCCCTGGCATCAAGTGCATAACCCGGAACATTGTTAAAATTCAATGAAGGTGAATGAATGAACAAATGCAAGTATACAGGAGCTAACTAAATACTGTTAATATAATAACAAAATCAAACAACATAGCATATCTAATAGCAATGTGAAATAGCTGTGTGAAAATGAGTCTTCTAAGAAAATGAAGGGTAATTAATGAACATTTTTTTGTAGTCAAGGTCAATAAATTCTTGTTAAGCCATTCTAGCCACAATTTGCATTCTAACAACAAGTGTTTTCCTCGTGATAGCTTCCAAGTTATTCTGCAAAGCACTTAACAGATGCGTTCGTTAAGCCTTTCCTTGTCAGCTGAAAGCCAAGGGGTGAGAAGTAATGAAAGTGCTTTTCTTTTAATGTGTTCTTGAACATGTTTTTCTGTTACAGAACTGAATCGTCTGACCTTCCCTGTGACTAGTGATGTTTTACAGTATTTTTTTTTACGTCACAGAAGTAGTACCTTTTCTTTGGTGAGGTTATGCCTGTAGTCATACCATGTCTGTGATTTTAAGAAATTGGTCTGCTAATAATTTGTCAGAGCTTAGATATGGTCTGCCAAAGATGATTAGGCAGAAAACTCTTTTGTCTTTTCTCTAGGTGTAGAAAAAAAATGAAATCTCCTAACTCTAAAAGCATAATTTATTTTAGCATTTTTCTACATTGGTGTTTTTCAAACCTTTTAAACATGTATCCATGTGATCATGATCTAGTCACTATACATATACAGGTGTAGCACTTTACTTCATTGCTCTTCTATTTTATTGATTTTTTAAAAGTCCACTCCGATCCATAAATTGAATTATTTAAATGTTAATGCTGGTCTCAGTCACAGTCTGAGAAACATTGTTTTGATAATTGCCTTTGCTACAGCATGGTGGAAGCAGTAAAATTATAGTCTACCTAGTAAACTCTGCTGTTTCACCATTATATCAGTTTTTACTATTTTTCCCTAATTTACTTAACCCAGCTGATCAACTCAGTTGAATTTTAGACTTGCCTCATCTGTGATTAATTTTATCTGAAACTAATATAAAATAATATTGAATGTCAACTCTCACTGAAAAATAAAAATTAAAAAAAACAATTAAAAAAACAATTAGTGGGATCAGAACATCCATAATGACAATTTTAGAGCTACTAGTCTTAACATACATGGTTACATTTCTGAGTACTTTGTTCAAATTCAAAGCAAATGTTTATTGTATTGAATCAACAAATCTGTCAGAAGAGAATTTATTACGAAAAGGTGCATCAGAAAAAGAACTTTTCCCTATCGACTTTTTGTTTTGTTCTGTTTTGTTTTGCATGTGTATTGAGGGAGTGAATGATGGAGAGAAAAAGAAGGACCACAGATAATGTGAGCTTTGTCTTAGAATAAAAGATAAACTCTGGTATCTATAGAAGGTAAATGAGACTTTAATGTTACCTAGCTTAGCATTCTTGGACCTTGACCTTGATTTTTGACTCATTTATGCATTTATTTATTCAATGAGTATTTTGTAGGACTTACTGTAGGACTTGCTAGGCAATTGGATATTCGAAGATGAAATACAGATTTCTGTCATAAATATGTTTATAATCAGGGAAGGAGAGAGATGTGGAAAAATTACGAAGTCATTGTCTTAAAAAATCAACCCATTCTCTAAGTCTCATCTGAGTTAAACTGATATCTCAGTTCAATAAACTATTACAAAAAATGTTTTAGTGATGTTAAAATTTCATATGACAGAAAAGTAAGTCCCTATGCCCAGGAGTTGCATTATCTTTGTGGCAGAGGGTTGATTTTAGTTTAAATTCTCCCCCACTCCTGAACTACTCAAGGTTTCTTCCGAATCACTCTCTCCTTGATTTTAGGCCCTTGCCTCTTTGAAGGGACCTTTAGAGATTCTTCATAGTAGCACTCTGTGTATGTGAGAACACAATACCTTATTAAATCCCTTCTGCTGATATGTGTGCATATACTACTAGACACTTGGATTAGGATTTATCTCATTTCCTCATTGTTAGATAATAGCAATGAGTAGAAAGCCAAGGTGTAGATAACTTTAAGTATTATTCAGTACATATATGTTTTCCTCCTGTGGATAACTGGAGGAGATTATCTTGTGTCTGATATCACTTGCTAACAGTGACATAAAAATGCACGTCAGAAGAAAGAAAGCCAAATGTATGAATAACCCTTAGTTTCAAGAAAAAAAAAATATAAATAAACCTCTTGCTGAGAAAAGATTTACATTTTACCTTATAAGTCATTTTAATGACTCATGTTTGAACTGAAATGGGAGATATCTAAACTAGTGACTAAAAATACACAGAAACTTCCAACCAGAACAGGAAAATTTAGCAAAGAAATGAATGGGCAGTGAGAATAGATATAAAGCATGGTCTGATTTTTACTTGCTTTTGAAGTCAAAACCAGCCAAATCAAATTACATTTGAGATTCTCAATCGTCAATCGTCAACTCTGTGCTCAGTTTCCAATATGTACACCTCGGGCTCCACCCTGAGGCTGCTGTGCCCGGACAGAAAGCTGAGCTTGGTCGCACTGTTCCAATCTTGTGATCCTCAGCAGGCCACACTATCTTTCCCATCCTCAGGTTCCTCCTCTGCTGGGTGTGAGGTTTTAAAGCTTATCTCACAAGATTGTGCTGATGATTACATGAGATCGTGTAAATTCTGGTATGCAGTATGAACTTAATTGGCATTAAATTTAAATCTGAATTTGTTCTTTCTATTCTCTCTTCACTGAATACATCATCTAGTCCCAAGACTTTATCTATCGTCTTTATACAAAAGATTACCAAATCCTTTCTCTACAGCCATAAATTTTTTCCTCAGTTGTATTGCTTGATGAATATTTTCTCTTGGACAAAATACCCTTACTTCTAACTGAGCATGTTTAAATGATTATATTTACTCCCAAACCAGCTTGATGTCTCATAGTTATTTTCTTCTAAATGATAGAACTATCCTTTCAGTTGCTTAAGGTCAAAATACTGGTGTTACCTTTAATTTTATCCTTCTATTCATTTATTCTATACCTACTAACTTTCTACGCTGTCAGGCCCTCCATTAGCACTGACACACAGTCATCAAGAACTCAGACATCCAGATTCCTCAAACACCACCTTCTTTATTCTTTTCCTCCACTATGCCTCTGCTGGCTCAACTTTCTTTTTGCCTTCCACCAGCATAACATAGTTCAAGCCCTCAAGTGCAGTAGTATTTAAAATAAACCTTTCCATACTTCAGTACATCTGCACACTCCTGCCAGACAAGTCCATCTAAGCCACATTCTTACATAAGACTTTTGAATTTTTCCTCTTTCCTCTAGCAGTTAGAGTGAACTCCTTAGCCCTCTATAATGAACCAAAATCACCTTTCCAGTCTTATCTCCAACACAGATCTTTGTAATGAACCTTGTCTGGGATGCGACTTGGATCAAATCTCTTCCCTTGACTCCTAAATAGAGAAATGTTCTTTTCTCCACTCTTGAAAACTTTGCCCATCTTTAAGACAAGCTCTATTATCCTTTCTTCCCTAAAGCCTAATAGAGCATTCTGAGCATATTCACTCATTTTGACCTATGCTTTATTTTACAGAAAAAGATGTCTCAGAATTTTCTCGCTTATCAATTAGCACCTTTTAAAGTTCAAAGTCCATTATTTTCTCAGCTTCACTGTAAATTTTTGATTAGACTGTTCATCTCTCTCTTTCCATATATATAAATTTAAATATTTTATGTATATTTATATATAAATATATATCTATATTTTATATATGTATCAATCAATTGATCAATAGATTGTTCAATAGATAGAATGCAGATCATCATTCTGCATATATAAAAAGTACAATATAATTCAGAAATTTTGTATTATGTATTATGTTTACATGTAAATAATTACTTGTAAAATTTAAGTAAAAATGATTTGCCTCTATAACTTTCAACAATATACCACCAAAATAGCTGAGATATGCAGATAACAGGACTCTAAAGAATTCTATAATTCTCTAATAAAGATGGTCCTAGGTCCTCGCAGTAGTTAGCTCAGTTCTTAAATTCACTGAAATTTCACACCGAGCTATTTTTCTTTTTGGAAGCTAGATCGCGATTGATTTTTCTCAACACAAACAGCAGTGGATTAGGGAATTAATTAACGGAAACCTAAAATGCCTTCTCCTTCACTTCACTCCACTTACAGTGCCTGCTGGGCAGGTGGGGGCAGCACAGATAAGGAGGTTACTTCTCTTCAGGGTGTGTCGTATGTAACAAGTGTTGTAATTAACAAGCCTAAGGAGTTTATATCGAGAAAAAGCTCAGTTATAACCTAACAGCTAAAGAGTATTCAAAGAAATCAATTGCAGTTAATCCTTGTAATTGGCCAAAAAAAAAAAAAAAAAAGTACCAAATTCTTTAAAATTAAAAAAAAATAGAGAATTACACTATAGTCTGAAAAAAATGATGTCATAAAACTAATTTAGAGTTACAAATTTTTAGTTTTACATGAGATAAATTATCCTCCGATACTTTCGTACATTTCTTTGAAGTAAATTTGTTACTGAAAAAGTTTTCATTGCAAAAATTTGTAAATTGAAATATATTTTAAAATGCACTAAGGCACTACTAGAGGATGGTTTTGGTGGGGAGTGATACTTTAAAGTAAAACATTTTTTTTTTTTTACATTTACATAGTATGCTTTAATATATGTGGTATATAAGTTTATGGTCACTTGTTCTTGCCACTCAGAAATAAAAAATATTCGCTTTTTCAAATATTAAAATGTTTAAAACTGCTTTTGAAAACTTTTTAATGTGCAAATTAATGTGCAAATTACCCGGTTGTACCCTCCCCTTCTTTTCAACCATTAAACATGTTAACTATCACTTCTGAGCATGTCACGCCCCTCCCTAACTCGATTCTCTGTTTATCTCACTTGCCGGCTTCTTTCTCATGCAAAATAATTTATGATTTGATGAATATATGTTTCCATCATATAGTTCAGCTTATTGTAGGTGTGCGATCATACTGCCCAACAGTAAGAGTCAAAGTTTATGTCAGTGGTTCCAGTCAAAGTCTGAAGTTCATGAATGAGAGGAAAAGGTAAAGGTAAAGGACAGTTTCTCCTTTTTTCAGATCAAAACACCCTAAAGTTCTTCCCTACAATGCTGCCTGACAATGAGACATTAGCTGAAGTCTAGTTAAAAGCACTAATTAGAAAATATATTTTACAAAAGTTTTTAAAGATGGTTTTCAAGATCTTTTATGATCTGGCCTTTGTTCCTTTCTCACCATCATCTCTGAAATGTGAGTCACCTCCACTTAATTTCCCTCCAGCACTATAAATGCATCATGTTCTCTCCACTTGTGCTCTTTGCACATGTTTTTCATTTTCCCTCAGACTCACTTCAATATTTTTTCATCTTTTTTTATTCATCTTCAGGAATCATCACGTTTGTCATCTCCTCCAGAACGTGGGTAAGGACTCTCCCCACCTAGCCCCCAGGATATCCCTGACGCACTACCATATTTTAATTGTTTATTTAATTGGTTAATCCTCCACCCATATCTGTCTTGAAACCTGAGAAACTGGACTGGCATCTGACATTAAGAAAGCACTCACAAGCACTTCTCGAATGAAATAATAAATTAAT
The DNA here is from genome assembly GCF_902729225.1 of Pteropus medius. Taxonomy (NCBI): domain Eukaryota; kingdom Metazoa; phylum Chordata; class Mammalia; order Chiroptera; family Pteropodidae; genus Pteropus; species Pteropus medius. The sequence goes on from NW_024342475.1 coordinate 5,491,434, forward strand.
TGTATGTATGACTGACAAAAGTTGTAAATGAATGCATCTCTGAGTACACAGTGGATTATAGTGCACTTTCCTCTTCACTGTGATTGATCTTCCAGCCCCTGACATACGTGCTTCTGTGTATAGATATGGTTTGAATACAGAAAGAAGAGTCGTTTGTTAGGCCTCATTCTTAAAAACTTCCTTTTTGAGTATCTGCCAGACATTGTGGCTGTGAATTTAGTATAACAGAGGAATGTGTAGACTAAGATGTCAGAAGACCCCTGGAGTTATGTTCTGCAGAGCTAGCCCAGTCGTATACGGGGGCCTTTGCTCTACACTGATTTCTGAAGAAAAGTCAGCTTCCTTTACTTCTTCCCTAACCACCAATTAGGTTTAGAGTGTATCCTCATCCTTGCTTGATTATCTCCACGGTGAGGGCGAGGAGCTGAAGGAGAAGTTTATTTCCTCGTGTCTTTCAGACAGCCTTTTGTACGAGAGGTTTTTAATATTTCAAAGTGTCAATGTATAATTTTCAAAAAAATAAAAATATGTACTGTATCCCACATAAAATAAAGATGTTGAAGGTCTTATTCAACTCTTTAATTAGTCAGTGAACCGGGAAGATGGTAAAGCTGGATCCAAGAATATTTGATGAGGAAGAGTTTGGATATATCTTCAGGAAATGCATTTAAAAAACCAGAATATTAGAATAAGATATGGGTCAGTTAAATACAAAACTAATTCATGTCCTCTAAGGCATCCTACAAAATGTCTGATCAGTCTTCCTCAAAACTGTCAAAGTTACCGAAAACAAGTCTAAGGAACTATTAGGGCCAAGAGGAGCCTAAAGATAGATGGTGATTAAGTGTAATGTGGCATCCTAGCTAGGATCCTGAAATTGAAAAAAGAATATTAGGCAAAAACTAAGGCAACCTAAATAAACTATGGACTTCAGTTAAAAATACTATATCAATATTGCTATATTAATTGTAACAAATGCACCATACTAATGGAATATATTAATAAAAGGAGAAATGGTGAAGAGGTATATGGGAACTCTCTGTACTACCTTTAAATTTTTCTGTTATTCTATAACTGTTTTAAAAATTAAAGTCTATTTTCAAAAAATAATAAAAGCCTATATACAGGCACATATATTTTCTCTTTAGCCTTGGGCTCCAACATGGCTTGGATGGCACTGGCTGATCCCCAACTCATTCGACTGGAAGGTCTCAGTGTTCTCTATGTTTATTTCATAGTTGTAGGTGTGTTTCCACTGATTTTTGTGGAGATGTCTCCCAAGAACCAACCCTGAATCTGTAAAACTATAACAGCATACCATGATTTTGAGCAGTAAAACTCCTCAATAAATGGATATTTTATAAAAGAATAGAAAAAATTAAAATAATATTAATCTACACAGGAGACCCAATTTCAAATTTAGTAGCCATAAAATGATACTTTGAAAAAACTGTTAATTTTATTTTAAAAATTAAAAGTAATTATACTAAATTGAAAAAAAAATGCCTTCAGAAAAATATCAATGACACAATGTTATGTATCTTTACAGTTATTTTTTTCTTTCCTGAAAATTATTTCTACTGAATTTACTCCTGATTTTAAAGAATCATATTCAGTGAGATGGCACTTTCTTTCTACATTTGCCTCATATAGAAATTTACATACTTTGTGAATACTTCTGAAAAAAATCTTTGTACATTTTTATAGTATCTAATATGATAAATACTCAATAAATATTTTGCATTTATTTTGTTTCTTATTAATTATTCTTGTCTGAATCTTAGTCTTCACCTTCAAATGAGGATATTTCCATTTCTAATTTTTTTCACATTGAAACATGCAAATATTTCAGCCTAAGTATTTTTCACAGGAATTGCCCTTAGGCCTCCATTCAGAGTATCTTTATTTAGCAAATATTTTCTCACTAAATGTTCTTGCCATTTCTTCTTTCCAAGTATTTTATATGTACTTACAACCTGTTCTTGTACTTCTCATATCTCATTTTTGATATATTCTTTAGACCTTTTAAAAAAATAGTCTTTCTACCATAATATAATTTGGAAGTTGTTTATCTTTGTAACCAGTGAAATATACCACACAGTAGAGCATACTTGAGCAAAATTGATTATAGGGAAAACTGAAATTTGGACCGAAACCTATTGAAAGAACTGTTGTAGGTGCCGTAGGCATAAAAATAAATAAATAAATAAAGGATTCTAAGCTGACAAGGTCTTTGCAATCTGTGAGGTCAAGCAAGGGTTGCTTCACCTAAAAAAAAAGAAAAAAAGAAAAAAAGAACTGTTGCAACAGAAAAATTGAGGTTAATAAAATGATGCTTGCTACAACATGGATGAACACTAAGCCAAGTGAGGGAAGTCAGATAAAAAAGACCACATATTGTATGATTCCATTTATACAAAATGTCTATAGAGGCAGATGCACATAAAAAAAGAAATAAATAAAGATTAGCGATGACTGGGGCCAGAGGTTGGAAACAGGACTTGACTGGAAATGAGTACAGATGATCTTTTTGGGGTGATGAAAATGTTCTAAATCTGGATTATGGTAATGTTAGCATAACTGTAAACTTTCTAAAATTCACTGAATTATACAATTAAAAGGGTGAATGTTATGGTATCTAAGTTATACCTCAATAAAGCTGTTTTAAGATGATGCTCGTGAAGAAGACCTTGCAGGCAGCTTCACTCAGGCAGTTTGGCATCATCAAGATGAATTTCTGAGCTTGCAAATTATTACAGTTACTTTGCCACTGAAGCTGCTCAGAATGAGTACTGAATATCACAGGAGGCAAATTGCAATTCTAGTTGTAGGAACAACTGTGTTCGGGCTCCTAATACATGATAGAAACTTGCAAAGTACTTTACAATGAATAAGCTCCACAGAGAATTTAAGAAATTAATTATTCTGAATCTTGTAATTACTTTCTTTTATTCAGCCATTACCCCTTCACTTCTATCATTTCTGTTTGACAACTTTTAAAAAATAACCCCTTATCTTTCTTCTTTTCATAGATGAATGTCATGTAGAATTTCAGATGCCCCTTTTCTTTTCATTAATGCAAAGTTCCTTTCTTTTTATACATGAAACTACTGAGTTCAAGCAATTAGTGGGGAAAAAAAGCTATGAAAAACTTTATATTTCCCACTGAACTGAAGCTCTTAACCTGTGAATAAATACATGTCATTGATGGGTTAGAAATCAATAAAGAAAATCCACAAGAAAAGCCTTTGTTGTAAGAACAGGCGCTCTTCAGTGACCCTTAATTTCTGGATATTTATGGAAAGTATTCATGAGTGTGAAACAAGGGCATTATTCACTTCTTTGAACCATCAGGAAAGGACCAGAAAGGAGCCAGTTAATAAAAAAAAAAAAAAAAAAAAAAAATTAAAAGTCCATTGGAGAGAAATTGAACATATCAACCATGAAATTGTGTTAATTTGATAATTAAAGTGTCTTAGTTCAAATGTAGATCCTGGACGCTTAACAAAATGGTGACAAAATAATTAGGAATGAAGGCATTTAATACACACATTAATAGGCAAAACGGATAAAGTATAAAGCTCCCTTCAAGAAAATGCTTTTTGAACAGCACAGAGAAATTATGCATAAACCTTATATTATTTCATCATTCAAAGAGGATCTGGGAAGAAAGGCAAGCCTTTCTAGTTCATTTGAGTTCTGAAGGGCACAATCAGAAACAGGAGGGATGAAAGATGAAAGGGGAGGAAAGAGGGATGTGGAAACTAACAAATGAAGAAGGATGAGCATGAAATCCTGCATCTTAGCCCCTTTCTCTCACTTTTAATTTTCTCCTTCTCTTTGCTATTACTCTCTCTCCTCACCTTTATTCCTTCCCATTTTTGTCCCCTTTAAGATTTTCTCTAGTCTTTGTATATTTCATCTTCACTCTTTTCTTTCCTTTCTTCTCATAAAAACGTTCATTAAGGCAAGAAAACTCTTGAGAAAAATGAAATTGAATGGTTTAATTTTTGTACCGAATTCAAGAGGTGAAAATGAGGAAAGAAAACCGATGCATCATTTCTTTATAGCTCAGACGGGATGGCAACCTTAGGAGAAAATAGCAAACCAGGGGATAGAAACAGAGGGCTTTCATGAAAAAAGGTAATTCATTAAAATACCTATTGTTCTGAGGCTGGATGCGTGAACGGATATTTGTACAGTTTCAGCTGGGTAATTGGGTTCTCTTGCTTTGTCTCTTTCCCTTGAGGAGTTTAAATTTTTCCTTTTATAACTATAATACAGCGATGAGTCAGTGGCCCAGTTTTTTAAAAAGTAAATTTTTTAAAACGTAGTTTACAGTGTAGTTAGAAATGATATGACCTCAATTCATGCCAGGGTCTTTTTTTGTGCAGAAAGCATCCGGGGAATGCATTTAACTGCTAATTTTGAATAATGGGGGAAGAAAAAACTAACTATGTGCTATAATATTATATTACATATCAGAGCAATATTCATCAAGTCATTTCACTTATTGTCCCACAGCAGTCTCTGTTATTCATTATTATTATATGGCATATTTATTATTACTTCTGTGTTTATTATTATTATGTGTATGATGCAATTCGAGTTAAATCATTTTTGCAGGTCATTTATGTTATATATTTTTTGACCTGAAAAGATCAATTCCTTCATCTAGCAAAAGAGGAATGGAGGTGCAGAAAAATTCAGTGCCTCACCCAAGTTACATTGCTAATTAGGAACAAACTTGGAAGTAGAATTCAGGTCTTCTAGAGTTCTCTGGCCACTAGATGAGACAAAATTTTACTTAGCACCACAATGATCCACCAGCATGGGAAAGAGATATTTTACACGTTTGCATTCTTTTTAACTAGGTCGCGAAACAGAGAATTCTTGTTTACAAACTCTTTTGGTTGGCCTTGGCTAATACCAGAGATGTCATACAATTATAAATGTAAGGTAGAGATAGTAATTCAAGGCCAGCCCTAGGCTATACTAAAGTACCCCCAGTATTTCAGGAATTGTGAAAATTTGTCAGGACAGCAATTAGATACTGGGTTAGAAATCTCAGTTAGGTCCCATCACTCTCATCTTTTTCAGAGTAATTGCTGATTGCAACTACTATTTGCTTCTTCATTTCATCTTCTTATTTCCTATTAGAATTCAGATTTACTTCAAAGCGGGGCACCTCAATAATTATTATTTATAGTTTCTAAAAATATAAGATTACATTCTCATATATTGTCCCATTAATACATAGACTTTGAGGCAGGCAGTGGGCATTTGTCTAACTCCTTGTTTATTGTCATGCCTGAATGTGGATGCAAATTACAAATATGGACAAAAAATAAAATAAAAAGAGCAAATCCTTATTAACATATTTCATAATTAATCTTCATATTCAGAGGTGTTTTCCATCATGCTTCCCAGACAAAACTCATGATACATTACATTAAGATTGGTTTTCTAAGAAAACAGTTTTTATTACTTTCCTCTGGTGGCTTCAGGCAAGTGATCTACCTTTCTGTGCCTCAGTTTCTTTTTCTGTAAAATGAAGCTAATGATAGTATCTACCTCAAAGGCCAGTTGTGAGGATTAAATGAGTCAGAAGTCAAGGCCCTTTCGAGTAGTGACTAGTACATGATCAGTCCCCCAAAAAACAGATATTTACTCTTCTCTTTTTCCTTGGAAAAATACTAAAGTTTAGATTAACCATCACCTAGCTTTTAGATTATCTTTTAAAATAATTTTACCTGGTTAGCCACGGAAAATGAACAAACAATAGTGAAGGATTTGTACTGATTGTAAGAAACTAGACAGCCTTCCATACCCCCAGTTTTGCCGTGCTATATATGAATTTTCAATCTTCTGTGCACAGAACTTCACCATCAGCAATGGAGGTATTTGAACTTAGATTTTGCTCTTTCGTCTTCAGCACTCAATTTGAAACTAGATTTATGACTCTAATGTTTGAGATCAGTGTTCCTTGGAAATAGTTAACATTTGGGAGTTATCTTTATTATGGAAATTAATCCTCTCACTCTTTTATTCATTAATATTTTAATATGTTTATGATGAAACTCAACCTAAATCAATTTCCAAATCAAATCTGTCCTTCGGTAATTTGATTTGTTGGAACAGAGAACAAAAGCATTACCAACAGGGTACTTTGAATGAAATTATAATTAATTAGGCATATGAATGCACTAACTAATTTTAGATGAGTAATTAGATGACTAATTATGTTGAAAACAGAACTGAGTGCTTAATGAGATGACCATGGCCAATTCTACCCACACAGAATTTTTTTATTATTATTACTTTTGATTGTTTTTGATGATGCAGGTTAGTAACCTGTTGCAGAAAAAAGATATGTAGAGGTGTGATCTGAGTCTGTTTTGACTTGTAATTTCCATTATACACTCACAATTAAGGCTTCTTTCCAAAACATGTGTTCCATGACTATACTTTGCAGATTTATTGATATTCCATCTCTCCTTTCACACCCTTCACACGCACACACACCTTCCCACCACCACCTAAATCCTAAGATAATTGCTTTAAGTTACTGATTATAGCTATAATTTATTATTTCTGCTTAAGTTGGGGATCTACACAGTGACACATTAAACAAGAAGAGAAATAACACGTTGATTGGTCTATAGACAAATCTTAATTCACCCTGGAGAAATATCTGAATTGGCAGTTTCTTCTTTGAAAAGGCACTGCCTGCGACCAGCTCAGATCACAAGCAACCTTGAAGCATTCAGCAGTTCCGCTTCAGGCAGCTGGTTCTAACTAGCACCTATTTGGCAGAAAACTACACTCAGGATTTCTGGTTTTAAGTTTAAACCAATATTTCATAGCAATTGTGTTGTCAGAATTCAGGTCAGGAAGATGGCAGATGTTAATTTAAACCAAAGAAGCAAAACAAACTCTTTTCACTTTTTCTTTTTTTTTATCATCATATTGGCAACTCTGCAGAAATTATGAACATAAAATAAACTGTAAGTGGGTTAGAGACACACAGAGTGGAGAAAAACTTTCTTGAGGTATTTTGGTGTCTGGTAAATATCAAAAGGGTTCTAAAATCAGACAAATAATGTAATGGTGAGAAAAGTGACAGACTTTGTATGTCAGAAAATCATATTTTTGATTTTCTCTATTCTAAAAAGCAAAGTGACAATCATAATGATGTTAGTTTTTCTGAAACTGCTTTTCCTTATTTGTATTATTCAATGAAACAGACTATAAGATAAATCCCCACAGAAAATATATTTATCCTCGTCTCTTCTTTTTTCCTAAACTTCAAAAAACCTCCCTTTTGAGAAAGTGTCATATGTGCAAGAAAATGCATGTTACCTGGCATCTAGGTAGAGCCAAATTTACTCTGGTTAAAATTCAAGATTCCTCATCCTTTCAGGGTAAATGCAAAATTGTGGAAAGAGCATATGAATCTGCATTAATATATGTATATATGGGCATTTGTGTATGTATAACTAGTTTTACATTTGCTCTTCTCTTCCACCTGTTTTTTTATATTTTCATAAGGCAAAGAAAGACTTACCACTGAATATCTTCCTGATAAAAATTTCTGTCTCTAAAGAGAATTATAAATATACCATAAAATCATTTTGAATTACCAATTCATAATTCTTCATATTCTTCAGGGAACTATATACTGAAATGATAATTTTTTTCACACCGAAGTAATTATTAAAAAATTATCTTTTGTATCCTTCAAATCAGTCACCAGTTATTTGACCAGTGTCTGAAGATTATCTAATGGAATTCCCTGTTTGATCAATATTTTGTTTCCATGAGACCAATAAATTATGTGCACCCCTGGATCCTTTTATGGCTCCCTTGTTGACCAAACGTTTTCAGAGATTGATCATCACCACGAAGTAGTTTTGAAGTTTGTTATGTGATAATCTTATCTGGTTTGCCATTTTATTTGGTTATTTTCACTGATTTTTTTTTCTTGAGGATAATGAAACATTATTTACCTTTGATTAGGCACTTTGTTAGGTCTTGTTTAAGGGGACGCATCATGCTTCCATATCCCGCCTAGAAAAGATCACTTCAGATACCACAGGTTGCACATTACCTGTTTCCAGGCACTTCAGGAAAATAGAGACATTTTGCTTCTGCCAGTTTAACCCAAAGAGCAAAAATAGAAGCCCTTTTTGTAGTTGGTTTATTCCTCAATGAGAAAAAAATAAAAAGAAAGTTTAGAAAGAGAAATATAGATTCTACAAAAGCCCTTATGTAGAAATGTAGGCCAAATTTGTAAATTCACACAAGGTCCTAAGAATTTTTTCAGCTTGTCCTTTTTTTTTCTGTTAACTTTTCCTCAGGTCAGCAAAAGCATGCACTCTCCTTTAGTTGCTAGAAACCTTAACAATTCTGCCCACTTCCAGAAGGCGAGGCACTGTTTCCTTTCTGAATTGGAAAATTTATTAGAAAAACTGATACTGTGTCAAAGAAGCTGAAAATATGAACAGACAAAGGAATTCAAAATAGTCATATGCTTTTATTTTTTAAATATGTAACTTCAAGAACCACCAGTTAGCACACTTTTACAATTTATAATATTCTGTCCACTGTACGTGTATCTGTGTAAGTGTTGCATATACTATGGGAGAAGGTAAGAGAATTTGACGATGATACTGTGTGTACATGTGTGTTTATGCATGCATGCCCCTGTTTATGTGTGCGCATGTGTGTATGTCTGTATGTGCACATGTATGTGTGTGTTCCCTGTTTGCTGAAAGCATATACTTTCTAAAATATATATAATTCAGTTTGAAGTCTTTTATCAAATCTAAAGCCAAAATACTTCTTTTAAATTTTTATGCCTGGTTTGATTCTTTCTATATCTGACGTCATGTGTTACTAATTATATAATTCTACTTAGTACTGTATTTGAATTGAGAAATCTATTTCTCCAGCTTTTTGGTATGATCACTATACATTTTGCAAATATATATGCATCAAGCTCATATAACAGACTTTAAATTCTGGCCTTAAGCTAACTAACTGAGATGGCTATATTTGTTTGACCTTGTATATCTACTTTTTGGTCCTTTGTAGAAAGGACATGAATTTATATTGGCCACATGAATGGTGTTCTGATAGTTATTCCTGTACATAGCATTCCACGATTTAGAATGCAAAGTTCGTCTTCACTGCAGTTGATTTATATGGACATCCACTGAACTCCATGTTCTAATGACAATGGAATCCCTTCAGCAAGTTACATTTCAACATACGTTCATAAAAGATGTAATTTTCAAGAAAACGAATTGAAAGAAGTCAAGATAAGGATATTACATTTTGTTTTTTACAAAAGTTTTCAGACAGTTGGTCAGTGAATTCTATCACTTCTTAAATTATTTTTAAAAGATGAATGACTTTATTATGTTTTATTACTTTATAGTTTGTGGGGATATGATAAAAAAACCATTAAGACTACACATGGGTAATTCTGTCTGATAACTTATTAACTACTCCCCAATTAAGCTAACATAAACCTCAGAGGCTGTGAAGTAGAAAACAAGTGTTTGATTGCTTTAATCTTGCATGGAATCCAGAATTGTCACACTCATGTCAGGTGCATGATAGGTGTTGAATGGTACTCGGGGAGGGGGTGGTGGATATTACCCAAAACAAAGATGTCATGGTTCTCAAAAAATAAAATAAAATCAATTCAGTAAATGTCTATACACTACTAACGATCCATGAATTGAAATGTCTAAGGTTCAAATGGTAATTCTAAACTAAATATGGAGAAATAGAGGAAAACAGTTAGACTGGTTTCTGCTTTCCATTTATAGTTTCATATAGACCTTGACAAGGCACATCCTTTCACATCATGTGTAACAGAAGAGGATTAGCATCATCACCGTAATTTTGTTTTAGCATACCCCATCTCTGTCCATGCATGAGAGCCGTTAAGAAGGACTTGGTCCAAGGTCAAGTGTAAATTCATCTGTAGAGGTTCTTCCAAGAAGGTAATATTATGATTATTCCAAGATGGCTTATACTCTCTTCCTTATTGGCTTAGGAGAACACATGCAGCTGTGTCACAGCTGGGAAAGCACCTGGCTTCCCCTCATCTAGAGCTGAACCCGCACACCACTCTGGAGCCTCTTACCCTTCCTAGTGGGTGAGATGGAAAGGAAAACTGGAAACAAATTTTAGAAGTTGAACTCTTTCCTCCACACCAGGTGGCTACATAACAGATAACATCTTATATAGATCTAAAGTATTCATTTTTCAACAGGAATTCTTCAAAGCAGTGATATGTAAAGTTGCTTCCAAAAGTTTTTTTTTAAAAAACCACCATATATTGTGAAGGTATTTAAAATAGTTAAAAATTATTAACTTATAAAAGTAAAATCTTACTCATAATCTTTGTCCGTTGAAATGCAGAATTAAATTCTGTATTTTAAAATACAATTTTTAACCATGTTTTCTAAAAACAGGAACAGTAAGAGTATATGATTAAAAGATTCATTTGTTAACCTGTATGTACTTAGCCAATTTGAAAGAATCTGAGGTACTAGGGCTACAGTGTAGAAATTAAAGGAATTAAGTAAATTCTGAAAACATAAATGAAGGAAAAGTTTGAGATCAATTTATTCCAGACCCGGAAATAAATGACACAGATGCATGTTAAAACTGAGCATCCCAGGAGGACTTGGAATGGTGAAAAATAGGTAATTCTTTCCTTCAAAGAGGCAAATAGCCTGGGCTGGGAGAAATTAATGTACCTAAGTAACATAATGGAAAGAAAGACACTAGTAGTCAGGAGAGTGTTGTCAGAACTGAGGATAACAGTATCTGAGCTACTAATAATGAATAACATTAAATAATAGTTAATAATTCTAATTGGAATATTGGCATTACTATACTTATGTCTCTAAAATACAACCATAGTGCTGCCATTTACACTAGTGACATTTATTGAATTGTATGAAAATTCTATCACAAATCAACTGTGAGATAGTAGAACAGCTATTACTGTACTCAGTTTACAGATATAAATACTTAGGAACCATAGAAGCATGGCAGGTGTAGTGCATAATTCCAGAGGACACCATTCATACTGTAGCCATCACATAACATTATTCAAATACCAGAGGTGGTTAATGACAGCTGGATCCTTTTGGCAAAGTTTCAGAACTTGGACATTAAAGTCATATGGGCGTTTTTGCTGGCCGAGTGGCCTTGGTCTTGATGTTTATTATCATTATTACCATGTATTTTCTTTATGCCTTGGTTTCTTAATCTTCAAAATGGGATAGTAGTATTTATTTCAAACATGTGTTGGGAGGATTAATGAGGTCTATATATAAAGCACTTCATACAAAATAGACATTCAATAGATAGTATGAGTTAGATAAATTTTATTAAGAACTACTCTTTTGATTTCTAGGTGAGAACTCATTCCAGTACATCAAACTTCTTATTTTTTTTAACATGAATTGATTCCATATAGCTATATTATTTAAATATATATTTTATGTGTAAATGCACAGTGATATACACATGTAATAAACATGATAAACTTACGCAAACTCACATGTATATAACTTTTAAAAACATTTGCGAGTTTGCCCAGATGGAATGTTTGTGGTCATCTTTACTGAATAACAAAAACTTTGTTGTTGTAATAGCTTAAATATCATTCTATTTTTTGGAGTAGTCTAATTATGGGTTATATAAGTTAATTTTGTAAAATCATATGAAAAATAAAACTTGTAACAAGCACCTGAATTAGTATGTAAAAGAAATTTTCTTTCAGAACTATGTGACAATGGTTTTTGCTTTGTTTAGAAAGTCTGTTCAAGCCTAATTTACTTAAACTAAAGATAATAAAATAAAAAGTAATAAAAAAGTTAACTTCCAATAGGCAAGAAGAATGATTATTGGGGCAGGAGGGAGAGAGGAAGTTTCATCTTTAAAATGTGGCTCTTAGCTTTGATAATATGAGTTTTCAATAAATAATCTTTTCCAAAAGAAGTTCAATCAGATGAAAAAGAACCCAAGATGTGTATGATTAAAAAATATCAGCAGCCTAATCCATCAAGTGTATTCAGAATATTTCCAATACACCCATAAATAAATCCTTTCCAGATTTTCTACAGTTTTCCTATTCTCAAAAGAGCACAGCATTTTTTTCATTCTTTTATTTTTTTCCCCCTTTATTCATGTCTTTGTTTAGTCAGTCAACAAATATTTATTGAGCAAATAGTAATAACAATATGCGCCAGGGACTAGGTAAGATACATTCTTGCTTTGACAGAATTTAACATACATGTAAGTTAAGAAAAAGAAATAGTTAAGAAACAAGGTACAACATGGAATCAATAAGTCTCAAGAAGAGGGGAAGGCACTTCCAGCAATTGTCATCTAAGAAACCTGATGAAGAAGGAACAGTTAGACTGAGTGGGACAAGCAACAATGGTGATGGGGCATTCTAGGTATAGGAGAGCTTAATTTATGTAAAGGAAACTATACTGTGGGGAATAGAAAATAGGATTACAAGCATTTTTGAGAACCGAATATAGAGATATTTGTTACAAATCATTCATTTTGCCAATATTTTGGTGGGTTCCATATATGTGCCAGGCACTATTCTCTGCACTGACAGTACACCACTGAATAAAACACACTCAAATCCTTGCCTTCATAGAATTTACATTCTATGATGGTGATAGGGAGGTAGACAACAAAATAAATACATAATATGTGTCATCTATGTATACAGTATATTATATAAGAGCTGAACATTTTAAAAAGAATGCCAAGGATGGCCTCACCGAAGTGACCTTTGAGTAACAACCAACCGCAAGAGATGAAGCAGCAAGCCCTAAAGATAGATGAGGGAAAAACATTCCAGATGAAAAGAACAAGTTCAAAGGCCCTCAGCTGAAAACATGCTGGAGTGTTGGAAGAGCAGGGAGAAGGCCAGGTTAGCTGGAGGAGTGAGCAAGAGCTGGAGAAGGGGACAAGGTCAGAAAGGTGGAGTCTTTGAAAACAGGACTTGAAGACACAGACCATTTTCAAAGCTCTGGCTCTTACTTGAATTGATATGGGAAGTCTCAGAGCACTGAGCAGAGGATACTTGATCTTCCTAAAGAATGAAAGGCTCATCTGGTTCATCTATTGAGTGTGTGTTCTAGGGGGAATGGGTGGAAGCCAAATGAAGAGGCAGCAGACATTCAGAATGTCCAGCAAGTGATCATGATGGCTGGGACCAGTGTGGTATGAGTGGAGGTGAAAAAGAGTAGTCAGGTCCTAGATACTTTGAAGGTAAGGTTGACAGGATATGCTGATGAAGAATGAGACAAATAGAGACATCACAGATACTCCAGAGTTTTAGATCTAAGCAAATGAAAAGGAAGAGTTGTCATTAACTGGAATGTGGGAGGAGCAGATCTTAAAAGGGGGTGGGTCAAAAATGTGGCTATTTTGGTGCCTAGTTGGGTTCAGTTTAGTCATTCATTATTTTTCCATTATTTTTTAATTAGGCTTAATAATTATGCTTTTTATACTGGAATAAAGTCACACAAACCTAAAAAAAATAAGATTACATCATAAACTGAAAATTAAGAGCGTTACTTCTTTAAATAACCCAATATTGTCAGTGTTAATTATTGTATTTTTTGATCATTCTCTTTTTGGCATGTCATAGAAGTGGTTAAAGTAGTTGGGCAATAGAGATGGGTGTATACATAAAGATAAACTGTTTAGGCAAAACAGGCTAAGGGAATTCCATGATGCTAAAGCTCTAAGAGGAGTTCCCAAAGGGTCTAGTAAGACATTGAAACAGACAAAGTGCCCCATCAAGCTCCTATATATTTAAAGCATCCCAAACTGAAGAAGGAGAAAGGAGAACTTTAAAATAGAAAAAAACTGTTCATTCCTTTCTATCCCACACCCAAGAATATCTTAAGTATCAATTCCAATTCCAGTATTTCAAACTATGGCAATAGAGGTTATAATGGGAGACCCTGAGATTTCATAACTTACCATATTACAATTAAGAGCTGTCCCATCATTATCAATAACTGAGAATAAGTGAAGTAATCTACCAAATACATAGGAATGTAAAGGTGAGACCTCTTGTCATACTTCCTGTGCTAACGTGCACTAAATGATTTTAAAATCTTTTTTTCAGTTCTATAAATGGTCAAGCATCTAATTTTTGGCCTATTATTTGGCCAGTGTTGAACTTAAATAAATAAATGTGCATGTATGCTCTTCAGAAGAAATCTTTATAATAGTATTGCTCAAATTTTATTTTCACCTTAAACTGTGAAATTAAATTCTTTTAAATTAAATTTATTGGGTGACATTGGTTGGTAAAATTATATAGCATTCAATTGTACAATTCAATAACACATCATAGGTATATTGCATTGTGTGCTCACCACATAAAGTAAAATTTCCCTGTGTCATCATGTGTTTGACCACCTTTCCCCTATCACCTTCCCCCTTTCCCTCTGGTAACCACTAAATTATTGTCTGTGTCTATGATTTTTTTTTGTTTGTTTATCTTGTTCGTTTGTTGCTTTAAGTTTTATGTCAAAAAACAGACGATTCAATTAAAAAATAGAATGCCCAAAATTTTTAAGGATGCAACTAAAACTTTAATTTTGAAGAGTTTAATTATTAGTGCTATAGTAACTACTATCACCTCTGTCTCATGCACCCTCAGGTTTGTTCCATTAAACATCTAAAACAACACATTTAAAATATTGTATACCCTTGTTTCTCATTTAACATGCTATATTATTTTATTCCTTAAACTTTCATCTTTTTAATGGGAAACAATTATTTAATTCATATTCAACTTTCTGCATGTAGGGCTTTTTTCTAAATTAAAAATAGAAAATTACAAATTAAATACAGTTGGATGAAGGACTGCCTAGAGACCATTTGCCATTAATGGGTTTGACCTCAGGAAAAACAAAAACAAAACAACTTTTAGTCTATTAATTGCAAATTGTTGATGCCAGCAGCAGCTTAACTTTACAAAGTTGTTTTGTAAGGAAGGATGTAAAGAAGGAAAGAAGGAAGGAAGGAAGGAAGGAAGGAAGGAAGGAAGAAAGGAAGGAAGAAGGAAGGAAGGAAGGAAGGAAGGAAGGAAGGAAGGAAGGAAGGAAGGAAGGAAGAAGGGAGGGACTAAAGGAAGGAAAGAAGAAAGGGAAGGAGAGAAGAAGGGAGAAGAATACAAAGAAAGAAAAAGAAAATAGAGAGAGAAAAATGGAAATCGAACAAATAGAATATTTTTTAGATCAAAATGGAGTGATGTTGTGGGTGAGCAGGTAGTCCCACGTTCAGGAATGCTTTCTTTCTTGCTTTTGTTTTTGCTTGCTGTTGTACTGAATGTTCATATCTCCCCACCCCCACCTCCCAATCAATATGCTGAGGCACTACTCCCCAAAGTGGTGGTACTAAGAGGTGGGGCCTTTGAGAGGTAATTCAGTTTAGAGGAGTTCATGTGGATGGGGCCACTATGATGGAAATAGTGCCCCTCTAAGAAAGGAAAGTGAGATCAGTGATCTCTCTCCACCATATGAGGGTACGGTGAGATGGTAGCCATCCACAAGCCTGGAAGAAGACTCAACAGAACCCAGCCATGCTGTCACCCTGATCTCAGAACAGTGAGAAATAAATATGTGCCATATCAGCCCCCAAGTTTATGATATTTTGTTACAGCAGCCCGACCTGACTAATTTTTCTTTGCTCCCTTGCCCTCCTCCAGGTTGCTCTCTCGGGCCCACCCCTACACATCTTACTTGGAGGTCCACATCAAGCTCAGTGCTTGATGTGCTGTGTGTGGAGGTTAGAAAGGCTGCATCCTGACATCAGAGTATCCAGACCAGGCACTGGGGGGAGTAAATTTTCCTTATTTTTGTTGGTGCATCTGCTCATATAGCACAGAAAAGTATGACCAAATAAGTTCTCATGCAAGGCAAGAAGGCCAAAGAAAACTTTCATTCAACATCTTTCCTGCAAATGTCAAAAAAACAGGTGTTTAGTTTATCAATCTTTACAGTGGTCTTCTGAAATAAACCATAAAATAAATATTCTGCACAGTTTGCATTGCTGTTTGAAATATGTACTAATCATTTCTACCAAAAAAAAAAAAAAAACCTTGCCATTCAATCTTTATTTTCACCATGAATTCTAATCTGAGAGCATGTAACTCTAAAGATTAACTTCCAAGTGCATTTTTAAATAAAGTAGCTCACAGTTTTATCCTCCAATATTTTGCTGCCAACCTGGGCAGCTTTAGTTTGGGAAATTTACATTTTAAACTACAGTAGTTGCAATCCAAACATATTGCTTGTGTTAAGCTAAATGAGAGTAATAGTGGAAAACAGACACATTCCTCTTCTAAAAATTTGGATGAATGTTATTACTATACTTGACACCATGAGAATATCATTATATGACAGTTGAATTTATCTGGTAGTTCTTAATATTTAGAACATATGCTTTTTTTAAAATTTAATAGTTTTGAAAAAAAATTGAAAACAATTCATTGAATAGAATATAATTTACTCTATATTATAAATAATAAAAGTGTGCTTAACAGTTTCTTTAAATGTAAACAAATATATCCATCAGTCTCTTTTCATGTGAATAATTATAAAGATCAGGGGCTGATCCAACTATTATAAAGCCTGAAACTTAACAATTTTTTAATATCTTTCTTAACTAAAAACAAAAAAATGATAAATATCATATCGCTTGGGCCCTTACTGGGTCTTGAATGGAGTCTCATGCAAGATAGATAACCTAAAATATTATCATAACTACACAGTGGTTTGCATTACTCTGGTACAAGTCATTGTAAAGAAAATGTAGCTGACATGGTTGGGATCTGTTTTCCTTCAGTGTCAGCATTCTGATTCCATTGTCCACTCACACATCTCACAATGACAGAGAAGAGACTTATTAACTTCTGACTTCAAAGTTACATGCTCACTACGTGTCCCTCAGTCTCCCTTTGCAGTGCTCAAAGTTCAGTCTCTTCATAGTTCAGTCACTGCTGTTCAATTTATTTTTCTTTTCCTGTGATGGCATGTATCTATGCAAGCTTGTCCCATGGACACATGGCAGTTTACATTCTTCTTGACCACTCCGTCGCATACAACACGGTTGATGACTTGCCCCCTTGAGGAAGCTTATTCTCTTTGTGTCTGTGCTTCTCCATTTTCCACCTATTTTTGTCTATCTCCTTTGTTGGTATCACTTTCTCAATTTGTGCATTTTAAAGACATGTTCTGATTTAATCTCATGACTTCTCATACAAATTTCCTGATCTATTTTCTACTCAGACCTCTTTTCTGAGCTCTAGATCCAACTACATAATTAGAATATTTTACTTATACATCACACAAATTTCTCAAGCTAGATGTTTCCAAATATGAACTGATTCAGTCCTCTCCTCATACCTAGTGATTGGCACTTCCATTGATGCAGTTGTTCAAACCAGACCCAGAGAATCTATTCAATATCCCCTATCTTCACTGCACCCCTTTCCAATCAGTCACCAAGGACATACTATGGATCCTACCTCCTAAATGTCCCTCGAAATTCATTCATATCTCTGTATCCTCATTATCTCACAGTAGTCTAAGTTTTGATTATCATGTTCATTGATTCTTTAAAATATAGTGTTGGGGTTTTTTTTAACTTTATTAAATGCCCTTTGACTGTTACCTAAATATAAATGGAAAAGGAAGGCTTTTCAAGGCCAAATGCTATCTCTTACATTCTTCTCCATTGCTCAAATATATTTTCCACTATAATTAGTTTTGGATTCTCAACAGATAAATTTACAAACTCCTAGACAGAAAATGACAATATTAGGGAAGAGATGGACTCTTTCAACATCCAAGGACCCAGACTGGAAACTTACTGGCCTCTGAAACCATTTTTAATTTTTTATTCCTATTACATTAGAAGTGAAGCCTTCCTCTGAATCAGGGCTCCATCTGTGATCTGGATTCCATCCATTCCTTTCTTTTCAGACACTTTATTTATTGTTCAGTATCTTCAACACTCCAACCCTTTCTCAATCAATAATTCACCATAATTGTCTTTTCCACCCTTAAAACCAGTCTCCTCTACTGGTTCTCTTTATGATTTCAATTCTAAATTCTCTTTAACTAGTGGAGCTTGCCATTTGACTATCTGCCAGTAAGTCTAACTTTAGTATCCTTAAATAAGCTCATCCCTTTCCACCAAATCCGCTTTCTCTTGGTCCCATGGTGACAGGTACCACCATTTACCAAGATGGTGGTGCTTGTTCAAGAAAGAATTATTTTGTTTTCCTCACCACCCTTCCTTTTCAAATTTAATCAAATTCTCATCAATTACACCATCTAAATATTTTTTGAGCTTGTCTTTTCTCTCCATGTCCACTATCACTGCCCTAATGTTCACTATTAGCTTTCACCAATATTCTTACAACTGTTCCAAATTGTTACCTCTAGTGTTAGCATTGCTTGCTTCTAATACATTCTCCATATTGCAGTGGAATCCTTTATCAAGGGAAATCTGATCATGTCATTCTTCTGCTTAAAACCTTACAATGGGGAAAAAAAACAAAAACAAAAGACAAACAACAACAAAAAACCTTTAAAATGGCTCCTCATTGCTCTTAGAGTAAAATGCAAACTGCTTAAGATGTCTAAAGAGGCCAGTAAAGTCTGTCTCCTGCCATCTCTCTAGCCTCTTCATTCAATGGTCACCCCATGTGCTGCAGCCCCGTCATTCAATGGTCACACCATGTGCTGCAGCCATGCCGACCTTTTTATGTATTTGACATACTTCAGGTCATTCTGCCTGATGTACAGTCCCTCCCTGTGAGCTCTTCCTTATCTTTGAGGCTCAGGTTAGCAGTAAATTATGATAAACTCTGATGTACGAGTTAGTAATACCTCTCTATAAAATCCTTTATAACTTCTATTGATGTTTATTACTATAGTGTACTGTGTTCCCCACTTGTTTATTTGTAGGCTATAAGTGCTTTAAGGACAGGACCAATGATCATCTTGTTAATTTGCATTTCTCGTGTTGGGTTCATTGCCTATCCTCTAGCAGATGGGCAAGTTATTTATGTCCGTGAACTCTAAAATGGGGATGATGATGATACGTACCTCCTTGGTTGTCATGGGAACTGAGTAAACTCTTACATGTTAAGAATTTGCAGTAGTGCCTAGCACATACTACATGCTTGATAAATGTTAGAGATTGAGATTTAATAAATGGGTAAGTGATTGCTCTGACTAAAGGAACTTCCTGCTCAATATTCCCCATATGGACTAATATTTAATTAACTAGACTGCTTTATGAGAGGTGATAAACTAGACAAATTGGAAGGTGCGAGATGAGCAGCATAATGTCCCACTCACTCTAATATAATATTGGTAATGTTAAGTATAAAAAGTTATATGGTTTACTACAGAAATCTGTGGGAGGGAATACTTTTAGAAAAGGTCAGGTCAAATATTGGTAATATATCTAAGAGTTTACCTCAAAATTTTATATTTGAGGAGAAAACATTGCTATCAAAATGGGTATTACTTCAAAAAGACAGAGTACAAGTTACTTTACAAATTCATCAAATTCATCAGAATAATTGACTAGCGTGTTAAATAATTAATGTTTTCATAGAAAGCATGCATTTCTAGATGGGCTACCTAAAGCATAAGTCACATCGAGGCTAAGAGAAAAGTCATACAGGCTGAAATTTGAGGTTGTGTTGGTAAATTTATATTTAAAAATAGATGCAGTAGCCTTACACAAAGCTTTATCTCTGCAATTGTAATTAATGTTACATAACGAAAAGGATTAATGCGTGTATCAACTTGAATAGTATCAGTTATAATACCTACAGTCCACATTGTAGAAATCGGCACTCAAGATTCACATCTGGGTTCATCTTTTTTACTTGTGTGAGTTTAACTGTGAATCTAACTTAAAGAACTTCTGATACCTAATCTCTCAGCTCTTCTTTATAAATGTGTCAGGGTGAAATACAGGGTTAAACATGTTTGTACTTATTATTGTACTTTTCTTTAATACATTCTACACTTCACTGATTGGGATAAGTCTTTTTAGAGCATAAATACCTGAGGACAAAAACTAAATCCAATCTTTATGTACAGTAATGTCCACAGGAGGGCACTTAATTGACATTGTTGATGATAATAATGGTTAACATTAGAGGTTTTAAACTCGACACTTATTGATATTTTGGGTTCTATAATTCTTTATTGTAGGGGGGCTGTCCTGTACTTTGTAGGATGTTAGCATCATCCTTAGCTTCTATCTTCTAGATGCTAGTTATACCTCTTCTCAATTGTGGTAAGCAAAAATGTCTTCAAATATTGCTGAATGTTTTGGGGGGAAAAATCACCCCAGTTGAGAACCACTGCCCTAGATAAATGCAGGCACAGTAGCTTGTTGTAAAGGCAAACACGGCAGAGAAAGGATGCAAGCACACATCACATTCTAGCAACGCAATTTTTGTTTGCCAAGTCAGTGAGGTCAGAAAGACGTATTTGAAAGCCATAGATTCTACCTAGAATCTGAAAAATTACTTACCAAATTCAAAATTATTAGACAGACTTTTATTTTCAAAACTTCTACCAAAAGACAATTGAGAATTTATGCCCCAGTGGTAGTAGCCATAAAGAAGCCTTGTGAGGTCATAGGTAGAATAAGCTTTTCATAAATCAAGTGTTATTCAACTGACTGCCAAACCAAAGCAGCTGCATTAAGAGTTGCATAATTTAGTAAATAATGAATTTAGTACTCTGTACTTTAAAATCATTTTTGGAATATCCCGAGACTACATTTTAAGAATATCTAGGTATATAATGGAAATGTTCACAGACTTGTAAACTATTGAATAAATCATTTTTCTCAATACAAAATAAACTGTCTTAAGATGTTTGAGATGCTTCAATAATAATGAAACTCAAGCACATACCTAAAGACCATTGATAAGGATATTATAGAAAAGGCTTACGTTTCATATGAGCAATTAAACTTAAATATCAATGCTCCTTCTAATCTTGAGAGTTGTGATTCTTTAAACTAATAATTCATTTTTTTCTCTCTGGCCCGTTTAAGACCAAGGCCTGAAGAATGAAAGGGATGAGTCTTCTTAGCCTCCAGTAGAGAATCAACCATAACTGTACTTTGTATTTAGGTTTCATATGCATATGGATAACTCATTACTCCTTTACAAACGTCTTCTCATGATCTTATTCTCTTAAGAACAGGATAAATATCAAGCCACCTGGTTTATACTACTTGGCTTCTGCAGATATGAAGACTGTGTTTCTAACCAAATAAATTATTAACAATTCTGCTCTAGTACCACATAGCTTCAATCTTTGTTACTAGTACATCATTATTTGTCCAGTGTGAGTTTATCTATGAGAAGGTCACCGCTGAGAGTGTGATGGGACAGAATTGAAGTTTCCTGACAATAAAGTTGTTCTAATTCAGGTGACTGGTGAAGACATCTTCAATGAGAAATTCCAGAATTATCTCCTATCTCTTATATTCATTTCTTAAGTATACCTATGCATAAACAGGTTCTTCTTATTCACTTACTTCTCAAGTTTTAGATTTAATTCATTTGTGATCTCAAAGTGACTCAATGCCATAGGATTAGTGTGTCCCTGTTGTGTTATATAATTCCAGAATATGATATTAAAATGTAAACGTTATTTTTTTGTGATTTAACCTGGCGATGGCTAACATGCACAAATCAGTATTTCTCACAGAAAACACACAGCACTTTTATTTTTAAATACAATTGTGTATCTACAATTAGACAACTTTCTAAATCTTTGAAATCTTCTTTTGTTTAAATATTACCTATACTCTTTTGTGTAATCCTAACCTTTAAATTGTAAATAAGGTTAATTCTCTACCAAGTTAAGTATCAAGTTTCCTTTCAGTCCAAAGTCAAACACAATTTGAGGGCAAAAATATTCTACAAATAAAATTACTTGATAAAGGTATGCCACAAAGAGGTCCTCTTAGCTTTTTAGATGGTTTCATTATTACTTTAATTCTCATTGGTCTTTCTCAGCAAGTTCCTTCACTTTGTCTTACATGAAAGGATTTCCTTGCTTGACTCAGTACTGTTGCTGAATTTAGTAGATTGTATTGAAGTTACAAGTTAGGGCATTCGTTTCTGTCTTCATCACTAATTGTGAACCCTTTCATTTCTGTCTTAGATGTTTCCTACCTGTAAAGTGAGTTCTCTGGTCCAAGAGAGGACCTAATTAGGATCAGTAAATACATATCTAAGAGTTTTCAAAGATACTAGACAAATTATGACAGATTTTTATATTGCTTCCACAACTTTACATGAGGCCTTAGAAATCTGATAGTTATGAGTGCAGGAGCTAATCAAAGCCTGTGAAATATTTTTTAAAACATGCAAGCATGCCCTTTTTCATTGTTTTAGGCAGCGAGAAAGATGTCTTAATGTTCCCTCCTATCTCTAGAATGCATGCATATGCGGTTGTAAATCTGCTTATAGGTCTGCGTTTTCTTAAGCAATGACACTCTAAAGAGGTTACTATCAGCCTGGCTGTGAGGAAGAGATCTAGGAAATATATCCTTCTATGTTTATTACAGGATGTTACTGGACCTGATTTCGCCCATCCACTCACAGTATTCTCCAGGCCTCTTATTCATTCTTCAGTCAGTGTTCATACCATTCAACAAGATCCTACTGAGAATTATGTAGATACTTTCATACCCCATGCCACACTTCCTCTGCCCAAATCTGACTTCAACTGCAGTTGGGTGGACAGATCCCTACTTACTGACAGCTTTCAACCCCAAGCCGCCCTGTGTGACTTTCATCTTTTTTGTCTCTGGGCTTTCTCTAAAGCCCTGGAAGCTCACCCAGTCTGGGCATTCAAGAAGTGGTAGAGTAGTGTACTCAGGGTAACCATTACTAGTGGGTGGAGAGTTGGGTAAATAAATGCTCCAGCCTCTCTTCCTGCAGAGGAGAGTCTTGGCTACATACAATGTAGTTTAGCAGAAGATCTCAAGAGGATTCGAACCCTAGTTGCTCACAGTAATAACCAGTTCAATAACTCACCCTTTATTGGCTTTTCCTTTCCTTGTCTCGCTCCCCCATGCCCTTAACTGGAATCTTTTTTCAAAGAGACCACCTGCACCCAAGACCTTTTCCAGACTCTCCTTTTGGGTGAATCCAAAATAAGACAATTTCCCAAATCATTTCGGTTCAATCAACTTTGTTATTGACTAGTAATTCTATGCTAGGAAATATGCTAGGGTTTAAAAGTAAGTAATGCAATAACACATTCTCTTGATCTCAAGGAGTAATAGTTTTATTTTTTTGAGGGAGCGAGACAAACGGACGCATCATCACAATAGAGTACTATAGTTATTATGATAACAGCATATCCAAAGGTTTATGGGAGCTCAGAGGAGGGAACAACTAATTCTTTGTGGGGTGGGAGCAGTGGGAAGGGAATCTATTTTGAAAAGCTTCCAGAAGTGTTTAACCTGATGTTAGAGGCATCAAATAATAGTGTGCTGCCTGAAAAACAAAGGAAAAGCAGAAGTAATCTGAACTAAGGTTAAAAGTATGGAATATTTATTCCTTCAACGTGAAGTACAGAGCACTTACCACATGATGTGTTTTCTGCTAGGTACTGTGAACATGTCAGTGAGGAAAACAACATTTCGCAGGAAATTTTGTCAGGACTTACCATTATAGTACTGCAAGTACTTCACCGACTTTCCACCATTCTGTGAACATTTTGACAACAGGGACTACATTTTGTTGTATTTTTTCCCTTCTATTTCATGAAGAATTTATCAAAATCTTCTATTTCTAAAGTTTTACTGTATTTATACATCATTTTTTAAGCAGCCCAATTTCTTGAGCCGTTTTGAAGAGTGACGACACAGAGATGAAGGGACTCGCAGTGATGTATCTGAGAAGCTTAACATTTCTTGGTCTTCTTGGGGTCACATTTCCAAAATAAACTGAAATTTTATTGGTTCAAAACTTCCCCTCAGGTTTTCAACACATACTGTTCTCAGCCTTGAAATGAGAGAGCGTGTTAAACACCAGGCTGAATGAAGACTTTACCCACTGATAATCTCTCAGGAAATTTTGGTCTGCAAACCTGACCTGGAGTGATTTAGAAAACCAACTATGAGACCTTCGTCTGGAAAATTCTGTCAATGTGATGGACTCAAAAGTGGAAACAAAGGTGAAAAGGGGCATGATTGGCTCCCAACTTAATGAGATACACAGCCATCTATGTCTGTAGGACAGATTTATTTCCTGCTAAAACATGTATTTCCTGTCTCATAAACACAACACGAGTACACCTTTTCAAACACCCAAGGAGAGACAAAGGCAATGAGGCAGTGTTGCGTAATCAACAGGACTAACTCACACTAGGTTCATTTTCATCTATGAAGGTCACGTTTCTCTAAATTTAGAGTCTACCTACCTCCCCCACGGCCCAGCTCCCAGTCTCTATTTTTAAATGATGATTCTAGTTTCTTAGCTCAGTAAATGGACTTGTTTTAAATATTCTTCTCATCTATTTTTTTTTTCCTCCTCTGGGGAGCAAAGTATTTCCTGACATCTGTTTTGAATTTGTTTTTCTTTTAATTTCTGTATATGCCTCTTTTTCCTATCATCTGTACTGAATTGAAAATAGCATGTTGGGCTGAAGCGTTTTTTGCTCTTTCTAGAATAATATTATCTTTCACCTCAGGAAGTTTCAAAAGGGCATGTGTGCTACCTGTACATGGATCATGTGGCAATTGTGATGCGGCCACCTTGGCGTCGTGGACTGACAGATACAAAGCTGTGTGTCCCTGAAATCTCCCACCAAGCTATTTTATGTCTGGAATACTGACTAAAACTGAACTACGGATAGTCTCTGTTATGGATTAAATATTCCTGTCCCCCTGAAATTCATATAGTGAAGCCCTAACCCATAGTGTTACGGTATTTGGAGATGGAGTCTTAGGGAGGCAATTAAGGTCAGGTGAGTTCAGACAGCAGAGCCCTCATGGACCAGAACCTGACTGTGCTGATAAATGTTACACACCTTGATCTCCAGGAATACGAGAAAATCAATTTCAGTTATTTAAGACACACGTGTATAACATTTTGTTATAGCATCCCCAGCAGAGAAAGACAACTTCGTTGCAGAGATTGTCACTATTGCTGCTCTGTCCATGCCATAAACCTCTTCTAGAGATGCAAATGGGGACACTTCTTGCATCTGGGATCATATTGGTATATTCCTCTGGCAACTCTTGTCGCAGACAAAAATTCTGCCTCTGTCATATACAATAATGCTATTTTAGGGCATGTTTTTTTCATCTCCGTTGTAGACTTTTTGGAGAATAAATAAAAATAGAAATTAAATTATCTGTAATTCTACCATCCTAAGATAAATAACAAATAAGTCTTACTAAGATTATGTCCTGTTCTTTTTATATTCATATCTATGCTTAAACTGAAGCATGTATATTCTAATGTTTGCATGTGCGAGTATGCATATATTATTATTACATATTTGTGTGTATTATATATGTGTGTATCTAATGGATATGCATGTATATAATCTGAGTGATATTATATCTGCATGTGTACTACATATGTGTGTGGGTGTGTGTGTATACACACACATACCCATTATACTTATGATCCTATGATGTTAGCAAAAGATTCTGCCGACCTAGATTCTTTGTGATTCACAATCTGGAGAATGGGTAAACAATTGAAAAGTGGAGAAAGGGAGTTCTTGGCAAGTGTTGTAAATTAGATAATTTTCAATGGCATTTTAAAAATAAAGGTAAAAATCAGAATTCCTTTTTTTTTTGCTGCTTGGCAGCTGAATTCTTCTTTTAAGTGTCACTCCATGCAAAGACTATGCCATGTGGTTCCCTGGCTTATATTTAGGATAGTATAAAAATATGTCACCAAATCATGCTGACACAGTCAGTTTCAGCATGTGTCACTTTCCAAAAGACATCATAGTTTTCTGCACGGAACATCGCTTTAAACAAAATATTTTATGAACAGGCACTTTTAAAGTAGTAAAGCAGAATGTAAATATGAGCTATTGCTCTTAATAGCAATGGGAGAAAATTCAGAAATTAAAATAAAAAGTAGATAAAGGGAGAAAGATATGATAAAGATTTAGTTCCTCCCACTGTCTCCACCAGGACTGTGATGAGAACTACACTAAGTTAACAGATTGACAAATGTGCTCATAAAAGACTGACGAGCAGCTCCAAAAGCAGCTGGATTATGAGTCAGAGGGTGGCTTTGCCATCTCTTAGTGACCACTGGGAGTCCTTCCACATTCTCGTGTCTACTGGCCCCTTGCCATCTGTATTTTGAGATGTTCACAAAAGAGTGGGAAAATATTTTCTTCTCAGGAAATAATTTCTGTAAGTGATTGAGTTCTCTAAACAGTCCTTATTCTAGAATTCACATTTACTTAAACGGGCATCTCCTACTTATAAAATGGAATATCTGGTCAGACTGTCCCACAAGTTCAATTCTCATGATCTTCCATGACCTTGGAAAGGAAAGAACGGGAATTAGAGTGCCTTGTTGGGATACGGTGTTCCTTAACTGTCGATTGTGAACTGCTAAAATTACTAAGATGAAGAAAATCTTGGAAAATATCCTAAAGGTACTTATTCTGTGCTTTTTAAAATTAATTATGTAGCATTATGATGGAATGTTAAGACATAAATAATGGTTTTTAAACATCACGAGAGGTTTTTCATAATTATAAGATTCTTTTTTAAAAATGCATACAGGTATTAGGTTTCTTTACAAGTTATCTGAAAAATAATTTCCTGAACCTGACCAAATGTGCTGCATCAATTCTAAAGGTGATAGGGTGTCCAGATTGGGTGAGGAAGGGAAAAGGGAGCATGAGAATATGAGATCAAAGCAGGTATACCATAGAAGGAAATGCTTTTTCACTGTGGCTTTGAAAATCTCTTTTTAAAAGGATCCCCTCCCCACCTACTTTGGGGTTTGGCATATGGTGTGTGCTACAGATGGATGCGCAATAATACAGCTGTTAAGTATCTGGCACTCTTGCTCTGCTGTGCTCCCTGCCAGCTGGCCAGCAGCAGCCTGGGCTTGTAGAATGAGCTGATTCCTCCCAGCTGTTATGCAAGAGAAAGTAGAGAAATGTTGTTGTTCATCAATTTTCCATCTAAGCCATTTAAGCTTAAGCTAAACAACAACAATAACAAGCAGGCTTCATCCACATTACGTGTACATAATTGTGACTGTAAGGTTCCACTTGGATAAGGTTAAGAGATGGCAGAAACACTCACTGCAGCCTGCTGTAAATAATCTATGAAAGGAGAAATCTTAGTCCAGTGCAAGAGGATGTGTGGGTGTTCACTGTGCTGCCTGTGAACCACCAGCACCTGAAACCCACCACGTAAACAGACAGCCAGGAAGTTCACCTCAACATGAGAGATCACCTTACTTAGTAGCTTGTTTCTGGCAAAAATAAAATGCACCAAACAATATTAACAGTAATAGTTAAAAAAAAAAAAAAAAGCTCAGAATGTGAAGTGACATCCAGAAAAGAGTGCCCATTTCAAAAGACTGAAGGTGTTGAGAGAGCTAATCTTTTCTGGAAGGCTAATGATGCAGGGAAATGGAGGCTATGTGACACAGGTTTCCAGGGAAGTCATCTGCCCGTTCTCTTAGAAAGTGCAAAGGTCACATTGACTTTTAAATGAGAAAATGTCACAGCATTCTATATTTTGAGATAATGTCACAGCATCCTATATTTTCTCAATAAAGATGAATGTCTTTTGCTTGTAAATATTTTTATGTTTTAAAATTACATTTTTTTTTAAGGGTGATTTGTTATCTAACTCCGGATGCATACCGGCAGAGAAAGTGGTGTGTTGTAGGTCCCCTTCCTGCTCTATCCAAAAAGTGGTTACCAGATAGCATCTCCACTCCAGCCCCAAACCATTCATCATGGAGCATTTGTTCTTCTTGCTTTGCTGATCCTGGCAGTTCTATGAAGCAGGGAAGAAAAAGGGAAGAGAATAATTGACTGGAAACTGGGATGTTTGCAAGATTCTCGGGAACAAGTCTGAGGTGCTGCCAAGGCCTGTGGATGAACTGGCATCTTGGCTTCTGGGCAAGAGTAAAGGAGTAAACACAGGAGAGTACATGGAGGTACTTGCCTTTACCAGAAAGGCACAGGCCACCAAGCAAACCTCGCATTTGCTCCCTGTAATTGCTTGCTGAGACATATAACATTTAAGGTCACGAATTCAACGTGCATGGTAAAACCTAAAAATCATTGGGTTTTGAGCAAGTTCACCTGAGACAATAGATGGCAACGTGACAAAGGCTGCCATTGTTAGAGAACCCTGCAGGTTTCCCACAGGACTCCATCCTTCCAACCCGCTTCGTAACTATGGTGTGATTCATTAGCCCTCAGCTACTTGAGATATGACATGCTCTTTTATCTTTTCCCAACTGCACCAAAAAGCTATCAGAAAACTTAGATACGAATGGAGAGAAGGCAGTGTTACCAGTGGCATAATTATTACAGAATGTGGAATGAAAAACAGATAAGAAACAAATATGTAATTTGCAAACATCAGGAGCTATTTGTTGAAAGGAAGGAGGAGAATAAATGAGTGAATGTTGATTTCCATCTTAATATCATAACCATGAAATGTTTTAATTAAACAGTTGGAGGAAAGATAATTAATATTTTTAATATAGTATTTTTCTAATACATCAAGGTGAAATTAAAGAGAATTTCTCATGTAATATACACTGTATTTCTGCAATTCATCTAGGACTCATGGATGAAACATTTTCGAATACTCTCTTTATCTCCCCTGGCTGCCAATTTTATCACAAGTGGAAGCAGCGCTTTAGGAAATAACGGCATATTGGCTAATAAACACTCTCTGATTCAGTGATTTATTTTCTTCAGAAGTTATAGCTGTGTTCAAAATGATACCCAGTGAAGTGTCACACATTAATTTAAAAACATTTCAACAGGAAAATTTATCTGTGAACTTTGTGATGCCATCACGTTACTGTAAAACCCTTTTGTTTTTTTTTCCCCCTCTACTGGCAGCAATAATAGCAATGACACACCTTACAAATGTTACTAAAAACTCAACAAAACACATATGTTAACCACCTTCTGTGTGCAGAGTGCTATACAAGGCAATATGACAAGGTAGAAATGGTGGTGGGAGGAAGACAAGAGGGAAGGGACAGAAAAATCAATTTTAAGGAACAGAGTCTACTAATGATGATTTCAGAGAGCTAAATGCTTTCAATGCTCAAAGAACCTGTTGACTGAAGTGAAGTTTTTTGTGGGAAGAGAGTAGGGGAGTAACCTCCATTAAGTCTTTCTGACTAGACAGTTTTAGATGAAGAAGAGTAAAAAAGTTAGAAAAATGGGTAGAGATAAGTTACACCTGTTATGTCTCATGGCTAGTAAATTTATAAAAACTTTGGAAGAAATAAGCTTGTCTTATTATTTTAGCAATTAGAAAAAAGTCATATATTCCAAAAGAAAGATTCAGAAAATTGAGTTACTTGGTTTAAGGTATTGTTTTTCATACCATGGTTAAATGTATATAGGTCATTGGACCAGATTACATTGATGGATACTTTGATTGCATTGATGGATTTAAGAACTATATAGATTATCAATTAATCTCCTGCTTTCACAAGTACAATGCTCCCTCCCTTAAGTTTTGTTTTGGTTCCTTCTCTGTCATTACTGCCCAAACCCAGGAACAACTTGCCATGCTCTTTTTTAAGAATAGTGGTCCTGGAAGTAAACTTTTAATGTGGAAAACACTGGAAACATATGTAGAAGAGATACCCAAATAATCTCCAGGGCAGAAGGGAAATATGAGTTACAAACAGTGCCTGTTATCATGGTACATTCACCTTCACTTCCAAACTGAATTTTTCTTACTTTGAAAACAAATTTTTAGTGCTAACTAAAGCTAATCACTATTCATCAAACACATGGAGAGCATCTCTAACCTCCATACTTTCACTCAGACCAATTTCTTGCAATGTTTTAGGGTCCCTATGAGCATTGAATGTACTTGCGCAAATATGGCTTTTGCCACAAGTCCTGGTACTTAGCTGTCAATTAGAATTGGCCTTTAGCAAGAAATCTTTTGTGATCCAGTTCACAACCCAACTTTTCTATGTATCTTTTCTGAACAGTCTAAAAGTTGTGGTTTATTCATAAGAAAAGGAGACGGCCCTTCCAAATAATGGGTCTTATTTGATTGCCATCCTGTAAAATGGTGCTTTTTCCTCCTTTCCTGAGTATATGTAGCATAGTAACTAGTTCAAAAACCTCTCTTTAATAATACCTTAAGTGCTTTTCCAACTGAGTATCATATATGACAACAAAATTGAGAACCCTGGAACACTCTGGTGAAGCATATTAAGCACTATACTAAAGAATAAATATATGTGAAACAAGTCATAAGAAATGACCAGCCACTGATGAAATCCTCAGTCTTAAGAATGTCTTTCCTCTTGTTTTGGTTCCACTATTAGCTCTCAGTAGTCTTGTGACTTGGTCAAATTCCTTAACAAGAGCGGATGTGTTAATTGCAGAGAGCACTCAGTCTGTCTTCCATCTCAAAGTTGTCTTCAAATTATATTGATTTCATCTACTGAACTTCTGTCATTTCAGCACTTTCTCCTCGTAATTGCTATTCCATACATCCTTTAAGTGCCAGAAAAACCAATCTTCTCTAATATTAATGCCCTCTGGAAAGATACTTGTTGTAAAAAATGGTGAAAAAAATATGTGAGAGAAAATTTATAGAATTATCTGCTTTGGCCAGAGACAGAATAATTCCTGGATGGCGTATTAACTAGAAAGATGCCCTAATTAAAATCTTTCATACTATGATTGTTATGATTGTTTTCTGCATTCCTCCAAACTTTAACCCCTTTCTCCCACTGAGGTATCTGGGGTTAAAGGAGATAATCTTGCTACTTCATTAGGATTTGTTTATGTATTTTAACTATGTGAAACTCACTTAAATTTAGTAAAAGTTATCTTAAATATAATTTATTGTCTATTCATTCTGTTTTGTTTTGTTTTGTTTGTTTTGTTTTTTCGATAAACATTTATTTGGCAACTACTCTGCATCAGGCAGTATCCCTGGTCTAGGGATGTAGTAATGAACAAAACAGACAAACATGTCCTGATAAAACTTTATTTAACTGGAGAAAATCATGCAATAAAATGAAAAGTAAATTCATAATATGTTATACTCCTAAATGCTCAGGACTAAAAATAAATATGAAATATTGGGATAAGGGTTGAAACGACATTTTAGATAGGAAGGTCCAAGAAATGAAAGAAGATAAGAAAACGGGAGTCAAGGATGACATTGTGGCATTTGGCCTGAGCAACTGGATGAATAGAGTCCATTACGTGAGAGGAGTTGGGTTGGCAGTAGGGTCAAATATCAAAAAATATTGAGGGTTTTGGACCTATCGCCTATTTTCAGTATGAAAGTCAAGTGGGAATGTCAACAAGCTAGTGGGACACTTGGGTCTAGAAGGAGACATCTGGATAAAAATATTTATATATTTTTATAACAACCTCTAGCTGATGGTTAAAGTTGGGAGTCTGGATAAGATTACCCAGGGCATGAACAGGAAGAAGAACGTAAAGTCTGAGCTTTGTAGAGGTCAGGGCAATGCAGAAATCTGCAGAGAAGCCTCGTGAGGAGCAGCTGGGAACTTGAGAGGAAACCCAGACAATATGGCATCCTGAAAAGCAAGAAAAAAAAATGTCTTGAGGCAGAGTATCACCTCTATCAAATGCTACCGAGTGAAAAGTAACACAAGAGTCAGAAATGGTTACCAGATTTGCAACATGAAAGTCAATGATAACTTTGAGATGGATGGTGGTGACAAGGGACCAAATTTTGATGGTCTCAAGGAAAAAGGGAAAAAATCAGCTTCATAAGTACCAGGTTTTTTCCTCCAAACCTTTCTCTACTGGGTGGATTGGCAATAAGAACTCTATTTACTAAAGAAATAAGTGGGTTCTTTTAGTGCAAAAATTTTTGAAAGACATAAGAACATTTGTTTAGCTGAGTGTTACATGAGAAATTTGGTAAATGCTCATTTACAGCAAAACTAGTGGCAAAGTTCCTTCAATAAGGATGTTCCAAAACAACCCTCAAATTAGCTTTCAACCCAAAAAGGTTGAGGCATGTTTTTCCCCCTTGGAAATTGTAGTCTAGAGTATGATTTCTAAGAAATCCTAGAAAACTGGCATTTTCTCTTTTCCTTCCTTCCTTCCTTCCTCCTTCCTTCCTTCCTTCCTTCCTTCCTTCCTTCCCTTCCTTCTTTCCTTCCTTCCTTCCTTCTTTCCTTCCTTCCTTCCTTCTTTCCTCTAGTTTCCATAGCCCTTCATGGAAAATATTTCTCAGCCTGGGAGCTATTCAATTTTCACTCTGGAAAAATAAAAACTACATCACCCTCAAGCACTATAGAGGGAAAAGTTCAGAAACATATTTTTAAAGTAGTGGATACTAGATTCAATTATTAGCTTTTGTGCTAAAAGGAACGTAACATACTATGGACTCTATATCTGGAAAGGTGGAATTACTAGAGGACTCTCATCTTTGCCATGTTATACAATTAAAGGAATCATAAGGCATTAAATATATTCATAAAACCCCACTAATGATGGCCACCATTGGCTTTCTAATAATAACTCATCCCCTTTTCAGTGAATTGGAAGCATGTGGGAGCATGCCAGAGTGCATGGTAATCCATTTCTGACTGCTAGAAAGGTTCTTTTACGTGGGAGGAAGATGAAAACATGATCTTTGCAGTAGAATTTTGATTCATTTAAGAAACCATAGATCTGATGCTGGTTAACTCCTGAAATACCAACTACTGTTATTTGTAGTTATGCATCAATAAGAAACAGGGTTCTCTATTCAATTACCATTTGAAATCCACGTGGGCAACACCTTTATAACGTGGATTGTCATCCATCAGCTCGACTGTGATCAAGGAGCCACAGTTCAACATTGAGTTTCTGAAGTCTAATATTTACCAAATGTGCAGCCTTGATCTCTTGCAATCCTCTTTACAAGTTAGATAATGGAGACCACTGGCTCGCTCAAAGTACCGCAGTGACTTGTGATTACAACTGATACACATTTCCAAGTCTCCACATTTTCCGTTGTTTTTGTCATTCTACAAAGCTGCATCAAGCTCTAAATCTCTTTAAGCAAAGCTAAATCAGTTTGCTGATTTAACACTGTAGCACTTGCCTTAATTTCGGGGTGGGGGACACATTTTTAAAAGGCATTTTAGGAGTAAAATTAGACTTCATAATTAACTAAAAGTAATCATCTCAAATTTGCAGCATTATTATTTAAAATACAAAATTACTTCAAATTTTATTTACACTTTCAGAGATCATAGAAACTTCAATACTGACATAGACTATGCATGTTTTTTCCTCAAAATGGTAATTTGCTTAATTGAAAAGATTACACTTCAGAACAGAACAACTAACTTTTCATTACTCAATGTAGGGTTTCCAAATTTTTAGGGTTTCCAAATTTATCCATGCTGTATACTGAAAAGCTATTCGCTGCTTATCTTGAAGTCAAATTTAGGTGTCCCGTATTTTATCTGACAACCCAGAACAGCATCACAAAAACAAACAAAATACATGAACAGCACTTATGTGATTTCTTTCTGAACAGCAGAAGGAAAATCTTCCTTTAAAGACAGCACTGTTTTAAAACACGATGCAAAACTGTTTCCAAGCTGAACTCAGAATAGTAGTTAACTAGAGCAGTGGTTTGAACTGTGGCCTGGGATCATTATCATTAGTGTCACATGCACAGTGTTAGAATTACATACTGTCAGGCCCTCCTCCCCAGACCTACTGAATCAGAAACTCTGAGGGAAGGGCTCACTAGCCTGTGTTTCAACAACACTCAACACCCCCTC
Organism: Pteropus medius; assembly: GCF_902729225.1. Taxonomy (NCBI): domain Eukaryota; kingdom Metazoa; phylum Chordata; class Mammalia; order Chiroptera; family Pteropodidae; genus Pteropus; species Pteropus medius. The sequence goes on from NW_024342475.1 coordinate 5,525,566, forward strand.
TCCCATTCTGATGCAGTTTGAAGTTTGAAACCCATTGAGTGAGATTGTTTTTACTTTCATTAAGGTCTAAAACCAACTAGAGAATATTTATAAACTCGAGAACCTAGGTTTTGATTGCTGTTGGTTTTTTGTTTGTTTGTTTTGTTTTACAGATTCAGAGAACTTGAGTCATCTCTTAATTAAATAATGAGGATGTGGGTATGGGAAGGGAAGAGGGCCAAAGAGAGTAAAATTTTCACATCTTATTTTGTATAGCCTTTCATTGAAAGCCTGGCCTAAGGTAGTTTCCTTAGCATCAAGATTATTTATTGACTAAAACCTAAAGCCATTTAATCAAAGCAGCTTCACTGTAAGGTCAATTTTGCAGATAGCGGAGACACCTTATCTAAACAATGCTTTAGAATGGTTCCTAAGTAATATCAGGTAACGAACATTTGAAGCTGTTGGTGAAATGCTTGATGTAATGCTTTTGCTTTTCACACAGAAGTCTGGATCCAAGATGCAAACCAAGGGATGTTGTAACAAAGAACTTCTAAAGCATCAAATGATCTATGAACTACAGTCTTATGCTTAAGAACATTTCACTTTGAGAGAGTTTGGTTAGATACCATATTATTTTAATTAATTAACAGGGAATCAGGTATCTATGGGCTCAATGTATGTATTTCATGTATTCTAATAATTTAAATTAGAATTATATTACTTGATAACAAAATATATCATATAACTGGGATTGATGATTTTTTTGTATATCTTGTGTACACTAAATTTTGTCATGGTCTAAAGCTTTTGATCGAATAAGCATATGTTTTGTTTGTTTTTAGTAAATGAAGGAATAAATATAAATTAGCTTTGATACTATTAACCTTGATCATTTATTCCTTTTCAGTTTTTTCTCTAGGCTCTAAATGGATAAAATAAGTACTATTTGTATACGATATAATTGTTACCCTTTCCAACATAACACTTTACTTTATTCAAAGAGGTCTCATTAAATGTTTTATTAAATATTTATAATTTTAAAGGGGCATAATGCATATAAAGACAAATAAATACAGATGTGTACAACTGTATTTACAATATATATGTATAAATATATATATTATATAGCTATCACATCTGTCAATATTTAAACAAGATTATAACCACTTAGATGATGTTGTAGTTTCCTACCCTAAGTATATACGATGGCCATATAGAAATGATCAGTAAACACATTGGCTGCCAACCCAGAAAGTCGTAAGAAAATGGATGAGTACCATGATGTTAGAAAAAGTTACTTATATGATCCCTATGACAAACATACCGAAGGATGACTAATTCACACACAATGAAAAATTTTTGTAAAACATAGTATGGCAAACATGACTCATCACAATTTGAGTCAATAACCAACTCAAACACTTGAACTAAAACCCAGAGGACATGGTATTCATCCTTGACAAGTGGTTAAGTGCATGAATTAGAAAATAATCAGTTCTCCCAGAATTTGAAAATTTCTCCAGGACAAACTCAGTTCTAAACAAAATTTTGCAAATCTTAGCTGGCTCTGTGTCTTCAAGAATGTGGATACACAATGAAACTGGGTCAGCAGGAGAGATGACTAAGAAGATGACAATTAATTACCAAGGCCTAAAAGAAGCCAACCAGGTGCTGATGTATTTGCATTAAGAGGCATTTGGGTTAATCTTACCGGGAAATTTGAAAAGTTTAAAACAGAGCAGTAGCTATTATGCATGAATTTGTTAACTTCTCTCACAAAAAAAAGAAAGAAAGAAAGAAAGAAAACACTTCCCTTCAGTTATACACTGACTTTAGCTTAAAATAATGTGGAAAGTAATAAACTACATCTGTTTGAAAATACAATTCCCTTATTCTATCATTCCTCAAGGCAGAAACAGCTGTGACAAATAATTATCTTTGTGGTACTCAAGCATGAAGAGCCCAGTGTTGTTTAGAAACCTTATTCCAGCTAACCTCAAGGAGAAGTCTCTAAATTCCCTTGATTATGAATACACTACTCTCTCTTTTAATGCAGAGGAGGAGAAAGTATTCTCAAAGGTTCAAGTCATATTTATTTCTTACAACTTTTTTCTTTGTGTCCAAAGGATTTCATCTGTATGACAAATCACTAATTCATTAATATTTTTTATGGCCCAACAAATCGAGACACACTTTTGTAGGTAACATTAAAACAAAGGGATTTCTTTATTTTATTCAAGAAATTCTCCAGTATTTGCAAAAATTATTACACCTAAAAATGCTCTACTGAACAAATAAAACTAATATAAAACCAGAGAATCATAAAAAATAAAATTGTTCCATATTAATCCTAATGTTTGATTCATATTTAAGTTCTTCAGTTGAAATATTCATAGTGTAAATTGCTATTTCCTGCTAAATTGAACTGAAAAGCACAAAATGCATTTCTTTGATGATACAGAGTTTCTATAGATTTTCTCGTAGCCCTATTTTTATAACCAGTGTTCACGGACTACTGTGATTGTTTGACTAAAAATGCTCACATGACTATTTTACATGGCTAAGTACATTCTGGGTGGTGAGTCATTTTAGTTTTATTCAAGAGAGAATTGTTTGAGTATGAAGACTGAGCAGAAAATTGAATCTCAAGTTGTAAAATGTAGCATGAAATTAAGACGTAAAATCTTCCCATCACAGCCTTTCTTTGAAATGGGAAGGGAAAACGTTCAACCAGACTGAGCTCCTCTCTTCTTAACGTTTACATGCCAGTGTATCAAGGAAAAGATGTGTGTACAGGAGGAATAACAGTGTTTGAGATGAGAAGGAAATCTGAGCCCGTGGGCCTGAGCATTCCTAGAACCCCTGAAATCCTGACCGGAACCAAATTTACATTACTGAAAATTCTGATTTCTTGAATTCACTAAGCCTGCATTCAAGCAGCGATTTTGGTCAAGTAAATGTCCTAGGCATGGCTAGGATTGTAAATGCCCTTTAATCTTAGAGCCTATTAAAGATCGTAACCTTGTGCCTAGAACACAGATGATCTCTGCCAAAAGAGACTTACTTAGTGCCCAGGATATTCAAGTGAGGAGAACATAGTGTCTGGTGATGGAGAAGGTAGCAAGTGAGATGAACTCTACAGTAAGAATTTGGGAATGAACACTTAGATGGAGGCAAAGATAGAAGAGTTTGAGCAATGACCTTTCTCACAAGTGTGTAGAAAAAAGGGAGAAATAAACCAGAGAAAGTCATTTTGGGTCTTTGTATGGATGACGACAAAAATCATTCAGAGAAATTTGTGTTATGTCATTGGATAATCACTGAGGAGGAATAGAAGGTATCTCAGTGGAGTGATGACACAGTGAGAGCTAGCTTGTCAACCAAAGGGAGAAGCTGAAGGAAGAACAAGGATTTGGGGGGGGCTAGCAAAGTGTATCAGAGAAAAGACCATTGGTGCCTAATTCCTCTGTAAATAACAAGTTCCACTTTTCTCCAATTTTTCCTCCTTACTATAAGGAGCTTACAAAATGACAATTTGGGTATCTGGTTAATAACCAACTGCCATTCATCTATAAAGAGTGAGATGTCTTTGCAGACTATATGTGAAATCTTAACTAGAATACATTTTTCACGTGAGAAAGCTGAAGATCAGGTGATTAAGAAAATCTGATTCCAGTCCTAATACATTTCCCATCATTCCGTGCTGCTGCTGCTTTATTATAATAGTATCTAATAACAATAATTAGTGTATTATCAGTACCTGTGTTGTCACACCCTTGCTTCTCAAGTGTAAGAATCACCTAGAGATCTTGTTACAATGTGTTCAACCTGGGATCCAGACTAAAGTTCTGAATTTTTAAAGTTTCCAGGCATTGACAATGCTGATGGTCCACAGACCACACCTTGAGTACTGACACTAAAACACTAAAACACTTTCTTTTTGCATTAAGTATTATAGGAAAAGCAGTTGGAAATGGAGTAGAAAAAGACATAATATTTGTGAAAGTAGCATCTTTATTAAAATAGTAATGCCTTACATTTATCTAGTGTGTTATAGTATATAAAGTTATTTTAGAAACGTTAAGTTATTTGCCACTATCCAAATTATCTATGTATTTAACTGCTTCATCTAATACATTTATATATATAATTGAGATCATTCACATATTTATTTTCCTTATAAATTTTTATTCGGGATGGCATATGGTGACAATTAAAAAACTCAAAGAGATGACCAGCTATAATGAAAACAGTTTATGCACTTTTGGGTAATATAGAAATTAAATAGAATTGCAACCCAATGGCCATGTTACCTTAAATCTGGACTTTAAAATATATATATATATATATATATATATATACATATATATATATGAACTCTAGGCCCTTTGCTTATGTACATTAGCCAAAGCATATGGATTTTTGTAGACAACTTTCTTAGTGAAGAAAAGTAGGTTACAGTAATAAATACTGCAATTTATGGATTGTTTTCTCCTTCAAATCATGTCAATGTCAGCTTATATCAGTTATTTCCAGACAGAATTTCCTAAGAATCACACCTAGATAGCTAAGTGTTAAAGAAGAGAATTGGGAGTTTGTTTATAATTGTATGCCAGATTTATCTCCTATAAAATGAATAAAAAAATACATAGTAAGAGTTTAACTAACCAACAAAAAAACTCAGTATACATTCAATTTCTTCCTTTAAAAAGTCAAGTCCACCTGGGGAATGAAGAAGCATGAAAAAGAATTAAATTTTCAACACTTTTTCCCGAAACAAAGAATGATAAATTCGCATCTTCGGCCATCGCTGCTGATTTCATGAAACATGGGCAGCATGGGTGGGCAACACGTAGGGCTGGCCATGCAGACTTTGCCAGGCCAGGATACTTCAATGGAACATGAAGCGCATGTCTAGCCAGGGCTGGGATCTTTGGTGATGAAGGATTCCAGGCTATTTAGAGTTTTATCTGCTTCCTTTATTCTTAGACCGTAGAAAATGGGATTTCAATTCACAGAGAACGGAATATCATCTTTAATTATTAGAACATCATAAATGTAAATTTCAACATCATCCTTCCCTAATTTAACTGACTCTAACTCTACTGAAGATTAAGTAGAAAATAGGAATTAATTGAGGTCGTAGTAAAAAATTTATTGAGAACAGATGAATAAAAACCTTCAATAAGGAGTACACAGGTAAGTGTATACTATGCAGTTATGCACAGAACATAAATAGTTCTGCTCCAAAAACTTGTTTGGTTTTCTATAGGATAATTTTACTCATGATAAAACACTGAGAAGTCTACTTAGTTGAAAATTAACCGTATTAGAGTTCATCTGACTGAGTATTATAACCAGGGTGCAGTAGATAACACATTCAGATTTCGAACTTGAAATTCCAGAAACAGGAGTCTGCTGTGCTGGACATACATAATCTCTCTTCAGGTCTGAGACATTGATAGTGGTTCCTAAGGCAGAGGATGACATGAGGGAGTGATGAAAGTCCAAAGGCAGCGACAGAGAATTCAGGATGAGAGATGAAAATATTCTTGAATGACGCTGAGGGGGAGGCATCTCTGCTGGCCAGAATAGCTCAGTTATATTCTTGCAGAGCTTCTTTTTGGCTCAAATTAAAACCATAATGGAATGTGACTTCACACACACTAGGATTACTATAACCAAAATGACAGACAATGGCAGGGATGCGGATACATTGGAACCCTCATACATTGCTGTTGGAAATGTAAAATGGTGAAGCCATTTTGAAAACAGGTTTGGTAGTTCATGAAAATATTAAAAAGAGTTATATTATCAAGCACTTCCACTTCTAGGTATACACCCAAGAGAAATGAAAATGTATGCTTACACGGAAATGTATACACATAGTTATAGCAGCATTGTTCATAATAGCCAAAAAGTAGAAACAACTTGAATGTCTATCAATTGATAGATAAATAAGTAAAATGTGGGATATCCATACATTTTAATACTATTAGCCAATAAAAAAGAATGAAGTACTGATACATGCTAGTCCATGAATGAACCTTAAAAACCTTATGCTAAATGAAAGAAGCCAGTCACAAAAGACTGCGTTATATGATTAATTTATGTGAAATATTCAGAATAGGTAAATTTCAATTGAGCTTAAAAATTGCATTTAAGTAGTGTTTATTCATAAAACAGCCCATGAATATATCACTGAATGGTTGAAAAATGGTTTTTGAAGTCGGATAGACCTGGGTTCAAGTCTTCTTTTGACATTATCTACTGAGTGACCATACATAAGTGTGTCTGTGTGTATGTTTAATCTATAAATTGGGAATACAGATGGCTGCATCTCAGGATGTTCATAGGATTACATGTAATAATAACTATAAAATGGAAAGCAAGGAAAAATACTATTGATAAAAAGTGGTTGTTATAGACATTAATTTTTAAGTTAGTAAGTGGTTATTTCTTACATTCTATGATTATAAACATCTCCATTTTTTATTAAAAAAAATTTCCCTAACTGAATCAACTTAACCTTCTAAAGATTCTAACTTGGAGAAAAGCCAGGTATACTGAATTTAGCTATGTCATCCAGACATGACAAGCATCCAACTGAGTTCTTCCCATGTTCTCCTTAAGCCCTAAGTTAAGATTCCAATCGTTTCATCTAGAGTTCCCCTGTTCCTTTTTCTTCAACCATTCCAGTAGTTCATTTCCATGTAGGTATAAAGATATCTCTGTAAAACTACAAATAGCTATGTATATACGGGCATAAACATTAGTTGTATTGGTAGAAATTTTACTGTTATGTATTTATTGTGTCTCTCTCAGGAAAGCACTGGATCCTCAAGAACAGAGAGCATATTTTCTGATGCCATGAAACTTCTTACAGTAGAGACCTTTATATGAGAAGGTGTATTGCTGCCTAACTGGCTGGTTTGGGGGACAAGGCAGAGCCCACAAACCTGTTGGAGGACTGTGGCCAGATATACGATGAGGTACAGTTCCTGCTAAAATAAGAGACTCTTGGACTCCATTCTACATCAGTGAAACTTCACACTGAACTCATGTCAATGTGTTTAGACATTTTCAGTTTTTACCTTTTACTTCACATGATTATACAAACACACAAAATAATAAGTTCTATTTTGTTATTTACCCATATCTTGTTCCCAAGAACATGTGAATGCATACAATAAAACAACAACAAAAAAAGTTAATGTAGGTAATGAAGATAATCTAAAGGTAAAACGAAGGGTTGAAAAGTAAAATAGAATCTAGAGTAAAGTTAAATTGCAAAATGAGGCCATTGGTTCCTTTGCACTTTACTGGAGTTAGGTAACAAACCTAGATTTAAGTGTTTTAGCAGTCAGAAAGATAAGAAGAAATTATCAGATGCAGGAATTACAGTGTTTCTAAGTTATAAATAAAGCATGTGCTGCAAAGAATCATAAAACAACTCCTGCTAATACTAAAAACAAAAAGAAATTTCTCTTGTGGGTTTCATGTGATGAACATAATTGTATGAGTAACACCATGAATTAAAAAATGACATCCTCTCAAAATTGATCTTTATTAACTCATTTGAGAAATAACACAGCACATTACTATGACCTAAAAAAAAAAAAAATTCATATTTATAGTCTTCTGCTTTTCTGATATATAATGATAAATCATTCACCTCTTTGACAATGTACATTACATTTTATGATATATGAATGAAAGACATCTTATGGGCAGAAATAAATGCAATTGAATTATATTGTCCACATGCTATGTCCTTGCATTCTTCTTTTCATTATATCAAAAAAAGTGATTTTTAGAGCACTCAATCTTAATTTCACTTTTTCTTAAGAATGTTTTATCCATCAACAAATATGATCTTTAAAATGTCTTTCATTGAAGGAAAGATTGCATTGATTTTCCTCTTTTAACATAAACTGTATTTATAATAGATATCATCAAGTTGACATTGCTCTTGCCTTACTGGATTCATGATAGTACAATAATAAAAGAATTCAGAGAACAGATTCTAAATTAATTGGCAATTTGAACTTTGAATGATCATTGCTTTGTGCCTGTTTGGGAAACATGATTGCTGGATTTAGAGATGGATAAAGACAAACTGCCCTGTTCTGACAAACCATTCTTCTGAGAAAATTGAACTGTTCTTTTTCCAGCGGGGTAATGATACCTAATCCATCGAGATGTAAAAACTCTATAAAAAGGCCTCTTTACAGAGCATTCCGGTCAGCCGGTTAAAGAAAGTGAACAGTGTTCTTAATGGAAGATAAACGGTTGTCCTATAGGGTTTTATCTGTCATACTAATCTCAAAAAGCATCTCATATAAAACTAGAGTTAAAAAGACTGTCAAGGCAGGCTGCACCACTCTGTAAACGAAAACCTGGAGCTTAACGCCCAAGTCCTGCACATGTGAAATGTTTAAAATGTTTGGAAGAAAGCTTTTCCCTCCACATTAGTCTAGGCATACTCAGTGAACCTGATGTGAGATAATCCAAAACAATTCAGGTTCAACAAAGGTTGGGAAAATATTGTAGTAGACATAAAGCTTTGATGGAGAGCTTCTTTGATCTGAAGATTATAAAATACACAGTTTCTAATCTGACAAATTTTGAGCTGCAAAGCACAGTATCTAAACATTCCTCTTTTGTCATAACAGTTTAATCCCTTAAGAATGTGATTTAAACCACTAGGGAGCAAAGGTCACCATGCGATTTGTATGAAAGAGGAAAACTGCCTCAGACACCTTGATAGAAGTATGTGAGGGTCATTAAATTATATAACAGAATGCTGCTTATTATTGGCCCTGCCAGGTCACCTCCAGTTCAAGGCGTGCCCAGTGCCCATTTCTTTTCAATGGGATTAGGTAAAAGATGAAACAGGGCCCCCTCTCTCTCTCTGTCTCTTTGTCTCTGTCTCTGTCTCCATCTCTGTCTGTCTGTCTCTCTCTTTCTCTCTCTTCTCTCCCCCTCACCTTTATCTCTACCTTTCTATTTATTTTTTTCTAGTTAAAGATTTAAATTCCCTTGTGACATAAAACTAGTGTCTGTAGAGTCCCCAACAGCTACAACTAAACTCTTAATAAAAATACTAGAGTTGTAATTACATGTTTTCCATACAAAATAGGTTTTACCAAAATGCATACACCGTACTTTAACCAGTGATGCCCAAAGGTAAACACAGGAATGGCCATCGGTATTGATAAAATGAATAGATTTGTTTTTCATGTGGGGCCAAGTAAAAACTTAAAATACATGGTGTGACCAAATGTATGTCTTTGATCCCTCTGATGGAATGGAGTTTTATACCTGTGAACACGAAGATAAAAGCATATTAATCATCGTTGCCTTCTCAGACTACTAAGGTAGGTAGAACTGTTGTCCAGGTATACTAAATATATGACTGTCTCATCATTGATCATTAGGCACTGGTTATCATTGATGCATCCTCATGTGGCAAATGCCCCTCTTTGATATTTTAATAGAAATATCAATAATGTGCTCACTTGATTGATAAAAGTGGTGTTGGGTATTTAAACTTAAAGACATACATATATTACACCTCTACACTATCTATCACTTTTGCTCTGAAATTTGGGGGCAAGGGAGTGGAAATGTTGTTTTCAACAGAGAGATTTAGAATTTCATTCAGTAAATGTTGTTTCCCCACCCCCTCAACTCCAGATGGTTTGGAAAGCCTAGAAAGCATGCATTCTATTTCTCCCAAAATGTAGAGTTAGGAGGAATCTTGCAACATTTTCTGCTCCAAGTAGCCAGATTTATGTATGTAAATGTCTATATGCTTCAGGAAACAGATATTCTTTTCTTAAATATTTTATAAGCAAATTAACCTATAAACTGAGCTTGCCACATGACTAGTTCAGCATCTATTTTTCAGGAATAGTGCCAAAAGACACAGAAACATAAAACCAAATCTGAGGACTTTGTACTTCAGGTTCTTATTGATACATCAGTTTCAAGCCACATGAAATTACACATAAATACACAGGCATCCTTGAAGGCCCAAGCCCTTCATTAGGTTGATGCAGAGAAATTCATGATAATCTAAAATGAGTTCTGTTCGAAATCCCATCCCCACAGTTAGTGTGGACACAGAGTTGATTTCAGGGAGGAGCATCTGAGAGCATCCTAATAAAAGGTGGAAAGAACATACCCCTCCTAAAAGCTAAGATAAGGCCACAGTGTCACATGAGCCAAACCAAAGTAGAGCTGATCTCCAGCCCTGTGCAGTCATTTATTCAGTATTTATTAAATGTCCTGGGGCTCTTGCAGAAACAGTCTCTGCCCTCACAGAGGTCACAGTCCCTTTCCCTAGAACCTACATGTCAGTTCTAGTTCTGATGGGCTGAGCCAGTTCTTACCAAGGGCCTGGTCTTCTCTATGGGCCATGTGGATTTGCGATTCTGGTTGAAGTGTTGGTAAGGGTGACAAGTACTCTTCATTTTTTCATATTTTGTAGGAGGATGTACAAAATTAGCATGTCATTATTTGAATACAGTGTAGTGTTTATAGGAAAAAAATGGAAATCGCATTTAGTGGACATTTCCTATCAAAACTTAGTTGACATTCTCTTATCAGAACCAGATAGGCTCCCATAAGTAAATGGCTTTCTATCTTTATCCTACTAGTTACATTATCTTCCTGCTTTCTTCTTCTTAAAAATAATAATAATAATAATAATAATAATAATAATAATAATGTAAAACAATAATTCAAATGCATGAAACTACCACCTTAATATGTCAGAAGATTCGACTGAAATAGTCATCAGGTGACCAGCTATTATTTTTCAGAACTCATGGAGGACACTAGCAAAAGGTTCGAGGACTTAAAAAGGGCAAACATAGTGTCTATATTTAAAAATGCGATGAACAATGACCCTGGAACTACAGGCGTCAGCTTATTTTTCTTACCTGGAAAAACTGGAACAAATCATCTAAAAATCAATTTGCAAGCACCAAGGAGAGCGCATAGTGCTAGATAATAATTCACTGACAGTTGTGAAGCAAAATGTTGTCAAAGTTTTATAATTTCTTCCTACGATGATAGCCTGGTAAATTAGAGGACAAAAATGGCATCATATTTCTTCACTAATAAAGTTTATTGTCTCATAACATTTCCATGTAATCTGAGTAAATATGAACTAGGACTGGAGGTCATAATAAAGTTACATAGGCATAGACATAACTGCAGTGTTTCAATGAACTATTAATCAATGGATAATTAAATTTCAATTTTATAACTTGATAAAGTGGAAATTTTGTAAGAGGTCCATTTGGAATCTAGTATGATTTAATATTTTCACGTTTACCACATAGAAAATAGACTCTACACTTATTAAATAAACCAACAATAATCTAAGAGGTATAATTATCACCTTAAGCAATAGTATTAGAATTCAAAATAACACTAAAATAATAAACAGAGTAAAGTTTATCAGAGTAAGAAAAGCAATAAAGATATTTTTCTTGTCGAACATTAAGAAATCTATTTTTAAAAAAAAGATCATGAGGGAATTTCCAAGTATGAATTAAAAAAAAAGACCTAGGATTGAACTGGAATATATGTGGATAATTAGTTAATCAAATAATCATAGAAACAGATTGAGGGAGCATTTTTATATGATCAAATTTATTATTTTACATTTAAAAATAATTATTTAACAAAAGAGACTTCCAACAAAATTAAGTAGGATCGAAGTTAGCTAGCACCCGATTCAGCAGACATTTAGCATCAGACTGTGAGCCCTTTGTGGATGGTAAGTGGGTCTTATTCATTATGACAATGTCACCAGGGGACACCGTTAGCAGATAGTCAGTGGACATGACAGAGTTGAACCAAAAGCCTTGCTCAGAGAGTTTATACATATAAGGTGTTCTTCTTAGTGTTATGAAGCCAGTCCAATACTGCTACTTGTCCTTGACTAAACAGATACTGAAATTGAGAGTAACCATTTAGAAACGTTTAGAACCATTTTACAGAGTGATTCTACATTGTCGAATCCAGTAATAAAAAAGTGAGGCTTGTATTTTGTACACCTTTTTTTCTTCCATGTTCAGAGTACTTTGCTTCTTTTATATCTTACAAATATATGGTTTGTCATTAGTTGGCAATTTGAAAACCTGGCATCTCACCACAAACAGTTTGAGAAAAAATAATATAGAACATACAGAAAATTTCAGAGTTATGAATCTGGTTCAAATGTAAGAAATAAGACCTATCAGTGTATTATAAATCTGTAGCCATAAAATGATTTCTTTAAATACTTTTGTTTTGTGATATAATCTTTCTAATCCCTCAGGGTGATTTTTAAAGTGTCTTCTTCTCTTCCAGAACACTTAAAGCAAGCATATTAATTTAGTGTTAATGGTCATGCTAATAATGCTTTTCAAATTCTTCATTTTAATAGGTTATTTATTATACTATCAAGCAGTTCTCATCCTGGCATTGTTTACTTCTAAGGTCAGTGCAGAATCAGTTGCTAGGTGCTATCTGTGATCAAAAGCCTTAAATCCACACAGAGTGCCTATTTATTTCCCCTTATCTATATTCCTATCACTCCATCACAAAACACAGTTAAAATGGTCTGACACAGGAACTGGAGTGATCCTTCACACCTTATTTCTCTAGGTTTAAGGTCTGATTGGCATCCCCTTTTATCCATCAAAGGGGCACTTTTCATCAAAACCTACATCTTTTACAGGTCATTTTAAAATAATACATAATGAAAGGTTTTCCACATGCTAGAGATAATGAAAGAACTATATATATAAATATAAAAACCTCAAAGGTTAATAGCCTGATGAACAAAAGTTCATCCCATCTTTTCCTTCTACCATTTTCATAACAATCTGTCTTTTGACATTCTCAGGGAATGACAAGGGGCCATATTAACAATAGTGAGTTAACATGAAAATTACATTGATGTTGCTAATTGCAATATGTACACACCAACCTAAAATGAACCACATGGATGGCCAGGCATTTGTCAGTAGGATCCATTTTTAACACTGTTTTATAAACTTTGTCAAGGTGAGTCCTTTCTCTGTTAGAACCAGTCTTAATGAGTTTTTCAGTTACCACCCACAGAGCAATCATGTAGGTACAATCATCTGAAGAACAGAACACTGTCCTAAACAAGGATGCAGGACCTCATTCACATTGTACTCCTGTCTGACTTCTTTGGAGGGAAGCATTTTGTTCTCCCTCAAAGGCTCAAGATCAGAACACTTACCAAAACCCTGCAGCCCAGTATCCAAGGACCCTGCCATTGTACAACTGTAGCACTCAGGTCTTTCCTGCCCAGTCTACCCCCAATAACTGAAACCTATCTCCTGGAATGCCCTCAGCTCTTATGTCATTACCAGCTTTTCTCCAACAGCATCCTACCATTCGTAGAAGCTCACGAGCCTCATGTCTTCTGTGAAGCCTTTCTGGTCAGAGCCCAGGCAAGTCAAAGTCCCTTGTACACATTCCTGTAAAGTTGTGCTTACATATTTCTGTAGTATTTTTCACTTCTTGTTTACCTCCATGACCCCACAACAGACTCAGCTCCTTCACAGACTAGAAGCAATATTCCTTGTTTTGATCTTAACAGTGCCTGGCACAGAGCCAGCACTCACAAATGCTGATGAGGGCATGTGCTCTCACTCTCTTTTTGAGCACAGCCTCTTAGTTTCTGGGCCTGGACCCATCAGATGGAGTTGGCTGTGAGCAGTTAACCTCTATGAAGGAATTCCATCAGGGACCCGAAGGACAACTAATTACTCCACGTCCTATGTCTTTTTCATTCTTTACCAAAATGTAAGTGTCACTGCTCCTTAGTTCTCTCCTTAGAACAATTACTTAAACTGTCACTTTGTAATTGTCTGTGCTGATATTTAATTCTCTTTGCTGATATCCTCTCACAAATGTCCTCTCTTCCCAGAGTTTTCATTGCCTCCTCTAAAAGTACTTCCCCACATCATCTTTTTCCTGGCCATATCCAGAAACTATGTCCCTCATAGCCTTCTTCAGAAGCTTTGTTCCAAAGCCTCGGCATCAAGGAATCAATCAATGTAGTTAACTTTTTTCCTTGATATCGCTTCCATATTTTTTTTCCTTTACTTCTCATATAATATTTCTGTTCACTCAAATGTCCTGACACCCCAACATGCCAGTGTCATCTCCAAAGCTCTTGATTGGCTATCCAGTCGCTGAAGATTTTGTCATAAGTCTGACAGTGTCACACTATACCCCAACTTCCATGATTATCATGAAGTTCTTTGATATCCACATGGAGTTTCCTACATGGTCACTTACAATGACCTTCATCTCCTTTCAGATTTATTTATCACCCACAACCAGAGTTTGCAGCACCTTATCACCAAGACCTTCTTCTCTCCATCACATTCTTAACTCAGGTATTTCAGTATCTGACCAAGAGCTTCCTTGTCTGTTAGCTTTCACTCCCTTGTACCTGCTCTGCCTTCTTCTAAGCCTCCATGCTCTGCGTTCCTCCATTTTCTCGTCATCTATTGGATCCTCTTGCCTTCACCTACTTCTCCACCTAGTTTAACCTCTATGGGTGATCACCTGAACTACCTTCTCACCAAAACCGTTAGTTTTCTTGAACCTCTACTTATACCCACATACCTTTCCAACAGAACCCAACCCTAGTTCATCCAGAATCCTGAAGCAGAGAGCCTACAGCCAAATGATCCATGATTCGAGAAACAAAAGTAGCAGTTTCAAGAAGATTCCACCAATATGGCTTCAGATGCCCACCATGAATGTGCTAGTCATCAATTGTGTGTAGAATGCTGAGTAAAGCCAGACATACTCACTGCTTCTCATTAGCACTTTCATGCCCTTTTCTAGGCCTCTATTTCTTCAGCAAGATTGTGTGGAGATTAAAATAGATGAATCCTTTTACATCTATTCTTTCTTTCTCTACCTCCTCTTTTTGCACTAAAGCTCTTATTTTTAAATAAAATCTCATTAAGTAACCCCCAAGTATAAAAAAAATAAATGAAAGCGATAAAAAGAACCTTTAGGCAGTATACCTTTTAATTGTTTGGCAAAAACAAATGTTTAATTTTTATAGCCCCAGGAACACCTGTGTGTAGCCCTGGGCTGTATAGAGCTCATTTTGAAAACTGGTATGTATACCTTTGGGCTACAAGCTTTATTATAAAATAAAAAAGGCAAATTGCATAGAAGTATATTTAGTATAGCTCCATTTATGCATATGTATACATATTTATTCTTGAGTAAATATAGACTATTTCAAGGAGAACAAATATAAAAATTAACATTGATTTCCTTCAAAGACTAGGACTAGCGTATGAGGAAGAAATTTCATTCTTCGATACAATTGAATTTATCTTTTTACCATAAATATGTGTTCTTTTCATCATTTTAAATAAAAGAAAAAGAAATCACCAAACTTAAAGATTTTTGAAGTAACTTTCAGTTCTAAGGTTCTGTGATTTTGTTTTCTGTGACCTATGAGTCAATTTATCTTTTTTTCTGGTAGTTGCACATATCAAAAATTACTTGTGAAAAGGGCTACTTTAAATACCAACAGATTTGTTTCTAGAAAGAGATTCTCTTTCAGAACCTGTTATGGGTTGAATTTTGTCCCCCTGAGAAGACATATTGAAGTTTTATCCCCCAGTATCTCAGAATGTGATCTGTTTTGAAAAACAGGGTCATTGCAGATGTAAGTAGTTAGGTTAAGATGCAGTCCTGCTGCATGCAGCAGGGCGGGTCCCTAATTTGATGTGACTGGTGTCCTCATAAGAAGAGGAGAGGAACACAAAGAAAAATTGATCATGTCAGGACACAAAGATAGAGAGAGAACACCATGTGAGAACGGAGCAGAGATGGAGTCATGCAGCTACAACCCAGAAAATGTTAGGATGTACGGCCATCTCCAGACACTGGGAAGAGGAAAAGAAGGATTCTACTCAGAGTTCTCAGAAGGAGCCAGCCCTGCCGAAACCTTGATTTGGAAGTAACCTTCGGAACTGTATGAAAAGAAATTTTTGTTGTTTTAATCCACCCAGTATGTGGTACTTTGTTACAGCAACTCTAGGAAACATACACAAGCCTGCTCTCTCAATAAGGCATAGCTCCGTACCTTTACTATTTCCCACTTGGCTGCCCACCCTGACCACATGCTGAACAATTATTGCAAGCCGTATAAAGAAGATATAGTAAGTGGTTATTTGTGTTCAATGACCCTTGGACTCAAATTCAGGAAGAATTAAACTCGAAGATCAAATCATTCTATATCCGTATTGAACCATGTGATGTATGATGGTATAACAACTACAAATAAAATGATATTCATCACATTGCTTTATTGGAGATTGGATAAATCTATAGTGAGTTATTAATTAGATTTCCCCTCAATTGTCAGTAAAGAATAGAAATGAACCATGAATATTTTACATCAAGAAACCATCAATTTGGAAAGAGCCTCCCACACCAAACACATAATGAGGGTTTGGAGTTATTCCTCATTAAGACGAAGTACATTAGATTTATTTTAATTTTAAAATGTTGTCCATATAATTCTTAGGCAATGTTATTTTTCCACTATAATATATTTCCAGTATTAGACTATATTTTATTACAATTTGTACTGAGTAAAATAACAAGCTTCATATATGAGAGGAGAATTTTAAAGATAACTTCACGTGCAATATGACACCCACACAACTGACCTAGAAATATCTCTGAAATTGTTACAATAGCTGTCTTTGAATTTAGCCCCAAAAAACAAACAAACAAAAAAAAAACACACTTCATAATTTCCTGTCCAAAAAAAATATATCTTGGCTTGGTTTCTGAATCCTATAATTAGCCAGTTTTCAGATTTGAACTTTTTTTTTTTGTTTAAAGCTTCTCTTTCTAGGAAAATTTAAAACTTCTGGTGAATAGCATTCAAAATGTGAAAAAGCCTCTGACTCAAAGGTATTCACAGTCAATGTATTTAATGAGCTCCTACTGTATACAAACCATTTTTGTCTTCATAGATTTAGATACTAAAGAAAAAATGAATATGATTTCTTATTTCATCAAAGTCCACCATTTACATAGATGGAAGAGATAAATATATCAATAAGTACAAAGTAAATATGTCCACTCCTATTCTAGCAATGGACACATCCCTGAGATCCTGTTGCGATGTTCATACCAGGATTCAATTCTTCCTCTGGAACAATTAAATGATTAGCCATCAGTTGTACATCAATCACAGTTAATACCTAGCATGCTTTAAACCTTGCCTGATATGGATGAAGATGCCAGTCACACCCATGTTGAGAAACAGCATCGCCTCCCATCACCACATCTAAAACCATCATTTATTTTCATCGCCTCCTCTGACGCATTTCTCCTGCGGTAGCTGGATGGGTTTGGTGAGCCTTGGTTTGAACTAGATTTCAAAAATTATCCACCACTATTTTTACCTACATGTTGCTCTCTACTGTCAGTATGGATGGGGAGCTGAGGAAGGAAGAGAAGAAAATACATACGTGCAGTAAAAAATTGACACAAGAAAAGCAGATAAGAGGCAAATTGTAAAACTCATTAAATGCCAACTGAGAAAGAATCATATGAATAGATTTTTCTTTTAAAATAATTACGATATCCAAGGTGTTTTTAACACTCTGAGGTGTGCCACAATTTTTATAGTAGAATGTCACAAGTATACAAATGTCACAAATAAATGATTTTGTTGCTAAAGTACAATCAATATCATTCCCATGATAGCATTTCTTAAACTTAATATAAACTTGAAAAAGAAAAAAAGAGAAACAAAACGTCTAAGGATCTCTAGTGTTGCCCAATCATTTTCATAATAAAGTTACTATACTAGGCTGAAAAATGTATTCTTTCTCTCAAGGATATCTACATCCTATTTTCTGGAACCTGTTAATATTACCTTATATTATATTATCTTCCAATTTTAAACTATAGATAATTTAGGAAGGCAAATGGAGGTTGAAAATATCCATTTAAAGGGCATTCACTTCTGCATTGTACCTGGGTTAGATAAATTCTAAAAATATATCATTTACTCTAACAAAATCAAAGGTAAACAAAGTCTTTATTTATGTAAGATTGTCAACATTGTATTTCTATTACAAATAATATGTTAAAATTACATAAACCTAAGTATACATATTTTAAATAAAATAGGAATTTGTATAATTATTGTTCAATAGTATGTATTTAGACTTTTAAAATTTATATATGTGTTATTAAGATTCAAAAAAGCTTGATTATGTTTTAAATATTTTTATTGTAAATTATAAACATAGAACGCACATAAAGCATAAATGCATATTGTAGAATTATTTTTTCCATAAAATTATTTGTTAAAAAAATATATATTTGGTCAAAATATAAGCTCACACACATAAAGCATGATATATGATAGATATGGCATTACAAATACATAGAAATATGATGGATTACTCAAAACATGTGCTAAGATCATAGACCATGCAAATACTAATGATGAAATCATTATCTCAACCACATGTGCGCGCGCGCACACACACACACACACACACACTTTCATTTAGATTGATTTTTAATACAAAGTAAACCAAAAAAATTTAGAAGAAATTATAAGGTATATGTCATTCTTGTTGATCTGCTTTTCTTAAGTGAAGCTCATATATACAAAAAATGAAATATTAAAGATTGATAAAATTGGTTAAATTAAAATTAAAAATTCAAACAAGAGACTGTCAACAAACAACATAAATAAAGTGAAAAAATACTATAAACTGGAACAAAATATTTGTAATCTATGTAATCACATACCTAAAAGAGATTAGAATATAGAATGTTATAAGTTAATGAAGAAAAATCACAGATGATCCAAAATAAGAGTGGAAAAAAGGTTGTGAATTTTCTGCAATTCACAAGAAAGAATGTGAGAATAGCAAATAAACATATGAATATATTCCTGCAACATCATTAAGAATCAGAGAAGTGCAAATTAAACTGATGGTGAAAATCCATTTCTATTTGTTAGATTGGAAAAGAAATTTAACAGTCTGTGTGTAACAATGAGGTGAAAGAGAACTGTCATATAATGCTACTGGGTGAACAATTCAATAATACCTAGAAAAGATGAAAATGTGTATGACCTAAATTTAGGTCACTTCTAGATAACAAAATTTCTCCACTCTAGGAAGTCTGCTATAAGTGAACAAGAATATTCATAAGGATTTTTGTTACAACAGTGTTTGTAACAGTGAAATAATGAGAGATCTGGAATAAAATCATTATCCCTTAGTAGAAGAATATATAAATAAATGGTTTATTCAGATGTTGGAATCCCATAAGATTTAGTAAATGAAATATATCAACATGTATCAACATATGTTAATGACAGAAAGTCCAGTGCAAAAGAATAAATATAGTGTGATACAATTTAAGTAAAAATTTAAACAGAACAATAATATAAATTACTTATCAATATAAACATACATAAGAATACAAACATATGAACAATAATGATATACAAAACCTTAGCCTCCAGAAAAAGAGAGGGGGTATGGATGGAAGCCCAGTTTTAGCTGTATCTCTCTCTCTCTTTTTTAAACAAAAAAGAGAACTCTGAAGCCAGTATAGCAAAATGTTAACATCTGTTAAATCTGGGTGGTCAATACATGGATATCTGTTATATTATTTTCATTGCTTTTTGGTATGTTTGAATTATTTTATATAAAAATAAAAATGTTTAAAGTCAAAATTGCCAATTTATTTCTTTCTTTCCAGTTAAATGATTTTTTTTTTATATCTTCAGATGGCTGATTTCATTACTTAATGCTTTTAAAATTTTTTGATGTCTATCACACCCCAAAAAAGTGAAAATACTATATTTGCTTTATCTCCGTACACTTGTGGGGAAGGAGGATGAATATCTGGTCACGTCCATGTGAGTGTGTTGCTTATGTGAAAGTCACAGCACATGAAAGATTTGTAACTTTTGGCATTAAAGATAACTTTGATCGCAGAACCCAGGTTGGAAAGAAACAGACTAGAAGCAAAGAGATCAGTTTCAGTAGACTTAGGAAAGTTATGAAGTCTTAGCTGAGAAAATGCAAAATTAAATATTAAAAAAAACTATTTTAATGGCAAATTCAACAAGGTGTAACAATTAAATCAACATAGAGGGAAGTATAAAACATCATCCTAGGATTTTGTCTCAGAAGAAGCGACATAAGATGTGAGGAACATAACACTTTTAAAAGGGGAAGATAGTGAGTCCTGTTTTGAACTTGCTGGATTTCTTGCGTCTTATTCGAAAGCACAAAATGGTTTGTAAAGTAAGTAAACGTTACCATAATGACTTGGAATTTCCATTGCTAGTGGGTCATAAATATGCTATCTTCTGAGAAAGTTGGAGGTACCAATTTAGAGACGCAGGAGATTAGCAACAGTAAGGAAGGCTCTTTTGCTTGATTTCATTCCTATTCACTTGTTTTCCTCTTTGTCCGGGACCTTTCCTTTCCCATATTACTGAATACATAATATATGTTTAATATTGACTATTTCATAACAGTGTAAAGGTCCTTACCACATTTTTATTTAAAAAAAAATGAATCAAACTATATTCCTTACTTTAAAATACACTATACACAGTATAAAATGACATTTCTGTGGTTTGTCTTGCTTGCTTGGGCGTCTTGGTTGATTTCTTTTCTTGGGTTTATTGCCCTTTAAAAGTGGACCTAAACTTCTCTAAGTGTTTCTATATCATTACCATCAACATGGCATGCTTTCCCTGAGTCTGAGGAATTTCAATTGCCTCATGACATTCTTTTCTTTGTCAAGAACGTCCAGAATGTTGCTATAAATCTCTTTTATATCACATGTGTTAAAATGGAGGGAAATTTTATTTCTTCTATTGTTCTAGTTTTAAGTTTCCCCCTTCCTTATGCACAACTGTTAAAGACAAGAATATGGAAAAGTTATTTGGACCCAGAATTATTTATTCAATAAATATTTGTGTCAGATGCTAGGATATAGCAATAAATGTGTGTCTTTATAGGATTTACATTTTTTGGTGTATCATGTATTAACAATACATAAGTGAAATATTGAGCAAATCATTAAACTAAAGCAAAAAAGATAATAGATATTCAGGAGAGTTTATAGTTTCAAATGGAGTTTGTCAGGGAAAGGCTCATTTAGAACATACAATTGAGCAAAGACCTCTAAGATGTGAGGAAGTTTACATGCAGCTAATTAAGAGATGAGTGTTTCAGGCAGAAAGTAGCAGAAGCAAAGGCCCTGAGTTAGGGCTTCCTGGGGGATGGGAGGAAAAGCAGAGAGGCCATGTAGCTTGTTAGCGAGATGGCAGGGCAGCCTTCAGTACTTTGTCTCCTTTGTGGTCAGAGATAATGAACGGCCGTTCCTGCTATTGTTTAGAGACTCACCTGATCTCCTATGATTATCTCCTAGACAGAAAGTACATGTACACCTGCATGCATGTACCGATGTGCGTCTTGGGCATGCCAGCAGCACTTTACACACACACACACACACACACACACACACACATCCCTATCCCTGAGACAAACAATTTTTCAAAGACAGTAGAGCCCAACTCCATTTGTAGGAAAAATAACATTCCTCTAAGTACAGGAGATGAGAACTGCTATGCCAGCCAATTTATATTTTAAGAAAAAAAAAAGTACACATAGAATATTAGTCTAAAGAAAGTTCCCCCAGTACCTCCAGGTAGGTCCACGTTTCATACCTGCTAGATTCCCAAGCTCACTAAGTGTCTCCCAGGATAAAGGGTGAGTACCCCAAACAAATTCCTGCTCCTACTTCAGAATGCAGAAAGTATTTACTAACATACTAATTAAGAAGATAGTTTTCCATCTTGACCAATTTTAAGTTTTATTCTATAGCAAGTACTCTTTATATTAGCAAACACACACAAAAAATTTAAACCTAATTACTTTATTCAGGATAATAATTTAAAGCAAATACAAATTGAGCCTTAACATTGGTGGAAACTAAGAATATATTTGGATACTGAAAGAGAACTACCCTAGAATTCAAACATTGAAGTGAACTTGAAGCTTATTATTCCAAACTTTGTATGAAAGATTTAAAAAGAGTCTCACTCAAGATTTTCTGGCTCCTTGAAATTCTCTTCACCTTCTCACTGTTGGTCATGATGGAGTGGTTCCTTCTGGGGCCTCCCATCTTCTGCACTTTCCTGCTTTCCTTCTTTTAGAGATAGGGTAAAAGATCAAAGATCCATGTCTCTCCATTCTTAGTGATACTTTCAGTTCTAATTCCTTAATGTCTCTTCTAATCCTACTTCTAATATCTTCTAAAAAGGTAATGAGTATAAAGGCCTCTAAATTTCCTACACAGAAAAAAACTCTGTTATTTTTCTGTACTTTTGGGAGGAAGGGAATGTTTCTGCTGAAAAGACTTTCATTATCTTCATATGAGTGGGAGATATTTGAAGGTACTAAAGGGACAACCCTGTCAGAGCTGTGCATGTATTCCTTTCTACCTTCAACAGAGCGCTTACTAATTGTCAGGCATTGCTGTGTGCACTGATATGTAAGGAATGGTGACTTCCTTAAAAGGGTTCAGAATCTACTCGTGGAGAGATAGACATGTACGAAAAAAAACGTACCCTTGTCAAAAATATTTTGATAAAAATATGGAATATGGAATATGAGAAAAATCAGATACAGCTTTCAGACAAAATCTACAGTCAGATGGAATGTGTGCACTAAGATTTTTCAGGTAAGAGTGAAAAGGGCATCCAGGCAGATGGAAGAGTAAATGCACAGGAAGACATGTTGCCTAACGGCCTCTCAGATAATTTCAGTGACCTAGTGGTGGCCGAAATAGGTGGGGAAGAGGTAGACAGAAACTGGCTACTTATCCAGATGGTGAAAAGCTTCGTAGGCTTACCTAAGTGCCCTGGAGTTTATCCACCTGACAAAAGGGAGCTCATAAAGAATTTTTAAATAAGGAAATATTATGAGTGAGGGTCACTTTGGATGGGATACTGTAAGGCATACCTTCTCTAACATACCAGCAGTCCAGTGAGCCTTTGCTACCCTTTTCCCAGATCATGGAGCTCTGAAAGTCAACCTTGATTAATTTTTATTCTATTATCCACTCAATGATATACTTTTCAGAGAACTACCTTTTATTAAAACAAAACAAAATAAAATGGAGCACATATTCTATTCTACTTAAATATCTTTTGGAAATTAATTGATAATAATTGACATATAAGTGTTTATACATATCTCGACAAGATGCAATTTCTTCTAGTGTTAATTAGGGACATGTCCCATTTTTGTTTTTGGTTATAGGTTTTCATTCTTCCTTATAGGACTAGATGCTCACTTCATCCTAACCTGTGGTCAGTAAAAAGCATTTTATGGGTGCAACATAAATTGGAGGAAAGAGGGGAGGAGAAAGAGAAACGTTAATTATGTTTCTCCAGAGAAACAGAACGAATAGTATATGTAGATGCATAGAAAGCAGTTTATTTTAAGGAATTAGTTTATGTGATTATGGAGTTGGCAAGTCCAAAATTGTAGGATGGGCCAGCGATTTGGAGACCCAAGGAAGACCTTAGTTACAGTTCAAGTCTAAAGGCCATCGAGTTAAAGAAATTCTCTCTGGCTTGAAGGAGATCAGTCTTTTCTTCTATTCAGACCTTCTACTGATCTGATGACCATGTTTCATATGTGTCCTCAGCACTTCCACCCACATTATGGAAACCAATCTACTTTATTCCAAGTCCACTGGTTTAAATGCTAATCTCATCCAAAAACACAGTCACAGAGACATCCAGAACGACATTTGAACATATAGCTGGGCACAGTGCCCAGTCACATTGATATATAAAATTAGCCATTATAAAAAAGGAAGATGAAAATGAAAGAGAGAGAAGAGGGTGGAATGTATCTATAAAAACTATGTCCCGTTGCCGAGTGTAAGCTAGGCCTGGAAGTGCTGAGGACACATATGAAACATGGTCAATAAAAGTAAACTCTCTCCCTTTCTGATTCTCTGTAGATGCTGTAGAAATGAACTATTGCTAGACTAATTTTCCACCGCATGTACAGAAGTACTTTTATTGTGGCTTTTCATAACACGTATACTTTCTACTTTATGTCTATGCAAGATAAAATATTTTTGTTACCTTAACAGGTCATGAAAATTGTCATGGGAAGAATTCAGAGATGATACTCAACCAGTCCTTGCTCTGGCATGGCCCATGTAGCTTTAAAATACTCTTTAAGCTATTTTTAGAGCTTCTCCAAATATAAAAATTTGATCATACATTCCTTTATATTTATGCTCAATTTTCCACTTCATCCCCTCTCACTTACTTTCCACTTCAAGTAATACCTCCTGTCAGATGTCTGTCGTGTCTAAAGCTTGTCTCCCTTTGCCCTTCGAGGCGGTGAGGGATCACCCACTTAATATCTACCTTAAAGCATTCTCCTTTCTCTGCATCAGGTTGACTGACCCATAAGAACTCAAATTTTTACAAGGAGGAGGAAAGTTCAGGTCTTAGTTTTGCGATTTCTGTACTCTAGGGACTTCTTAGAATCAAGGTGATGACTGAAAGGTGAACCAAATGCCTACATTTTCGCAGAGCCAAAGGAACAATTTGGAATTTTTTCAAAAGAAAGTTGAGAAAGAAATCGTTTATGTGGAAAAGTTTCTATTCCCAGATTGACACTTTATTAGGATGGAATGTCTTAAAGTAGCACGTGTGGGAGGTAAAAAAAAGTCTTTTGGAAACAGGAAATTATTTAAGATAAGAAGTTAAATGAGGGCACTTCCCATAGCCCCAGTCATAAGGTGCTTCCCACATGATTAAGACGGTGTTCAACCTTTGGAAAGATCAATGGTCTAGTGTTCTTAACTTGCTTTATTTTTTTAAACTCAAGGAGTAGATTTCACTTTTTTTTTTTATTCAAGATTATGTAATAGCCTATTAACAAGAAAGATAATTCTTAGACAGATGAAGAATGAGATGGACTCAATTACTTAAATAATGTACTTTTTAGCTGATGAGAAAGGGCATTCTGCCAATTTGTACTTGAGACTTTAGGGAAAATGATCTTTCTTACTCAATATAATCTTTTTCAAGATTTCTTGACTATGAGAAAAAGTTTCTGAAAGATTAAAAATAGAGACTTTTTAAAAATATATAAAAGATGAGTCGATAGCTGAATTGTTTTTAGTCTCTCCTCCTTCGTTGTTCTGGAAAGCACCGAATGAATATATCCATCTATTGGGGAAAAAAAATGCCAAGAAATTGCTATTGAAATCCTGAAATCTAATTAAAAAAAGAATTAAGGGACTATAAAACTGTTTTGGTTTGCTCTCTTTGATGTCTGATGTTTCAGCTTGACTTCTTTAAGTGGGATTACATGTACTTTATTGATATTCAGAATATTTTTTGCTAAATTCACAAAAATCAAATAAAATCATCAAAATTCATCACATCTGTGAGACCAATATAAAATGATCCTCAGGTGAAGAAATTAATGAAATGAATAACCATGAATAATAACTTGCCTTCTGATAGATTTGCTGCCAGTGCTATAAAGGTGAGCTGCATATAGGTACAGAGCCATATTTGAAAGAACCCTGCGGGTATTTCTTCATCACTCGATTTATCCAGTCAAGGCTAGTTATAATTTCCTTTGCATTTATTCTGTAGCTTCTTTATCTTTTTTATCTCTGAATTGTTGAACTGAAGAAACAGGAGATTCTCTTCATTGCATCAAAAGTAGCACCCAGTTGAACTGACAAAAAGTGACATAAAGAGAGGAAATAATTTTTGCTAATTTTAATAGATCTTTGCTGGTAATAATCAAATCAATGCAATACATTCCCCTCTTTATACCTCCCCCCCCTGCCATTTACTCATGTTTTTGAGTGAATAATAGGCTTAGTCTTTGACCTTGGGCAAGAAAGATCACTTCTCAGCTAATAAATAGCTATTGGTAGCAATTTCCCTTCATGAGAGGGAAAGTTCTTTTAAACCAATAGCAAAGGAGAAAATGTAACTTAGCATTGCAATTATCTGACTTCTTCTGATGATCTCTTTTTGGCATATATCCACGTATTATAAATTCTTTTCTAAATTCATAACTCAGCTCCCATTTTCTCATTTTATGTAGCTAATATCCTCACAATATCTCAAGTACTCTTCACTCCCTCAGTCACTTCCAGGAAAAAAAGGGCAATTATGGTAAAAAAAAAAAAAAAGAGACAGAGAGAGAGAGAAAGAGAGTATTCTTTAAGGAAACTAATCAGTTAGATGGTGAAGAGATTTAAAAGCAAATTTAAAGACTTAGGAAGTAATAAAAAAAAAGAAATCTTTAGAAATAAGTATTGCATTGAATATTGTTTTAAAGTACTTAAATTGAATTAAGGGAACGGATTAATCAGTAGAGTGTATTAAACAGAACCAACTAACATGATTCCAAGTTTGAAGATGAATTAAAATAAAAGCTGCAAGGCCAATCTTTATTTGTTTGGAGAGTTTCAAACTAAGGAGAGGCAACTGTAAAAACATCTGCAGTCAGCTGGAACTACATTTCCATCACCACAGGGCAGCTGAGATTCATCCAACCATCTCTTCTAGGACATCAAAAAAAGATGAGCTTAATCGCTTTAGCCCTGGCTGGTTAAATAGTTAAGTGCAGGGCTGTGTCTTACTGTGTCTGATGAAAAACAAATGATTTTGTGATGGGATTGAAGAATAGCATCCTGATAGGACTTCCCTTTCTGACCCTTCCTGGGTGTGCAGCATGAAAGATGGTCGACAAGATATTCCCGCTCTCACTCTTCAGCCTCATGGCAAATAGGAGATGCTTTTATAAACTATGCATAAGAAACTTATTCTCCAAGTGAGAAGACATGCCATTTTAGGGAAAAATGAAGCTTCTAAATTGAAGCTAGGTAGTATTCTTTTGAATTTAAAACTGAGCAAAGTACTGTCTTGTGAGACAAGTTAGCTTCATCATAAATGTAAAATTTATTGATCTTACTTATTTTGTTAGAAATGAATCCCTACTACCTTATTGACCATTTCTATTCCATTTTTAATTCAATGCTTTTGTAGTTGTAATTAGAGTTGTGCGTGCCTTCTTACAGTTTATTCCTCCCAGTTTTCTAATATGATGTCCCTCCACAGTTTCTTTCCTTATACAATGGCTAATTTTGAAAAGATAACTACATGAAACATGTCAGAAATTTGGAGCAGCCATCACCATTGAAGTGCTATAAGAGAAAACACTTTACCTTGTGCCAATTCATTTCCTCAGACCTGTTACTCTCCAAAGATGTTTTTTTTCCTCACTTTTTTATAATGCTGTTAGCTACTTCTTTTTAACAGGCAACATCCTTTTATTGTATGTGATTTGGAACTTTCTACCTACTTTGGTATAATTATTTCATACTAATGTTATCTTTTCTTGTTTTTTTTTCCCCACTGACTACAATTATTTATTTCCATTATTTCATTCTACCAGTTTTTCTGTAAAAGGAAGAAAAGAACCATCATTTGTTCATTTTAGATATTTTTCTCGTTATCACAGATGGAATGGAATATAAGAACTTACCTAATTTCCTTGGATACAAAGGTAAAGTTCATTGTGAAGAATTCTGAATGAATCCAAAAGAGAGAAAGAAGAATTTTCAATTTTTCATTAATAGGAGACAAAGTGTTTAAATAAATAGCATCTCTAAAGCAAAAGGTACCTGGACCCATGGATGATTTCAGGATCTCTGAAGTTCCTAAAGCAGAAGGAAGAATCTATTAGTCATATACATTTGCTACAAAAACTTTTCATCGGATTCTCAAATGATCCAAAAAGATTCAAAGTAACTATACGCGGAAATTGATTCAATCTATTATTTTAAAGAAATACACTGAACCCTGAACAGAATCTCGGAAAACATAATTATGTGAGTATATCCTACAATATTCCATGACATAGATATACAGTCGGTTACATGCACAGGGATTGGATGGCAAATGTTTCTGGCATTGATTACCTATGAAAAAGTCACCAGAGTCCTATTTGCAGGATGATGCAATTGGCTTCTTCAGAGAAGCAGGGAAGACACTTAGAAAGGTACATACCTCAGAACTATGGAAGTTTAAAATTCTAGTCTTATAAACTAAGAGTAGGACAAAGCTGTCATAACACTCTATAAGAGACAAGAGAAGGGTGGACATATGGATATAGGGACTGCCCCTACATAGACAATGACCTAGAAGATATCTGAGGTGGCTTGACGCTATCCTTGGATATTGATTCTCTGTACTCACAGATCACATGTTGGTTGCACTCTAAATCTCTTTATTCACTCCTATGAGGACTTTTCCTAAGTTGTTCAGAAAATCTGAGGATTGTAAGAAAAGGAGTATTGCGACAGATATTAAAAGAATCATGTTAACCGTGCGGTGATCTGATAATATATACTTTAATATAAAAAACGTTTGGAGAAAACCTTTCCCTTCTTGCCAATGATGCAAGAGGAGAAGGAGAAGGAGGAAAGGGAAGGAAAGGGGGCGGGGAATGCAGTGGTGGGATTCTTTTCTGGGTTTGAAATATCTGAGAGTAAAGCAAGTTACATTCAGACTCCAGGTAGCAGAGTAAAATATGATCTCCACAGTAAAATCGCTGTGCGAAAAATACGAGAGAAAAATTCTAAGTAAGGAAAAGGAACAAAATATTCTCTGGGTGGGATTTCAGAGCCTAACATAGTAAGCCTCACATTTTTTTTTTATTACTTTAACCATGGCCAAACAAAGATTACAAATAGAGATAAAGGGAGGGAAATATGGATGGATACATAATCTTACTAGGCAAAATACATGGTTATAGAAACTCATATTTTATTTACATGTGCATAAACAGTAATAAATAAGTGATTACATTTATAATTAGTCCTATTTCTAATTCAAATTTATAGAATATATGTGTGAATGCAGGAACTTGTTGATGGTAACTGAAGATTAATAATAGATCTGTATAGCTTCTCAAAAAAGAAATTTGTCTTGCCTTCAAAGACAACAACCAGAAGACAAAGAAGTGAAAAAGTTTGAATACAGACAAATTGGATTTAATTAAGGTAAAAAGAAGATAAAGAGAGAAAGCAAATAAAGCTTTTTTTTCCTCTTCAAAGATTTGTCGACACAGAATATTACTATGAATAGTGGTTTCCACAGGTATCACATCACATAGATCAGATGACATGCTGGTGTGGAGCAGCCACTATCTGATGAATTCGATGCTAATGACATCTTCCTCATTTTTATGCTCTAAGTGTTCCATGATATTGTGACTATTTTCCTAGGCCTTTAGATAGAAATGGGTCCCAGAGTCAGTCACAGCTGACACATTTTTAAAGTTAGTGTATTATTTGTGACAGAATCCAAGCTTTTACTTACTACTTGTATTTGAAAGAATTATATTTGAGAAAGGATATATTATAGCTAAGAAAGAAAATATTACTAATACATTACTGATAACAACATGGTTAGTTAACCACAAAAACAATTAAATTAGCAAGCTTGAGCTTTGGGTTTCCCATTAGAACTGTCATTTTTCAAAATGCATTCCTTAGATAAAATAATATTGATAGCAATAATAATAATGATAAGTGATTGTTAACAGCACCACTAGTGATAAAAAAAAAAAACAAAAAAACAAAAAAACAAAAAACAAAGAAAAACTCATAAGGACCCATTGATTTAGGAAATGTTGCAAAATTTTTTGACCAGAGTTGGACACAGAAAGGAAGATGTCTACAAATCTACTTGGCCAATCCCAGAGAGCTGTCTAGCCAGGACATGATTACAGTTGGCCCTGGTGACCATACAAAAGTCTAGCTATATCTCCTAGTGGGAAGGAAGACAGAAAGGCCCTGGGTCCTTATAAAACTAAGCAAGGAATTAGGAGGAGTCCATTTCACTCCTGCAAGGGGATTTTATCACAGCCTGAGATAATTCTTGTCATTATACTCTAACAGCTAACAAATTATATAAGTGTCAAAAATTTTAGTTAAATTTATTTAAAGTTTTAATTTATTCAAAATTTTAATTTGGTCTACTTTTAACATCTTATTATTCTCAAGTAAAAGCCATCAGATTCCTATGTATTAGTTCAAGACACAATGTTGATTATTTGTCACCTCACAAAGTCTAGTATGAAAAATATTCTTACAGCTGCGAATATATTAAGTGAGTCTAACATACTTCCCCAAGGTTTCACCTTGTTGGCTGTGCTTTATTACCCATTCTCACAATACCTCTTTTGAACACCAAATAGTGAATGTAAGATCCTAATATTTTGGAGTGAGGGAAATGAGGCAGCAATGTTTGAATATTTAGATAGAAATGACGATGTCAAATCAGCTTGTTATAAAAGTGATGGGCTTATGACATAACTGTAGTTTGTTATTATAAGTTAGTATGAGGGACTGACTACCTTGGCTTCTTTAAGTTAGACACTGAAAGTCAGAAACTCCTAATTGTAACTTTAATTATTAAATATTCGACAAGTACCAGACACAGTGCCATTTTCCAGATGAGAAAATGATAAACTTTCACTTTGTAGAATTAAAAAAAAACTCAAACTTGGACCACTCTCATTCCAAAATTTTTTTCTTTTAACAACTGTGGTATGGATCTTTAAGATTCACCATGTTTTTTGTTTTGTTTTGGTTTGATCAAATGGTCTAAAATTCTGCTATCAGCATTGTTATAGAAACCTCACAAAATTAAGTCTCCCTGGTTTAGTCTGATATACGATTTTTCTACATAGTACTATCTGGGATAACTATGGAAAAGATATTATTTGTATTGTATTAATTTTAATGAGAAGATAAGATTTTTATAAAATGCTAGAAGTACAATGGTGAGCACAACCTAAACTTTGCTCTTGTGAAGATTTTGTAAAATGCTGGAGGAGATAGAAATGTGAGCAAATTATTCTATTAATGCAAAAGGCTATCATGGAACTCTGTATATGCTCATAGAAAAACAAGTAGAAAACAAGGTAGAAAAATAGAACATAAAAAGCAAGTGAGGGCCAGGCTAACGGCTTGAAGACATTTAGGAAAACTTGATAGAAGAGTTAACATTTAGACTGAATCTGGAAAAGACAAGAATATTACCTTAGAAGGAATGTCAGACAACACTCTAGGCAGATAGAAAACAGAAAACGGTCACTGAAAAGGAAAGTGAAGATGTGTAATAATATTATAGCTAAAACTTGAACATTTATTCTGAACTAGCCGCCAGTTCTAAGGACTTTAAATATTGACTATTTAATCCTCCCAATAACCAAATAAGGTAAGTACTGTTTGCCCCATTTTACAGATAAGAAAACTTGGAGAAATGTAACTTGCCCAAGTTTAAAAAACTTGTAAGTGGTGAGTGAAAAATTTGACCTAAACCGATACTCTCCAGAGCCCATACAAAGTGTTTAATGAGTTACGAGTTGGCATGACCAGAAATTAGATACATATGGAGAAAGAGTATGTCCAGATTCGTAAAGAAATGATATGATAATGCCTTGTTTCATCTTCTAAGCTAAGGAATTTGGAACTTATCAAAATGTAGTTGATGGAGTACTATTAAAGAATTTTAAACCGAGATAATTAACCCCTTTCTTATTTGCTTGAGAATACGCTGTGGCACTTGCCGCTGCAGCATTTACCCCAAGATAACTCGAGGATCACAGTCCTAACCTTACCCCCAGAGTTTGCCAGGAACTATCCCACTTTTATTATTATTTTCGCATTGCTCTAATATATCGACAGTCTTTGGAAACAAATGACGTCATTCTATTTATAGCATTCTGTTTTTAGTAGTTTGATCACTGAAAATGTCAAATCTTAGAAAATGTAGCATTCCTATGTGTTATGGTAAATGAATGCTGGCAGAGTTGTACTTTTTTTTTCTAAACGGGAAAAGGGTCAAATGTGTTTTAGAAAAATTGCTCTGGCAACTTATGTAAATTGGATCAAAAGAGGGTGAGAAATTAGAGGGTAATTTCAATGGAAAAATCAACAGGACGCTTATCTGAGAAAATCCCCTAAAATTCATCCAGCCCAATTACCTCCTTCGTATACTGAATGAGAACCAAGAAGCCATAGCTTTAGGAGAGGACATTCTGTGGTTGTGTCGCTTAGAACTCAGATGAGAGGTCTGGGCTGGAAATAGGACAGTCACAGAGGGTTGGTGATTGTGCTTCTTAAGATCACCGAGTGAGAAGTGAGAAGAAAAAAGGTTTATTTTTGTTCCTATTCCTCTGCTCACCTATTTTTATACTCTCCTATTTCTTCGCCGCCGAGATCCAGAGATCCCGATATTTCAATAATATTTGCCCCATTAGTTGTTTGATTCTTTCCTTCACTATAATTATCTGTTTCGTTTCCTGACTCCATAGATGAAAGGTTAGGAATTTTGATTGCGCCAGTCTTCTGATTTTCGACCATTAACAGGCCCTCTAAGTACGAATGTATTAATTAGTTTTTTTTTTTTTAATTAAAGCAGCAATGAATGGATTCTAAAACTCCAAAGAGAGACCTTGATTGTTTTTTAACCAACTCCATTTATTTTGTGGAAATATTTAAACACAGTTTTCTCCACTCTTTGCTGATGATATTGCTGTCGTTGAACTATTTCATAATTTAGGCAGAGAAAAATCTGCCTAAGAAATTCATCCATAGTCAATCTCCGCAGACATAGCCTCATAAGTGCCCTCCCCTCAGAAGGCCACCGGCATCCCTATTTCACTTTTGAGATGATTCACAATGATGTGATGTGTTGCAACCTTTTTTGGGGACCTGAGAAGGGGTTTCCTCTATATTTTAACAGAAATAGTATGAAGAAGCAAACATGTAAAAAATTCTCAAGCCTAGACCAATAGATACAGACTGAAGAACATTCCTTCTCACAGTATAATTGATACAAATTGTCTATAGAGAATGTAATGGATCAAGCCTCATAACTCCATGCTCTTTTAGCCGGAGTTTATCAATTTCTGATGAAGTTTCCATTAAAAGATACACTATTCTGTAAAAAATGACTCCCTCTGTGAAGATTTTATAAGGATTCACTGACACAATTTATGACACTATTTTCTTGTGGTTCTTCTTCTACATTATTTTTTTCCATCTCTCCTCTCCATACCCTTAAAACTGGTGTTCTTTGGGGTTTTTCTCTTGGCCCACTGGTCTCCTTTATCTCATCTCCTTTGGTGATACTGACATTCTCAAGGTTTTGACACATCCGCAGTCCTCAGATTCACAACTCCTTCTCTCCTGCTGTGCTCAGAGCCATCACCTTCAGAATATAGATATCTGGATGTACCACAAGCTCAATACCTCAAACTCAACACATCTTCAGCTGAGTTTATGATCTACTCAATTTCAACAAAATTGATGACTCTTAATATTTTCCCAATCTTAAATATTATTACTACCAAAAAGTCGATCACCCAAGCCAGAAATTTTAGAGTATACCTAGGTTACCCCCTCAAAATGAACACTCAGTGAACTATGCCCCGGATCTCCAGTGATCTTCCTTCCTCACAAATGTAAATTTCTCACTCTTTCGGGGATCGACTTTTGATTTTCAAGTGAGATGGCCAGGAGAGGCCTCCAAGACCATTATCCTGTGCACCCCTCCAGAACAGTGAACGTTTTCTTAAGGATAATCTACACAACATTTTTATACCCTTATATCTGAAAACTTTCAAGCATAATGTAAGAAAAATTTGAACAAAAGTTATTGGATACAATATACATAATCTGTTGATATAGGCCAAAGCTTATAAAAGATTAAAACTGGTTTCAGAAGAAAGCAAGTAAGAAATATGACACCAGGAATATCCATTAGAGAATAAATACTGAAACCTGTAGTTAAACTAGTAATTTGTCTTCTACATGGCTTGTTTGCTTCTACTATTAATCTGATCAAATCCATAGATACAATATCAATTACTTTACCAGGAGGAAAAAATTCTCTCAGCATGTATTCCATTTAACCAACACATCACCCTGAAGCAGAACCTCCCTGGGACATTTCCCAATATCTATGCATGCCAAATTAAACTATCTGGTTATCTTATTTTGATTCTTTGTATCCACTATAAAAGAACCCCCTACTCCCCTCCACAAAAAACAAAAAACAAAAACCAAAAAACAAAAAACATTGTAATTGAACAAACATTTAGGATGGTAGAAAGAAGAATATGCCTCCCATAGGTGACTTGTTTCAGAGCTATAAATAGGATTCAATTGCCTATGTAGTATCTGTGACTTTCAGTTTCCAAATCAGCAAAACAGAAATTGTGTATGTCTAGAACTTATCCAGTCTGAGAACCTACTTACTATTTGGATAATTCCACCAGTTTTAAACTTTGGAAATATTTTAATGAAACTCAAACCTTATGAGAACTGCCTATTGTTGATGCAAATGAATATAATTTAGTTTTCAACTGATCAAAATCATTAATTCACTCATTAGATCTATAAATTGGCCATCAATTTTCCCAAGGGAAAATGATTCACACTGTATAATTATGACTCTCAAATAAAAATTGAGTTTTCTTTCCATAGATTCAACTGTTTTGACAACTCTGAGTTCCCCTGGTAAAGTCTCCATTAAATTTATATCTTTCTCTCCCTGTGACCTCTGAAATCTTCTAAACTGTAGAAAAAGAAAAGAAAAGAACAAACAAACAAATAACCCAAAGTGTCTTTTACATATAAATGCATCTTAGGACTGACTGTAGCTGTGGTTGTGAAACGGGCTTCATCTGTCAGCTCTCGATTGCAGGAGGTTTTCTCATAGACAATGAGCTCCTCGGGGGAACTTGATTTTAGAGTGTAAATTAATAATCATTTTCCAAGGATAGCACCTTGGAGATTTTAATAAGTTATCCATTATATTGCGTATTATATTTCACAATAAACTAATCCAAAAAAAAGCAAACTTACAAAACAAAACAAAAAAAACATTTTTTTTTTTTTAGTTTGTACACACAGAAGCAAATCAACAATTGTAGTGACTATCTTTTTAAAATACAAAGCACCCATATGTGTTGTCTAAGACAACTTGTTGAGTTTTTCAAGTATTTCAAACTGAGAACTGATTCTATGTAGGGCAGGTGTCTCTAAAATCCTAACTTGTTGGGGTATATGCTGACGCTTGCTCAGAAAAGCTTAAGTGAGTGTTTAGTGAAACTCAAAATAGCAACATAAACCTTGACTTTTTTTTAAGACTTCTGGTTCATCTCAAATGGATCCTCAGTATTTTTTATAAACTACATTTAGGGTGGTGGATAATGCACTGGTGATAAAGCTTTTTATTAATAAATAATTCAGTAGCCAGAGAGTGTAAAAACATCATTTGTATTGTGGCTGAGTGCTTTGTTTTCTAATTATGAAGCCACTGGAAGGCCTGACACTCCAGGCTGAGTGATTTCACCAGGTTTGTTCTGTGGTTCCCCATTGTCGCCCTTGAAAAAAACATTCCCACAGAGCTGGCTCAAAAGACAATAAACATCGTAAGTAAAAAGAAATGACATAATATTCAGCACTGATAAGGGGAGCTTTTCCCAGGGGCTGCGTGGGACTGCCTGGGAGGGTCCCCGAGGCTGCAGTCTGCACTGGGTGCCTGGAAGGAAGTCTCCACACGGGAGGTTTACAGGGGCCTGGGGCAGACTCTGCACAAAGAGCCAGAAGTGGGCAGGTCTCTCCCTGCCTCTGTGAAAATCAATCCAAGGAAGTCTGATGCCATGGAGCAGTTTCCTGTCCGCTGTGTGGGAAATTTAACTGAGTGCAAACGGCCGGCAACAATGGGACAATATATTATAATAAACAGGAAAAATAGCATTGGCCACAGAAATCAATGGCTGGAGTTCATGAGGCATTCATAAGATTGACAAGTGAATAAATTAAAAGCAAAAGGTTAGGACACTGAAAGAGAAGTTAATTTTATGTCTGCCCTGGAGCTCCTTTTTTTCAGACTCAAATTAAGACTGTGTATAATAAAATGAACATAAAGTCTTAGATGTACAAAAAAAGGCTTCATTAAGACCTACATCACCAGAAAACCAGAGATTCTTTTATAAACTTCCCTATGCAGTATAGTCATTGCTCATGGTGCATTAATAACCCCCTCGACAGCGTGACCAAAGACTTATTTAAATGAGTTTCTTGCTTTAAATAAACCTGCTCTCAGCAACCAACTTTTCATCCAGGAAGTGATGTGACACCCCAATACACTGAAGAAGTTTACTCAACCAGAACTGGATGGAGATGTGTGCAACTCAGCTATTTAATTTAAAGAATCTGAAGAACAGCCACATGAGACTCCTCCAACCCCCCAAATAATTATAAACAGAATATAACCAACTCTAAAACAGACTTGCATTAAATAAACAATAATCAATTTATTTCCATGACATAGTAGCTTCCCTTTTTAAAGTTTTAAAGTTTATTTGGCTTTT
The DNA here is from genome assembly GCF_902729225.1 of Pteropus medius. Classification (NCBI taxonomy): domain Eukaryota; kingdom Metazoa; phylum Chordata; class Mammalia; order Chiroptera; family Pteropodidae; genus Pteropus; species Pteropus medius. Next base: position 5,562,153 of record NW_024342475.1, read on the forward strand.
TTTTTTTAAATAATAAAATGACTTTAATTAGAGTTCACCACTGAACCTTAGTTTTGTAATAAAGTGCTTGACACACCAAATTCTTTTTCCTAATTACTACTAAAGGCAGAGTGTTGTTCAGTAGACAAAGCAATAGGCTGAGGATTTTGAGACAATTAATTCTAATCCAGGCTTTGCAACTAACTTTCACTCCATTACAGTTCCTTTGACAATTAGACATGAATCTACTTCATAGTTTATGAGCATTTATTTTAAGTTATTACAAAGTATGAAATAATCTGATGACTGCTGCTAGTAAGCAATTCGACATACTATTTAGAAGCTATATCTAAAGTGTGCCTTGCAAGTCTTGTTGGGCTTCAAAAATATTTGCCTGTGTTATTTGTTTTACTCTTTGATTTTGGACTAAGATTCTTTCTTTAAATAGCAAGGATTGCTGATAGGGTCTAATATTTTTGAAAGTTATATGATTCACTCTTTAATCAATGTAATTAATCCAAGAATTTCTAGTCTCTTAATAATAGTCTTCAGCACATTAAAGCAGAAAGATAATACCAGAGAATCGAACTGTTTCTACTCTGAAATAAAATGTCCACTATATATTTAGGATGCTATACAAAGGTTAAGAAATAATATTCTTCATTCTACTTATTATTTCAAAAGTGGGAACAGCCTTGTTATTATTATTATTTTTTTTAGTTTTGCCCAGAAGGAGAGAAATTATTTGTTTAAAACTAATCCAACCTCATTCTTAAACATTCATTTCAGTTCAGCGGCTGGTAAAATACAACTGAAGTAGCCAGCAGAGGGCAATATATAACAGTAGAAGTAGCCTTTGAAAGGTAAATCCTATTAGTTCTACCAAAAAAAAAAAAAAGCCCAGAAAAAATTATAGTTTTACATGAAGCAATTTCTGACCAAAGAAACAAAAATTCTGGCATAAAAATATATGTTAAAATGCAGTAGGAGGACTTCAAGCCTTCCTGGAAAACCCACCGGGTTTTGCTGATATTCCTCAGGAAACCTAACCTTCACACTTGTGACTCCATTTTGTCTCTAAGCGAGCCAAAAATAGTAATTGACTTCTTCATCTCAGCTTTTTGTTTAATTTAGATTCGATCCCACTGAGCAGCAAAAATGTCCATGACTATGTTCTGAAGAGAACCCAGAGTGCTTTCAATAAATGTTAACAAGCATTAGCGGGGGCCTGCTGCCAGAGGCCTAGCTGGCCAGCGTGAGGGATGCAGCCTTCTTCCCCACGCAGAGCTTTTGGCCTGACTTTACATCTTCGTCCCTGCAGGAGGGAGTAACACGTTCCCTCCTCACAGTGCGCATTCTTCCTCATCTCTCTCCGCCTTTCTTCCTTCTCCACGTCTTAGGTTTCACATCTTCACTCGAGTACCCGGAATCACTAGAACATTTTGAGTGATGTGAAAAGATTCCAAGGAAAGCTCCAGTCCTCAAGCTGTATCTCCAGTTTGGTCCTCTGGGTCTTGTACATCTTTTAATAGAGACATTGAAATTATAAATAGAATGCTTTCATTAGGAGCTCAGGCGTTGGCCCTCCTGTCTCTCCTCCTTCAATGTGTCCAAGGCCAGATTTTTGTGGGTTCCTCTCCCACACCAGCCCCACCCTTCCTTTGACCTCTCCCCACCTCCAACACAATCACCACCACCGCCACTACTCCTTTTTTTCTTTTTAGAATCTTAAAGCATGAAATTGAATTAATAATCATAGTGGCGTATTGGGCACTTGCTTTTCATCTGTTTTTCTGTGACTTATCCCCAGTGTTCTAGCTGCTAACTCCACTATTCATATGTCTCATTTCTTATTGCTTACATTTTTTTTTTTGTCTTTTCCTTAGGAAAGCAAAGGGCAAAGGCAAAGACTGACTATTAAAATAATAACGATAATAAGGCTGGACATGCTACTCAGGGTCTGAACTAAAGTCAGCACAGGCATTATATAACTCCCAGAACTCCAGTCAATCAATTTCACTTGTGTGAGTAAGACCTTGGTAATTTGAGTAATGAGTGGGCTCACTTTTTAAAATTCATTGTATTATGAAAAGAAAAAAAAAATAGTTTCTAAGCAGCTGCATCTCCCACTGAAATCGACATGAACTCTAAGTGCTTAACTCAAAGGTGTTTCTTTCTTCTCTTAAGGGAATTTAACACTTTTTAAAAATGGAATGTGAGTATACTGGATGGCACATTGGTTTGTACTGAAAGATGAAATGTACCCAGCATTTTCAAATATTTCCAATTAGAAAAGAATAAACGTAAGAATTCTTATTTTTAAAGAAATACATATTGTTATCTTAGTTATTCATGTTTAATTTTAAAGAGTGTTTTTAAAAGCTAATTAAGGGTCACAAGATCTTCAAGGTAATCCAGAATCTTAACATTTTCTACATCCCACTGTCTCAACTTGACTCAGTTTTAGAAAGATTTCACTCTGAAAAAGGAGATTCCGTAGGTAACTCCATGAACAGACTCTACCTTTGAAAGAAAATCCTCTGTTGACAATGGCATTTCTTCTCTCTTTCCAAAATGAAGAGCCTAAATTCACATTCGACTGCAACCAATGTGATTTTGCAAATCATTACATCCTTTTATATCAACATTTCTACTATGGTCAATATTCAGAGGCTTGATTATTATTATTTTTTTTTAATTTCAATATTTTGTTTTCATCCATATCAGTGAAAACATGCTACTTCTCAATGTTGAGTCTAAGATTTATGGGAAGGGACCTTAGGAAGTGTCTGGCACTGGCTCAGAGATTGAATTTAAGGCCCGCCTCTGAAGAAATCCCATCAACAAAATGTCTGGAAAGCCTTCATCCTTCATTTTCAAAATACCCCATTGATGAAGAACTCATTATTTGGAAAAAGGTCCATTCTACTCTTAATATCATGGTAAGACAATTTATCCTTATATTAAACTTAGCTCATGATTTCTGTTCATTGATCCTAATTCTGACTTCTTGGCACATATTGGGGTGGGGGGCAGGGAAGGAATCAAAACACTTTTATGTAATTGTATTTGAATAGATTTCTCATGTCTTCTTGAAAGTTCTTTAGGCTAAACAGTGCTGGCACTTCTGTCATTCTTCATAAAGCATCGTAGCAAACCCCTTCAGCATCCCAGTCTCATTTTTCAGGATGTATGCTTGTAAAATGTAGCACTAGAAATTGAACACAGTCTCTTGGGTGTGTCCCAAACAGTGCCTGATGGGATGTCTTGTTTTGCTTTATTAGTATTCTCTAACTTTTGAGTGTACAAGAATTACCTAGGGAATTTATTAAAAATAGATGCTCTAAACTCTCTTCCCGACATTCAATTTTTTAGGAGCCCAAAAAAAAAAAAAAAAAAAAGCCTAGGTTTTATGAAGAGGTATTCTTCATTCTACATATTGAGAAACCTTTTCTTAGGGGGTTGACTTTTTTAAAAATCCGGCCTCAGATCTTATTTCTTTTGTTGACCATACTATAGGGTCACATTATATCACAATGAATCTAAACAATAGGTCTCACACAAATTCTTATCAGAGTCTCTCATCCTGTAATTAAGTTTTAAGGCTGAAATTCATGAAAATGTATTTATCCCTATGTAGCATTACCAAATAAAACACAGGAAGCCCAGTTAAATTTGAATTTCAGATAAATAACAAATAATTTCTTAGCGGGACATAGTTACACTAAAAGGTTACTCATTTGTCAACTGAAATTCAAATTTAACTTGGTGTCCTATATTTTTATTTACTAAATCTGATCATCTTAACCTAATAAACTAGTTGTGATTAGATTTGATTTTTTTGTTTAAGCCTACTGTGATCATTTTGGATCCTAATTCTGCCTTCAAATATTTTTCATTCTCACAAATACTGTTCCTGTTTCTAACTGTCCAGTTACACTCCCGGTTCAATGAGCCTCATTCCCAGAGACAGGCTCAGAGCTGATATTTGCTCACCCATTGTAAAAAAAGATCTGGAACTGTATCTCACACAAGTGATTATGTACAAAGTTTCCATCTTTCTTCGCTATCTCCGGCCTTCCCCAAAGTCCAAGCTGATTAGCTTGTTTTTAGCTAGAGCATAAATAAAAGCACAGACAGATGAGAATCTGAAGGCCTGAGTTCAAATATGGGCTTTTCTATTTATGACCTGTGCAACCTCAGGCAATTAATAGACTTCGCTGGACCCCAGTTTTTTTGTGTTATAAAATGGGGATACTTAGGGTCATTATGGGAAGGTAATGAGATGATACAGAAAAAAGTCTCAAGCCTGTGCTTGACAATGCCTCAAGAATAATTGTTTATTCATGAATTTTTAACTAATTATGAGAACTTCAAGTTTAAAATTAGCAGAAATAAGCACATGGATCACTCCCCATGTCTCTTGAAGTCATAAAAGTATATAAAAAATAAACTCATAACTATAAAGAAAAAAAGACGTGTAAAATATCAGGTGGGTACTAGACTTACCAGGGTGATCATTTCAAAACGTGTATAAATACCTAATAACTATGTTGTACACCTGAAACTAATATAATAATGTGTATCAACTGTAATCAGAAATACTTTTTAAAATGTTAATTAGATGTAGTCATCTTTTATAAAAATTGGAAAATAAAAAATAAAGAAGGGAAGTCATCATCAGATATATGTTACTAGAAGACATAAAGCCAAGCCTATGGTCATATGAAACAGAAATAAGGGAACACAGCCCAGAATACACTCCTCTGTGAAGAGGATGAGGGGAAGGTAGAGTGATTCTGTGTATCTGCACCTAGAGGTTGTAAAACAATAGAAAATTGTCAGATAAAGAAGAAAATGAACAAAAACAGTATGGCTAACAATAGGGCGACCACGTGAATATTTATTTTCACTGAAGATATTCCATGTACAGGTAACCAAGGATTTATTGCCAGTAAAAAATAGGAAAAACAATGTGGGTGCTGGCAGCCCAAAGTAAATCTCTACTTGTTCTGACATTTTCTGTGGGGTCGAGGGAGAAGCTTGAGACTCTCTGCCCATCCACAGAAAGAGAAGCCAGCTAAGAAACAGGCTGTTACCATATTTAAGGGGTTTCCAGTTAGTCTGCCCCCACAGAAATGAGAAGCCTGAAAGTGTGTATGTGGAGGTGAACTTTTTTGCATTGTAGCAGAGAAAACTCCAACCAGCTCCACAATCTTCATTCTTACAAAGGAGCCAATAATCAAGAAAGAAACTCGTCAGTATGAAAAAGCAAAACAGAGAAAAACAAAAAGAAAAACTGAACCCAGAAAAAAATGCATAATTAAGAAACTAAAGAAACCTTAAAACATAAAAAGGAAAACTTTTCATTGTTAAAATAAGAGAAATTTGAGAAGACATTCTATTTATAAAATAGAAACAGGATTCTATGAAAAAATGACAGTGAAGACAGGTGAGAATTTTCATGTGATTGATTAAAAAAAAAAAAATCTAATAAACAGAACAGAAAATAAAATCTAGAAAATCTCCCAGAATGGAAACAACAAAAAGAAATAGAAAATAAAAAAGAACATATGCAGCACGAAGGACAAATCCAGGAGGTGTAATATTCAAATAATATATCTAATAAACTGAGGGGAAAAAAGAAGGGGTTATAAAGACAAAATAGGAAAAGAATTCCCCAATTCTAAAAATAAGTCATCTGTATTTAGATCAAAAGAATCTAATGAATATAAAGCAAAATGGATGCAAAAAGACTCATGCTGAAGTATAGCCTCATGACTTTTCACAGAGCAAAATTAAGAGTCTCAATGCTTCTGTAAGGAGTAGCAGTGGTAACCAATCAAAGAACAAAAAAGAAGCTTCTATCGGATATCTCATCAGAAACACTGGTGAAAGGAGATAGTGGAAAAATGTCTTTAAAATCTAATGGAAAATTATTTGGGACTCAAATTATACATCAAATGCGAGATGCTAAACACCTTTTCAAACATTCAGTGATCCATAAATTTTACTTCTATAGACACTTCTCTGAAAAGTTTTGCCAGAAAAAGCAGGTGGGAAAAAAACACACACACAAAAAGATAAATCTGTGAGATGCAGGAAACTGTGGATCCAAACAAAGAGAAGGGAAAATGAAGTCCTAGGATAGGAGCAAGACAAGTGCAGGGCAGATCTAGAAAGAAAATGGTCCACATAGTATCATTAAGGAAAAGGCATATAATTACAAACTTCAGGACAAGGGAAAAACTCTGTAAGTCAATTGTGGTTCAATTAGAAAACAAATTAATTATAACAGCAAAGACTTGTGTAAAGCTTACTCTATCCTAAATACTTTTGAATCATTTTGTGTATTCCGATTAATTTCCCCTTACAAATAAATGAGCATTATCCATATTTTAGATATGAACTGAAGCATGAACAGTTTAAATAACTTGCCAAAGTCCCAAAGCTAATGAGTGGCAAGTCTGGATGCTGGCCCCGGCAATATGATTCTAGATCTTATGCCCTTAACCACTGTATTCTATAGCCTATCTAAAATGGTTGATAACTCACTGATTTTTTACACTAAATGATTATTTTCGTAGAATAGGAATATATTTAAAAGTCAGTGAAAATGATTCTGGAGAAAAAAAAGGATTCTCCCGAGAAAAAGAATACAATGGCAGAAGGTAGAGTCCAGAGGATAAATAAGGGAGAAGGGGGTTGCCTTATTATGTCAGGAAGAAAGAGAAATAGAGTGAGCAGAACTGAAGGCAGATTTTTTTGTATGTTTTCCAGAAGATGGTAGAATCTCCATCTGATGGCTTGTTTTTCCTTTGTAAGTTAGGAAATGAGTTCATTGACTAGGAGTGTACGACCAAAAATGTGCTCAGAGATTTATGGAAACTGGAAAGACTTTGAAATCATTCTTGTGTTGAGTGAACTAATGGTCAACTATAAGAATCCAGTAAAATTGGCAAGCAGCATTGTAGGTTAGTGATTATGAATTTAAAGTAGATCCACTCTCCCCTGATATGTGGCTTTCTCCAGAGGCACTCAACTGCCAAGGTGCAAATGAAGAAGAAAAAGATAATCGGGTCTTCCTAAGGCGAGTTTTTTTCTGTCAGACCAGTTGGAAATTAAAAAAAAAAAGAATCAAGAGGGTTTTGGGTGTTGGAAGAATGGTCAAAGATGCATTATTAAATGTAAGCTGGATGACCAGGGAAGTGGACGAAAAAGACTGATGGGGGAAAATTTGAAAGGTCGATGGATAGAAGTCTCAGCAAGGTACAAGAAATATTATGATGGAAATTGCTTAACGAGTTAGCAGAAGAGAGAGAAAATCTATGGTCTAATATCACTGCTTTCATAAATGACTTTGGAGGTATTTATAATTATGTCTTATAGCAAGCTGGCCAATGTGACTATGGGAGTGACAAGCTGAAATGGGGCAGATTTCAACAGAGGTGAGAGAGTCAAGGATAGATAGGTACCCACAGGTGCAGAAGTCATCCACATTGATGATAGGCCTTGGGGGAAAAAAAAAAGACTTAAAACATATACAAAACCCATGATGTTGTTTTTGAGATGAGAAAGTAGATAATAACAATAGGGAGAAAGAGATGGTGTTTCATATGAAATGTCTTAAACTTCAAAAACTCAGGGTTTGTTGTTGTTGCTTCATTTTTTTTTTCTCGGATGGAATAGTGGAGAAGTTGTGATACGAAGACAACAATGCGAGGACAGGAGAAAGCCAATGCCTTGCTCTGTTTCTAAAGTACCTGAAGTGTGAGAATATATACAGCAAATGTTGGGGTACTGTAGGGGAGATTATGGTCTCAGATGAGAGCTAGCTAATAATGCAAGAAGCTGGAGAGAACTGGAAGAAGAGTTTGAGTACACGAGGTGTTTGCATTAAAAAAGGCTTTAAGGGATAGATGGAAGTTGAAAAACTGAGAACCAGAAAGTGACCACAACTAAGGAAAGAAGAAAGACTACCAGGGTTTCGCCCAAGGCATTGACAAAAGAAGACAAGAGATGGGCAGTGAGTTTTGGTTGCAACAGACTGATTTGGATGGATTCTGGGCTCGGTGTGTCTTTAAGTCACAGATTTAAAAACAAAAAAAGGTATACTTCCACCTACAATGCTCTGAATTAGCACAAGTTCCAAATTTATAGAGTGTTAACTTGTAAGATTTTATAATAATCCAAGATAAAGTAAAATAATCATGGAGAAAAAAAAAACATAAGAAAAGTATCAGATAGAAAAACAGAAAGTCAACTGAAGAAATCAATGATTCAAATTAGCCAAGTAAAAGGGAAGGAATGACATCAAAATATTAGTATTTAAGAGAAGTATGGAACATCTATTAAACTAAGAGCAGAAAGTATATTATTACTTTAATGGTGACAGGAAACTAATGGGAAAGTCAAAGGTAATGGTAAATGTATCAATCCTCGTGTTCTAGGGGTGTAAGAAGTGATAACATATGACCATGGTATTTTCATTTCATTTAAATTCTCATCAAATAGTATCAGTGATTTACATTTAAGACAGTGACAAAGATAATCATGGAAACAATGATTTGTTGCAAATACATCTTACAAGGAAACTCAAAGTAGAGGTGATTCAAAGATTACAAAGTCTAAAAAAATAAGACTTAAGAAACTAGGCAGGATGAAGGAGTTAAAAGCATTTCTGTGGAGAGGGCTTTTCGAAAATAGCTCTATTTTATCAGCATTATGCTTAAGAAAATTAGCGAACATCCAAACATTAGTACCAGAAAAACAATCATCAGATGCAGCAGGAGCCATTGTGGTATTTGCAAAGACCCATAAATATCCCCAAGTGCTATTACTGTGACAGTGTAGGTGATGAGAGCAGGTTATTCTGACGAATAGATGCATATTCCAGACACGCTGAATCGGTTCCAGAATATATCATCAAGGGACACCAGATGACACTGGAGACAGGGGGCCTCTAAGCAATATAAAGCAAATCATAAGAAAGATGGAGTGTAATTAAAGATAATGGTCAGAGGTGTCAGAGGGCACAGAGGGGTTCAACAGGACCAGGGAGAGAGAGTAACGACAATACCGTTTTCGAGATGAGCATAGGTCACTGCAGACAATGCAAGGACACAGAGAAGAGCGAGACTCAAATTATGATGCATAGCAAATCAATTTTGAGTTATGCAATAATGGAGATAAACTGCCTGAAACAAGATTTATAATCATCAGCAATGCTAACAACAAATTGTAGCAATTGTCAGGACTTTATCTTGAGGGAAACAAGAATCTGTGAGTATACATTAAACCAAATCAGCAAAAAAAATTATATATATATATATATATATATATATATATATAGGTGATTTGATTTAATGTATATATATATATAAACACACATGTGTATATATCTGTGCATATATACATACATATGTATATACATACTTATGTGTATCTATCGGTATAGATAGATGATAGATTGATAGATATAGGTATATATACATATACATATACATATATATATGTGTGTGTGTGTGTGTGTAGGTATGGAGAGAGAGAGAGAGAGAGAGAGAGAGAGAGAGAGAGAGGGAGAGGGAGGAAACCTACCATTAAGTCCCCTTCAGTGAACATTACTGAAGTCCAGCTACATGCCAGACACTGGGCTGGGAATTGGGGATACAAAGGCCGATAAGAGACACTGAGGAGCCCGCAATATAGACAGGAAGAGGGACCATGAAAACATTTAATTATTTTATAATATACAAGCAATTGTGTGTTTTAGTTACAGAGTATTCACATGTTATCATGGAAAGGTTATGTCTGGAGAGTTTTATCATGAATGCTTTGTATTTTAAAAAATGTTTACAGAAAGATGAGGCAAAGGCGCATTCCAACAGAAGAAAAGTCCAGGGCAAAAGAAGAGGGTCAAAAAATAAATAAATAACAAGAAGAAGAGAGTCGTAAAGTGACATACTGTGATCAGGCCCTGTACAGTATTTGGTCTTGTTGGAGGAGAAAGTTCAAAGAGGCAGGAGTGAAGGAGGAGATAAAATGAGAAAAGCAGGGAGCAGTAGATCATGGGCAACCCTGTGTGCCCTGCAAGGAAGAGGGATTTTGTCTTCAGGCACTGGAGTCAGTGAATTGGTTTAAGTCAGGACACATCATGGGGAGCTCTGGGTTTTAGCGGGATCATTTTAGCAGCAATGTAGCCAGCAGACTAGACAGAAGCAAGACTGAAGTTAGTGAATTGCATCACCAGACAGGGATGGCAAAGCTCTGAAGTAAGAAGTGCCTTCAGAGTCCCTCTTCCGTCATTGTAATGAGAATAGCTACGAACTATTAATTACTTCCCATATGCTAACTGCTCTACCTGCATTCTCTCCTTTACTCTTTAAAACAGCCAAATGTCACTGTTTTACAGATGTGGACTTCTCCCCCAAAGCTTAGAAAACGTAAGTAATGTGCCAAACCCATATCATCTTAGCCCCAGAGAGGCTCTAAAACTGATCCTCTTTATACCACATTCTTGAGATAATTTTTTTCCCTGAAAAATCTGTAAAACTAAATAAATCTGAAAATATGTAAATAAATCTACTTTGGTGAGGAAATCGGCCCACGCCTATCCCAATAACTTCTATCTTGTGTGTTAGGCTAGACCACAAAGCATTTCTTTCTGAAACGATGTCTTGAATTGAACCATCCTACAGCACATGGTAACTAGTTGTTGCACAGGCTTCTCCTCTAGGCTGGAGCTTCCGAAGGGCAGGGTGTCCTATATCCCTCATCGCCAGTTCTCAGCAAGTGCCCGACACACAGTAGACTCAATTATTAGTTGAAAGAATAAAGGAATCTTCTCTAAAAGGCTTTCTAACCCTGTAAAAGGATGTTTGTCATGGCTGCATGATAGCTAAGAGAGTGGTTTTAATTCTAATGTTCCCTCATCAACTGACAGGCTTCCCTGGAGGATCACAGTAGGTGCTGCTTTCATTGGAGTGGCCTGACTACCAACCTTTTAACTAGCGAGTAATAAAGAAATAAACTAGTATAGATCTTTACTCATTAATCTTTTACATCTAGTATAATCATTAAATAGACTCCAAATCAAAGAACACTACATAAACTGCATTTAAAGACTAAGATACTTTTAAATGTTTAAGTAAAAGGTTAATTTTTCAACCTTTGCTTACTCTAACATACAGTTTAATGTAATCATCATGGGTTTTTTGTTGTTGTTGTTGTTGTTGTTGTTGTTGTTGTTGTTTTCTATCTCTTCTTAGAAAACATCTTCCGACCCAGGTGTGAAGTTAGATTTTAGGGTCACATCTCCTCCAGGGCTCACATGCATTTTAGGAAGCAGAGCCATGAGACATTAGACAAACTTGTCATCTCAGGTCACTTCAGCTTCTTATGTCTGCGAAGGTGTCCTCATCACCCATCCTAGATCCACTGAACAAGTGAAGCCACCTGTGCTAATTAAATGGTAGGTCTCTCAGCGGGCTTGTCCTTATCATTCTAGAATGTCTTTTCCTTCTGATCTCTTGGCTTCACTCTCTACTAGGAACTCAAACTGGCAGGAAGCAATTAAGGTAACAAGAAACCACTCTGCTCTTTATCTCTGAATCTGGAAGACCCCTCTATATCTGACTGCCGTGAGGGATTTTCTGTACTTGCTGAATTTGTTTGTTTGTTTGTTTTTCTTTTTGAGACAACTCTCTTAAAGTTTTTCTCTCTTTCCTGATCAAATCTTCATTTTACAAGCAATGATTTTTCTTATTAACTTCCTTATGATCACCAAGTTTTTACATACTCAGTGAAAAGGAATGTATCATATTACACTGACACTTTTAAAACCAAACCTGAAAAGGATTTAAAGCACATATTTACTTGAGTTGTTCCCTTAATCAGCTGACCTGTCTCTTCGGTAAATAAGATTTCCATCTTTCACCCAATAATGCGATATATTTCAAATAAGTTCAACTGCATTTCTATTTTTTAATTCAATTTATTTAAACTAAGACAACAACAACAACAACAACAACAACAAACAGTTCGCCCACTGACTACATTCTAAATATATTTTCCCGACTGGTTGATAAAGTGAAATCAGTATCTCCCAAATGAAAAGCCAAGAGTCCTAAAGTAGGAGACTGTCCTTACTAGAATGCTGCTGGCTCATCATGGGAACAATGAATATCAGTCTTTCCTAAGAAACTGCACCCTAAATAATGCAGCAAGTGCATAGTAAGAAATCACAGCTTTTCTTTTCTTCCTTCTTGTCTCTCTCCATGTACAGAATAGATGCTAGTGAAACAAAGGTGATGGAAATAATGTCTGATAGTGACAAAGAAGCCTAATAGCAGAGAGAAACCTAAAGTCTTGCTGTCATCAGAACATTATTTATTACCTTCGCAGAGTGCTCTTGACAATTCTATCTACAAAAGTGCTACAGCTTCTAATTGTCATCCTCTTAGTTCTTCTACCCCTTACCCAGGACCCATTCCAAACACTATGGAATTTAGTGAGCAATGTTTATGGCCTATAGATTTTAAATTTCCTAGACTTAGTGATATCACACCACTTAGGAACACTTACTTTATACAACCGATCAAAAGAAAGCAGATCTGCAGGACTTCCAGGAAAACTAGATGTTCTGTCCTGGCCCTGCCTAGGCCCTGCTGCCAGGCTCTTTCTTGCAGATTCTCTTTCTGGATGGCTGAGTGCTCTGAGAAATGCCGGATGAAACAACTTCCCCTCCACCTTACAGAGCAAGGAAGAATGAACATCCTCAATAGCCATATTCGAATGACTACCATGATATAACATTAAAAACATGGCATTTACAATCAGAAAACATGCATTTTAATTTCAATTCTTGTATTCATCCCTGCTTGCATATTAGAATCATCAAGAAAACTCCAAAAAGAAATAGCAACGCTAGGCCAGCCACCTCCAGAGACCTTGATTTAATTCATCTAAGGTGAGCCCTGGACATGAGTGCTTTTAAATGGCTTCCCCGATTGCTTTAATGTGAAATAGAAATAAAAAATTTAAATTAATGGCCAAATGCTCATTAAAAATAGACGTATGCACACGTGCACACACCCACATATGCACATACATCTGTGAGACTTGACGACAAGCACCTCTTTAAGTCTCTGGTTTTTCATTTGCAAAAGAGAAGTTGCAATTTCTTACTTGATGCAATAAGGTGTTAGGAAGATTAAACATGATATATACTATATGAAAGCACTTTGTAAAATATACATCCCTAAATTTAAAATATTTTATAATAATAATTAATAATTAAAGATAATGTGCTTGCTTATTAATCCCTGCTCATTTTTTATTCTATTGCTCTTTTTCTCTCCATCCTAACAAGTTATTAAGGACTTTATGTCTCCTGCCTTATGCGTATATGTGTGCATGTGCATGTGTGTGTGTGATTTTTAGAGACAAAACAGAAGTTTTAAAGAATTCAGAAGCTTCTCCAAACCAGGCTATTTGAAAGAGCCTAGACTCCTGGGAAAGCTGGAGGTCAGGGAGCTAAGATGCTTAAACACAACTTCCTCAAACACAGGAGGAGGGAGGCTGTGGTGCCCAGTGCCCAGACTTCAGAAGAAAGGATTTGGGTTTGGAGGGAGGGCAATACAGAGAAGCAGTACTTCCCAAGGCTGTCTAGGAGAGTCTTAGAGCAGTATTCCTGGCCACACAACTCAGCCCTGCAAAGAGTTTCGACCTATAGGATGGAAGCCAGGGAAAGTGACCCCTGAGAGTTATGGCCTCAGGTGCTTGCCCAGCTGATCATTGGAGCAGCAAAATTCACCACTGCAAGAACGAAGCTCTAGTCATTGTAGTTAGAATCCACATTTCTACCAACTTAGAGGGATCCTGAAGCAGATTTTTTAAGTTATAGAAATGAAGAAATTTAACTATTTAACTATTTATTATGCAATGCTGGTGTAGCATCTATTTTGTATAATAAAAATTCAAAGCTAATATTTATTTAACAAAAATTTAACAGGATCCATCATGTATCTTATAGCTATATTAGAAATGTTATTAGTTTCTAGAGATAGGCTTTAAACTCAACAAAATAGGTTAGGAATAATGATGATAAAATTGGAAATAATATTAATACATATGTCCTTCCCACCTGTAAGGGTAAGGCTCAAATGAGATAGTTTATTTGAAAGTAAAAATCTATACTGTCATTAGAATGAATTAAAAAGTTGTGGCTTTAAACTCAACAAAATAGGTTAGGAATAATGATGATAAAATTGGAAATAATATTAATACATATGTCCTTCCCACCTATAAGGATAAGGCTCAAATGAGATAGTTTATTTGAAAGCAAAAATCTATACTGTCATTAGAATGAATTAAAAAGTTGTGACTATGCCATAGTCAGATACACACATATTAGTTGAGCAGAATCAAATTTAATAACTTTTAAATTACTATGAGTATGAGGAAACTTCAGAGTAATACTAAATAGTAAATGCTGCTTAGTATTAATTATGGTTTTCAAACTAGGGATGAAATAGTCTAGGTAAGGGATGCAGGTTTAAATCAGAGTGGAGAACCATCCCACTTATAGGGTTTGGACTTGGAGCCCAGTTTGAGCAAGACACTGTACAAGAAAGCTCTCGATTTGCCCCTCATACTCCAGCTGAAATCTCTGAATATCCAAACTCAGCCTATTAATGATGTAACCCAATTTACTTGGAATAGAAAACTATTTTCATAAAGGATAAACAGGTGGCTATAAATAACTGAGGGAGGTTTAGAAGTAAGTTTATTGATGACATAAATCAAATGTATAGTATGAAGACTTTTGTGTTACATTTGGGAATAGCAATCTGTATATCTGATATTTAGAGTATAATGTTTAAGAAAATTTAGCATTCTAGAGAATCCAAAAGATTACCTTGGGATTACAATTTTTGAAATGTAATTGAGTAACTAATTTAGACTCGGAATTTTAAGATAAAAATTAAAAGATAATTTTACCAAGTCTTAAAATAATATTAGAATATGTAAAGCAGCTAAAGTCATCATGCTTTCTAGAATAAATATTAAATATGTCAATTTGAGTTGTATTACTCTCTATGTCTTTGCCCCCCTTGGGTATGAAAAATATTTGGCATTTAAAGATGAAAAATTTGAAGCATTTCTAATATCATATGGAGATATCCATACCCTGTCTCTGGGCATGTTTGCTACAGTCAACATATTTTATCTGTTCTAGAGTTTTAAACACAAAAGTGTTCAGAAATGTCATTAGACCAATTCTCTAACCATATAAATGAAGAAACAGACAGAGAAGTTAAGTGATTTGCTCAAACTACAGAGCTATTTAGAAACAAAACCAGCAAGAGATTTCATGACCCTCTAGTTGAGTGTTTTCTCTACAGTATCACCAGCTTGGCTTATTGCTTAATGGGATGATATTGTTCCCTGGGACATATCACTGATAGTATCTTAGTATGAACACAATAGATATTTCTTTTTTTTTCCAGCCAAAGAAAAAGCATTTAAGTTATCCCAATCTTTACAGCTGAAAATATTTCTCTTCCTGGTTATGAAAATTCTCTCCTGTGTACATTATAAGAAGACTGCTACCCTAATCAAACTCCACCTGCTTCATCCTAAAATTGTTGGAAAACCCCATCGGCCTGAACAATATATTGTTCTAGTTAAAGTTTACCCATCATTCAAAAATACTGACATTCTCAATGTCCAATATGTTCAATTTTATAACTGAAACGAATATCTTACTACATGTGAGATGTTTGTGAAGTGCTTAGAACACTGAATAATCCTCCTGAGGCCTATTGGAGAAGACTCTTATGCTATAAGAACACTAATCACTCTATTTCTGCTACAAGCACAAATTGAAGTCCTGTTCTAAAGTGTTAATATTTCTCTAGGGGTAGGTGGAGAACAGCTTATGCAGGGGAAGAAATCTGGCTCACTGTCGACAAAGCACTCACAGCTCTTTGGAAGAACGGTATTGTGTAAATGCAAAGCTATTGTTATATAAAAGCATTCAGAGGATAATATTAGCCATAATTGTATTAAATATTAATATTAATGCAAATGGTGGCTAAGAGATTAAAGAACTGTAGAAGTCAATAATAAATGTAGCAAAAGGATACAAAATTTGTGTTTTTCTAACTATGCATACTACACAAACACAGCAAACTGAGGACTGATAATGAGTTGCTAGAAGTCATGCTGCTCATCTTTATTAATTCTTTCAGCTAAAAAATTTAAAATTTTTTTAAAAACCAAGTTTATCAAACTTTTCTCAATCAGCATTGAAAATCAGACTTTAAACTCAGTTTACTTTATTTCTCTGTGTGATGGCTTTTTGATATAGCTACTTGGCAAGGCTAAGATATGGTCCTCAGTTATTCAAGCATAAATCTAGGGATTTTGTGGATGTGATTAGAATCCCTAATCAGTTGTCTTTAAATTAATTGAAAGGGAGATTATCCTAAATTGGCCTGACCTTACTAGATGAGCCCTTTAAAAGAGAGCTTAGGGCTTCATTGAGCCAGAAGACTCCATGATTTTGTTCAGACTCGTGAGTAACAGTCTGCTCACCATCTTCCCTTCTTGTCTTCAACCCTACAGACTCCAGGCTTGCTTAGACAGCTCTCGCCAAGATATAAGCCCATTTTTTTGTGCAATAAATGGGAATATCTATCTATTTTCTATTTCTATCTATATCTATTTCTCTCTGCCACCTCTCTTTCTCTCTCTTTCTCTTTCCCTCCTTCTTGTTGGTTCTGCTTCTCTGTCTGAACCCTGAATGATAATTTGTTCAGGAAAATTGTATGTGGGTTGCTGGATTTTCATGGGTAGAAGAATATAATCTAAAATATATGAATTTATTTTACACACGTAACATATAAAGGAAAATAATTGTTTAATTTTGCTACCATTGGAGGGGACATAATCTGTCATTGATTTTGAAGGCTATCACTATTCAAGATGAGTTTTCAAATGTTTTTTAATTGGATTTCAAATGAAATTCTAAGCACAATGAATCACTGGGTCCTAAAAATGAAGACTTCAATACATTGGCTTAAAGTTTTGGAAACAGTCTAGGGCATTGGGTATGGATTAAAGAAAAAAAGACTCTCAATATCTTCTATTCTTAAGGTCTTATTTCTTCCATTCATTACACAAAAATCACACATTAGCACACATACACACATAAACACACACCCTACAGAGCAAAACAAAATGTAAGATTGGTCCTTATCCTGACAAGCCTTAGGAATAATGATAAAATTTTAAATAAATTAAACAACAATTTAGTTTAAAGTTGAATAAAATAATTAAAGTAATTTCACCTGGTTATAATAAATATCTTTTCCATTTCTCCTGAGCAGCTTTTTTTCCCTTATTAGATATGCATGTGTTATTAACCCCCTTTTAATAAGTTAAAAAAAATATTTTAAATAATATATCAAAAATTGGTTACATTAATCATGCTTTCTAATTCCTTCCTAGCTGAAATTCCCCAAACATTTCTCAAAATTAAAATCATCAGGAAAAGTAAATTATAATATGTTCATAAAATGAAAAATTATATTATGAAACAATGCAATGGGAAAAATGACATAATCGATGGAAACAGGATAGATAATTCAATTTATAATCTGATTTATAAAATATATAGGGAAAATTATTGGGGAAAATGTCCACTAATCTTAAACTGTATTTATCTCTGGATTGTGGTGTTATGGGGGAACTTTTTTTCCTAAATTTCTACAGCTATTATGTGTTTTTTGTACACTTAAGACTATTTACAAAAAATGAAAGTAGTAAAACAATTCTCCTGGGGGTATACACTTAAGCGGGGAATTGCATACATTCTGTAATGAGCTCTTAATGTTTCACATACAAATTTTTCCTACTGTGAATCAGTCTTGGAGATGTTTAACTCTAGACTATGTGTACTGACCATGTGGAATCTTTCTAGATTGGTTTTCTATTTCCTCAGTCTTCCTGTGATTAAGTTTATCAACACAACCTGATTTAATAAGAAAAATCAAGGTTATATTTAAGTCTTGGTAATGCATGCACACACACATGGATATATAAGTGTAAAGATTTAATAAATCAAAATTCTTTGCTTTATATTTTGTAGAGACCAAGTTTAAGTTCACCATTTTAGCCTGATTGGATCATCCATATGTTCTCAAATTTATATGTTGATTTCAGTATTCTCACTACTTTTCTCCTGTAGGAACCATGGTTCCCTGGGTCAGAGACGTTCTCTTTCACAAATTCTCTTTAGTCAAAATCATCTTTCTAATTTGAGTTGGCCATATGGATAGAAAGTATAAAAAAGAGAGTTCAAAATAAGGGTATTTAAATCAAAATCTCAAAAACTAGCAACTATCCTCAATAATTTATGTATAAGAATAGACTGCTAGCTTTTTTTCTCACATCTATGTTTCTTACATATGGAGAAGGGGGTAGAAGATCAGTGGGTTCAAACATTTTCTACTCTGTGCAGGATTTCAGAGCAGATTCTTTCGTTAGGCCTTCAGTTTATGAAACATCTAACTCTGTCAACACTTAAAAAAAAATTATGGACCATAATGTTCCAACCGTAGGCTTGCCTGGAGGAAATATTTGGAGTGCATGCATAGCTCTATAGAGAATCATTCTGATTTGGATGAAGAGGAAATAAATTCTTCTTTCACCGAAACCACTAAAAGCTTTTTCTCTGCTTATTGATGACACATCAAAAACATATATTCAGATCAAATGACTAAAGGTATAATTTTTTCAAAATCAGATTCAACATATTGAATGTGGCCTATTATCTAGCATAATGATTAAAAAAAATCAAGCCAAACTGGTAAAAAAAAAAAAAAAATTAATAATGACAAAGAATTGATCATCTATGTTATAAATATATAAGTATCATGTATCAAAGAACTTGATATAGTTTTTGGAATATTGAAAGAATCAAATAATAATGTTAAAAACAACAACAACAAAATAACTTGGAAATTATATAGAACACAAAATGGACTAGTTGAGTAAGGTTTAAATGAAATTGGGACTGTTCTAGTTCCTGTCAGGATAACAAACTAACAGGGACTGCTAGCTCTCTCCCCAGTACCCAACTCTGGAGATCCATAGAAGTCAGAAAAGGTTGATGGATGTGAGAAACTGGCATTAAAGCCATTTGACAGCCCTGGGAAGGGAGAAAGTGATTATTTCCTGGAGTATGTGGGAAAATGGTGGCCCAGAACTGAAGTGAGCCAGGAGTATGAATAGGGATAAGTTGAGGGAAGGCATTTTCTTTATGATATTTTCTTTCTCAGTCATAGCCCAGGACAGATTATTGCTGCTCATTAAGTTAAAAGCTTCCAATAAGGAAAACAAGACAAAACAGAAAAACAGATCACCTACCATGGAATAAGAATCTGGTAGGCATTGGTCTTATCAACGAGGCAAGATGTAGAGGGCAAGAGAGTCATTATTTTCAGTGTCAATAACAAGATCGAAACTAGGGTTTTCCCACTTAATTATATTCTCGATCATATACATCTGCAGAATTTTTACTAGATAAAACTCTCTTAAAAGAAACAGCTCAGAAATAAGAAAAATACATTTAGGTTCTATGAAATATATGTCGTGTAAGTACAGATGAATAATTAAGTTATTAGTGTTTGCCTTTTAAAGAAAAGGCAAAAAAATCAACTTCATGGAAAAGGATGGGTTTGAGAATGAAGTTGAAGGAGAGACCAGGTAAGATTTTTATTTTGTTTTTTAATTGTGTTTGGTTCTGTGTTTGGGATAAAGATATAAATATTGATGTTTAAAAATTAATTAAGAAAATATAAATAATTATACGCCTTTAAAAAACTAGAAGTACTTACCACAGGCATAAAATAAAACATATAATTTTAAAAACCAAAAAAAGATGATCTATTTTTTTGAAAACAGAGAAAAAGAAACATTTTAAAATATGGTTTAAAACACATAGAATAATGGCACAATAAAACTGACTATAAGACTCATGGAAATATGTGAATGGGTTATACTCAATGATCAAGACACTCTCAGCTTTGTAATTTCAAATGAAACAGAGTGAGCAATATGTTGTCTACAAGAGATGCAGTTAAAACCAAGGAATCCAGAAAACTTGTAAATCAAGGGATCAAGAAAGATGTACCAGACAAAAGTAAAGGCAAAAGGAAGCCAAGATAGTGGTTTTATTATCACACAAATTAAAAATGTAAGGTAAAAATTCCATAGCTGACATTATATAATAAAGTAAAAATAGATCTTAAGATTTTATTATTATAAACATTAATTGAAATCAATATTGCCTCATAATATATAAAAAAAACAACTAACAAAATTACAAGAAAAAGATAATTCAAAAAAAGAAGTTAGTCTTGGTCATAGGGAAATGAAAGTATATTAAACCTCACTGAGATACTGTCCATTATTTATAAACTCAGTAAAGATCCAAATATTTGACAAGATATTTTATTAGTGAGACCATGGGGATATATATATGCTCATATATCGCTGGTGGGAATGCGAAATCATTCAACACTTGTGGAGAATTTGGCTATATAGAGAAAAGTTCCATATGAATTAATTATTTGACCCTTAAAATCTATCTCAAAGACATACTGACAAAAATACAAAATGAAATTTACACAGGTTACTTTTTCAGCATTTATTCTAATAACAAAAATTTGTTTGGTGGTGAAGTTGAAGAAAAAAACAGGTTAGGGTTTTGTCTTTGTTTTTTAATCATGTTTGGTTCTGTTTTGTTTAAGGATATAGATACAGATATTAATAAGCTTAAAATTCAATGAAGAAAATATAAATACATATGGACCTTTAAAAAATTAAGGGTACTCACAATTAAACACACAAATAAAGCATATACTTTTTAAAACCATAAAAAGAAAATACTGATTTATTTTTTTAAAACATTTAAAAACAAAAGATTAGAAACAACCCAAATGACCATCAACAGGAGACTAGTTAAAAATTTTTGATATATCCGCAAGAAGGAATACATACAACTAACTATAAAAAACACTAAAGAGTAACTCTATGTAGTGATATGGATTTCTAGGCTACATTGTTAAAAGAAGAAAAGCGGTTACTTTACTTAAACCCTTAAGTATGGGGGAGGGTTTTCAAAAGAAACACTAAAAGAATAAATAATAAGGAGAAGGAGAGGTAAATTTTCTAAGCAAATAAAATAAATAAGTTAAAATGTTATAATATTAAATTTGAATAGGGAGTATCAGAACAATTTAATTATGTATTTTGCTTTAAAAACTACACATATTTTACAGACCAGAGCCGATGAGCTAATTAACATTGCTAGTACTAATCTGTGGTCTCTAAAAACAAATGCCATTAAAAGGAGCCTGGACACATAGCCATATAGCTGATGCCAAGTCTGGGGTAGAAAGTTAATAAATTAAGTCTTTCTGGCATAAACTTCTTGTTATGCCAGAAATTAAGAAAGTTATCAAAGATTAGCATAATCCCATTACAAAGACACAGAAACTCACCTAAAGTGCTTCTGTTGGCCTCAGAGGGGGAAATCTGAGCATGAAAAAGAATAATGATGACAACAAATGGAAACACTTTAAGCATATAATAGTTCACAAGTTGTTGATATTAAAATACACACATTGGTCACCATTGGATGTTGCTAAGACACCAGCCCTTGATTCTGAGAATTGATAAAAGCAAGAAAATCAAACATTCACCTTGAATGTCTTGTACCAACTCTATTTCAGGGTAAGAAAATGGTTGCTAAGGGATATGCTTCTTTATGGAGGAATTCCAGCTAAAAAATACAGAAGGAATGACAGAATTATAAAATCACCATTTTGTCATTTCTAATGAAATAATAAATTTAGGCAACAATGACCCAAGATCTCCAACTTTAAGTTTAGAAAAATTAGAGATCAATAACAAAAGAGAAACTAAAAATTCCATATATCTAGAAACTAAATGAATTATTACTAAATGACTTTTTGGTTAAAGGGTAAATTATGTGAGAAAACATGGAATATTTAAACTAAACAATAAAATATGACATATCAAAAAGTGTGCAATGCAGCTAAAACAACATACAGCTTAAGATGAATTACTTGGTGAACAAGCAACTTGGAAAATATATGAGCTAAGCATTGCACTTAAGCCATTGAAAAAAAATCAAGAGAATAAACTCAAAGGAACAAGATGGAAAGAAGTACTATAGATATTAGGATAACTCAATGAAATAGGAAAGTAAAACAAAACCAAGAATGATAATGTTCCATGAATTAAGGAAGATGAATCACTTAACTCTCTGCATTTGGGGACTAAATAAAAAACAAAAGCATAAGCCAAATAGACAAAATGTATAAAGCAACGAAGTTCAGACCTAGAAAGGACCTTTAGATATAATATAGACCAGCAGTACCTTTCAAATTCTTTTTATTTTCAAGTATACAGTACATTGGTTAGACATTTATATAGTTTATAAAACGATCCCCCTAATTGCTCCGTCTCTCCTTTGGCTTTCCACCTAGCCAACATATTAATGCTAACTGCATTCCCTATGCCATGCTCTCCATCCCCATGACCATCTATCAAATATTAATTTGTACTTCTTTAACCCTTCATCCCATTCTCCCAGCCCCAAAGTCCCCTCTCCTATGTCTGTCGCCCAATTCAAATTCTTGTTTTTAACAGTTTCCAGCTTTTTTGAAATATACTGAAGGCAATGAATTAAGTGAACTGTGCCCACGAGAGTGCCCTCACTTCAGATATTGGCCACAAATTCAAGGACCACCTTCATTTACTTCAGACCACAAATTCAAGGATCTCCACTCTCAGGTTCAATAATTCACTAGAAAGACTTACAGAACAGGGAAGGCTCATACTCTCGGCCACATTAATTACAGGTAAAAGGATACAGAGGAAGAGACAAGTAGGGTGGAATCAGGATGCTTTACTATCTGGCATCCATGTGTGACAATTTGCACAGAGTATTGCTGACGAGGAAACTCACCCAGACTTTTGATGTCCAAGGTTTTTGTAAGGGCTCAATCATATACTGCCTGCATGATTGACCTTTATTTTCCAGCCCAATTTGGAGGTTTGGGCTAGTACCTTCTGTCTCCAGCTTCTCCCAAAGTTGAAATTAGTATACCATAGCCCCCATCATTGTCACATTGTCAGACTTTCCGGTGGCCAAAGTCCCAGGCAAACAAAGACACTTCTCTTGGGCAAGACATTCCAAGGTCCTAGAGAGTACTTTCCAGTAGCTGAGGACAAAGGCCAAAGCTCTCTTTAGGTAATACAAATTCTTCAGTACACACTGATTAAGAACTTTGGGGCATCAGACAGAGAATCCATGTTTTTTAAAAGCTTCCTGAGTGATTCTGATAAGCCAGGCTTGGAAACCATTGATGAAGTTAAAACCTTTAGCCTTTTTTTACAGATGAAAAATTTTGAAGACCCAAGAAATTAACCGACTTGTTTATGTGGTAATGATCACACAGAGAGTAAGAAGGAAGCTAAGTCTGGAATCTGGAGGCCTAACTAATCTGTAGAGAGCCTGGATTAGTACAAGGCACCCTCTCACCCACATCTCTCAGGCATTGTCTGCCAACTAAACAATAAGCTGTGTTGCCCATGTATCTATAAACCTATTCACATATTGTTACAATTAAGAAAATATGAATTCACGTGAAAGCATTGTTGAATTCTTTATGGCCTTATAATTCAGAAGTTGTAAAGATTTCCAAGGTACACTCTGTAGGAAGACCGAGGAGTAATTCAATTAGCACCATTACCAGTTATACCAACAGACTCAACCTTGCCCTTACTAATCCCTGTGAGTCAAATTTAATTTCCTAAAAGTCAAAATTCGCAAATGTGGTAGGGCTATTACCAATTTAATAAAACAAAATGGGAGAATATTCCTGTGATCTAATTAGTTTTTAAATAATTTACCATTCATTCAACTTCAGTTTTATAGGAATCTTATGTACTATCTTTATTTCAGAGAGATCATCGTCTCTACTAAACTGTTATTCTTCCTTTTTTTTCAGTTATGACTCATAGTAGTATTCAGTGTCATTGAAATATAAGAATCAGATAAGAATCTATTTCTTATTCTGGGTTTTTCATATTACTAAGCCTTGATGCATAAATGTTAATTTTTTTTCTTTAATAATTGAAGTAAATTGCTCTACTAGCAATTGATTATTAATTGCTGAAATTTCTGTGATTACTGATGTGGAATTAATGATATGAATATAATTTGTCAAAATAATTGTTACAAGAAAGTAGGTGAAGAAAATCTGAATTGTACTCAACTGAAACAATTACTTATTGAGTAGAAATTATTTTTATTTCAATCTTATTAAACCTAATCTCAATCCTGTTCACCAAGGTGGTGATGCTTTATCGTTATCTCTCTGTTTCCAGTTTTATGTGAAGATCCAAGGGCTTGTACGGTTCAAACATTCTAAGGGGGTTCTCTGGTCATTTGTCTAGTCTGGTCACTACTGATGGGCTTATCACCCAATGCAGCAGGATTCCTTGGCTGCTGCTTCAAGGCCAAGCTTGGGTTCTGAGTCAAGGCTCAGTGGTAGAGTCATCCTCTTGAAATGCCCAGTACATCCTTCTTTTCTAGGTCTTCTCCTTTCCCTGCATTCTACAAGGGTGGTGATCCAAATAAACTCACCCTCCATTCCTGCAAGTCCCTTAGCTCCCTTTGCTTTAGTTTCTTCTCCATACAAAGGCAGGATCTCCTTACCCCTCCCTTCTGGAACAGACCAACATCATCCTCTCAGAAAACATAGGTTTCAGAATATTAAACCAGCATTGGGGTACCCACTGGTGACTTTTGCTTCAGGCTCCATAATAGAAACATTAATGAGGCTTCCTTAGGAAAGGTGGGAAAAATACAGAGAAATAGTCAAAGTTTCACATTAAGTCATCCTGTTACATATGAATCCATAAGAAAGTGATGATTTGGTATAGTCTTTTGAATCTACAGTAGCAGAAAGGATTTGGAAACAAATAAGGGGGGAAAGTTGTTGTTGGTATGAAATGACGCTGCCTCGCTACTACTCCTCTGACTTCCTGGAAAACAGCTCAGTCAAAGTTATTCTCAGAAATCATTTTATCATCACAAGGCATATCACTTTCTGTTAATTCTTGGTGAGAAAAAAGATTTAAGATGTGAAACTGTAGTCATTTATTTTAATCTTCTTGATAAAAAGATTGAGAAAATATTGGTATTCATTCGTAATAACCGCAAGAATTAAACATGCACAGATTATTAGTTGAAGTTATTAACCTAATAGTAAAAATGTAGCATGACTAAATAGGAAGAACCAGTGTTCTTCTCTCTTTGAAGTAATAGGAAACCATAAATATCTTCTGCTGTGGACAAATATTTATAAGTGACTATTGTTTATATCATTGACCATTATTCTGGCTAAACTGTCTTTGAACTTTAAGGGTCAGCAGATTTCAGTGTAGTTGACAAATCTAGCCCACTACGAGAGCTAAGAATGGTTTTTACATTTTTTAAATTGTTTTTTAAAAGACAAAGGAAGAATAATATTTCGTGATGTGACTATTTATGGAATTCAAATTTCATTGCACATGAATAAAGTTTTACGGGCACATGGCCTTGCTCAATGATTTATATAGTGTCTATAAACTGTTTTTGCACTACAGTGATAGAGTTGAGTAGTTGCACCAGAGAACGTGTGATCCATAAAGCCTAAAATATTTACTATCTAGTCTTTTTTCAAAAAATGATTGTCAACTCCTGCATTAGAATGTGTTTGTGCATGGGGGCAGAGAGAGGAGAGGGTTTTTTTAAAAAACGCATATTCCTTGGTTCTATTGTGTAGATTCTTGTAAGAGATCAGGAATCCAAATTTTTAATAAGCATCCTGGGTGCTATTGTAACAAAAGTCCTAGGATCATTCTGTGAGAAACATTTTAACATTCAGGTGTGAATACATATTTCACCTGTGGATATTTCCTCTCAGACAAAGAAATATTCCTTATATCATTGGGATATTTAGAGGAATAAGTAAATTTTAATGATAAACTGTAAATAGATGTCAAAAATATTTAAATATTCTTATTCACTAATCCTAGTGGTGCTTTTGTCCCATTTTTAAAAAATAAATTTACTTCCTACATATGCTTGGGAAACAAAAAAAAATCATTCTTTTCAAATAACATTTGTCAGAAATAATAATTCTCATTTTCCCAATCTAGCTCAAATGGAAAAATTAGAACAAAAAGAATATAACTAAGAATAAGATGTGAGGGAAGAAAAATATTTCCACAACAATGTGCGTAAAGACTAACTCTACCCAGGAGGCATACATGGCAAAAAATACTGTATTTAAGGACACAAAAATGCTTTCTGCTTCGATTTTCAATTTTAAGACATTTGTAGGTTTTCACAACTTTTATTCAAAAATAAAGTTTATGAGATTATGCTATGAATGTTAGGGAGATGCATCACCAGGAAATTGTTCTTTATCTGTTTCTTAGCAGATAATAGGTGATGTATATAGAGCATGTATTCACGAACTACAAGGAAAAAGGAGTTGAACTGTCAGATTTAAAAATTTTAAATTCAACATGAAAGTCTCAGTACAATTATGATAAATTTGAAAAAATTCTAATGAAATAAATATGATAAATTTATGGAATATTAATGAATTGTAATTCTGTCAGTTAGATTGGGTTTTCCTGTTGATGGCCAATCACAGTTACTAGTTCGTCTACCCTAACTCCCTTGGGATATCTTAATTCCTTGGATCTCAGTGCACAGAATGCGGATCATTATTGAGTGTGTTCTAGTCCAGTTGCTCTAAACAGCTAACCCTCCCCAAGCAGAAAGCCTATATAATAGAAGCTTCCAGCCACATATAAATATATATAAAAGCTTGGTTGGCTGAACCCTTTCTCAGCTTCATTGACCACCCTGTTTCCTACCTATTTAGCATTTTGCCTCAGCCTTATTCCTTCAACTTCATTCAAATCGATCTTCTCTGGCCCCCATCCTTTTCTTTGCCTCTTAGCTCTAGTCTACTTCTGCCCCTTCAGGTCTTCATATTCAGAAGAAATTCTCGTGATAACATCAATATTGTCTGTACCAGGGCCCTAGATGCCTTTCTCATCAGTCTTGGTTTCCAGGAAAGGGCACTAAGTAGTCACCGTAACTGTACTTCTCAGCCTTTCAACTCAAGCACTTGTAACAGAAAAGCAGCATGAAAGTAATTCTCAGGAGGTGCAGTATAAGCCTCAACTGGCCTGCAAGTGCCCTTCACACTGTCTTATATGTTAGTATAGGTTGACTGTGTGACTGGTACGTATGTGAATGTGGTGTCATTTTGTAGTGGGAATCCTGCACATCCGTATGAGGTAATCTTGAATCCGATCCAAAGCAAGAATTGAAATTATCCTTTACATACTTTGAAACCACTTACTTTTCTTACTAGCATTTGAGTAAACAAGAAAAAAAGAAGGCTGGAACATCGATAACCTCTTGTCAAAGAATAAGAGTCAGTGTCCTTAACGCCTCTGGTTTCTAGAATGATGCCCATGTCTAGCTGACATTCGATGCTGCAGTGGTTTAGCATGACATTTGGTCTTTCTCAGCCCCAGAGTCTGTGCCTTCTCTGAGTAACTGAATCTTACTGTGGCTCTCACCAATGTTTCGAATGACTGGTCTCAACCATATCTTGACGAGAAGTCCATAGTCTTTGCTGGTGAACAGAGATGGCCCTCAGCAGAGTTCAGCTATCCCCCATGAGGGAATTTTGGGACTTTCTTTATTCCATCTCTGCCATCAAAACCAAAGTTGACACAGCAAATCTCAATTTCAAGATCTCTGTCATGGGTTGAATTGTATTCCCCCCACTCAATAAGATACGTTAAAATCCTAACCCCAGTACCTCAAAATAGGAGCTCACTTGGAAATAAGGTTGTTGCAGATATAA
Source organism: Pteropus medius (assembly GCF_902729225.1). Classification (NCBI taxonomy): domain Eukaryota; kingdom Metazoa; phylum Chordata; class Mammalia; order Chiroptera; family Pteropodidae; genus Pteropus; species Pteropus medius. The sequence continues at coordinate 5,590,175 of NW_024342475.1, forward strand.
TTAGTTAAGCCTAGGTGAGATCATACCGGAGTAGAGTGGGCCCATAATCAAATACGACTGAGGTGCTCTCAGAAAAAGAAGAAGGAGACACAGAAGGAAGTTTACACGACAATGAAGGCAGAGTTTGGAGTGACATATGTGCAAGCCAAGGAATGTCGAGGATTGTTGGCAAACACCAGAAGCTAGAAGAGGCAAGATTAACTTCTACAGGTTTCAGAGTGAGCGTGTCCCTACAAATACCTTTGTTTCAGACTTCTAGACTCCAGAACTGTGAGACAACACATTTCTATTGTTTTAAGCCACTCAGTTTGTGGTATTTTGTTACCGTAGCCCTGAGAATCTAATGCAATATCCGTCTGCGATGTCACTTTGCTTTGATGTGGATGCCTTCCATGTTGGTGCCAAGAAGACAGATTTATAAGCAATTTCTGAGCCCCAAATCAGGAAGGGAGCAGAAGTCCCTTTTCTTTGAAGGTCTTCCTTACTCAGCTAAAGTATGTCCCTCTCTCTGAGCTGACATCCTGAAAGAGGGAAGTTTGAGGCACATTTCTGATTGCATCACTCTTCTCTTCAATCCTTCTTTTATCAACAAATTGCTGTTGCCAAAAAGGGCTGCCATCCTGCCTTCCTCTGTCCATGACTTCCCTCCCACAGTAAAGCCGAATATTATCAAAGCTTGTCTGTCCTGGATTAGAGAGGAACCTTCTTTACACCACAGGCATTACGTGATTCAAGTTTTCAAATGTAATACTTGATAAGTTAAATGGGATCTTAAGGGATTTAGAAATAAAAGACTGTTCTCAGAAGAAAATGTGTCTCCAGAAATAGATCAATAACCTATTAATAATCTAAATATAGATTAATAATTTTCTGGTCAAATTAATTATTTGACCAGGAAAATATGTAGCCTGTATGAGAGTCCCTGCACATGGCTAAACCAACAAACATCAAGGACAGTGACACTAAACTTACGAGGAGTTAGCTGTTTAATGTTTCAAGTCTCTGCTATTATCCCAAGATTTTTAGTTAAGTCTGTTACATATAAAGCCTATTTTGGCTTTGGAGGGAAAAAAACAGGGTCTGTGCTTTTTGCACACTTAAGTGGGACAGACTGTCTTGAGAGGTTACAAAAACATGGAGAAACAGTTGTGGATGGCAGAGGGAAACTGCCGAGAATCCTAGAAGAGCCGTTTGGATAAACACAATCGAGGAGGATTAAATCATTCTCTGGGACCCTCAGAAGTCCTAAGGCAAAGGGAGATTGACTTCTCCACTCCCACTGGGACACCAGATTTTCATTTTGCTTTGGGACCCCACAAATGATATAGCTGGTCTTGTTAAATGTGAAATTAAAACCTATTATATTCACTCTCTACTTCCAAAAAAAAAAAAAAAAAAAATGGGAGGTGGATCATGACAATGATCTGGGCTTGAGGAATAGTGTCTTGAGAGCTAAGGAGATTCTGGTGACCTAGGAGAGTGGGGAATCTTCAAAGGATAATGACAGGAGATGCAGTAAGGAGAGGGGCTAGGAGACAAGTGGTGTGGAAATCCTCTTGAACACACTCTGATTTGAAATGAGCTTTTGGGAAATAATAGTAATATTTTCTGTTTTCAGAGGTGAGACTTATTCTCTCTATTATTGATTAGTGCGAGATTCTTAAAGCACTATAGATTGGTAAACAGGTAAAGAGGCAATTGAGTTTTCACCATAGACTTATTGAGAATAAATGTTTATGTACTTAAAGAAGACATAAAAAATGTGTGGATGATCTCCATTTCCTCAAACAATAACCCGCCATTCTTTCTCCTGATTTTTCTATTTGCTTTTGTTTTCTCCTAATAAATAAATGTATAAAACTTTTATTACTAAAAAGTCTAAAGGTAAAGTCAAAAATGCCAAAATTGGACTTCTCATTTCAATGTTGAGTACCAATGTACGTATACTTTATTGTTATAAGTATGTGTATGTGAGTGAGTGACATAGAGACAGTCACTCCAGTTATAGATCTACCTCATCCTAAGCCTCATTCTCTGAAGACTATTAAAGAACACATTTAAAAGTGTTATGTAGCTTTGCCTGAGGTGGAAAAGAGGACAGCTAAGTCATGAGCCAATTCAAATAGAAAGTGTAGAGGATCCAAAAGAAATGCTTTTTTCTTCCCTTGCTGTCTCTCTTGCCACAGGGAACATGGGGCTGTTTCCTATGAAACTGGAATGGAATAAGTAAGTCAGAGAGAAAATGATCTTCCCTTGAGTCCTAATTTTTGGAATTTCTTGTCTTTAGGGACATAATTTCTAAATGATTTACTGGGCACTTATTTGGACAACGACCAAATATGCCCAATTTTGTGAGAAAATAAAATCATCCCTGTAAAACTAGAAAGCAGGAGAAAACTCTTTGATGATGTTACTTGGATAGAAACATTCATTACTAAACCATTTTGCTTTAGTTGATTTCAGCTATTGATATGGGCATAGGATTTGTGAGTACTGTGACCATTCATCAGTGATAAAATGTTATCTTCTGTGACATTGGGCTATATATAAAAATGTATCTGACTCAAGTTATAGCAATGCCACATGTATTTTGTATACTTGTTCTATGCCTGTGCAACATCATGATTGAATTATTTGCTTTTTTTCTTATCAATAATAAAAAAGTATTGCATGCTTATTATGTGCTAAGCTCTTTAAATAGACCATTCATTTAATTCTTATGACAATCCTGTAAGATAGGTGCTATCGTGTGATGCATTTTATGAAAGAAGGAAGTGAGCTTACAAAGTGAAGTGGGAGAGGCAGTGTTAAATCTAAGCTTGTCTTCCAAGTGCATACCCTTCGTCAGGTTTATAACATAGGTGCAGCCAGAGAATGTCATAGAGCTCTAAAGAGACAATAAAAGCAGGGATAAAATATACTCCAATAACTCTATTAAACTGTGTTCTGCATTTTTTCTATCATAGTAAATTTTTTAAAAATTAAACTTAAAAGCTCAGTGTTTTCATTTGTTTCTTATCACAGACTCTCTTTTCTCCTTCATTCAAATATTGCTTTGCTACAAAATGTATTATAACAAAGGTTTGTTTTTTTTTTCTTTCCTCCAGGGCCCAGATACTAAACATTTATTATTGAAAAATTACCTTGATCTGGACATTTAAATTATGGTTAAAATTATATTACATTTAAAAATGGTATGAGTCATATGGAAAATTTTTTAGAAACCAAACCAAATTGTTTAACTTAAAGTGAGTTTATTTTTAATGGAAAAAACACATATAATGTCTTTACTAATAAAAAAAAAACAAACAAACAAAAGCAGGTACTTAAAGGCTTATTTAAAAAAAAAAAAAAATGAAAAATAGTTCTCTGATACACCCTCCCCCAGCAGCTCTGCTTCCCAGAGACACCACTTTTACCTATTCTGTTTTCTTAATTTTTTTGCTGGTTATCTTCTTATTACTAAATAATATGGCCACATTGCTGTCTTGAATGATCAGATTTGAATTTTACCAGTTGATTTTCACCTGGTAAAAAAAATCTAAGAGAGGCCATTGAAGACATCAAGTAAGACCCAAGCTGAGCCCTGTCCTGTGGGTATAGCCATTTATTGCAAATGAGTTGAAAATAGAAGTTAGTTTTGAAACTAGAGGGAAGAACATGTCTTCCGTAACCAACTGTTGTTTGTGTTGCCTTAAGAATGAAGAATGTGACCTTTGGCCTCTCGGAATAATGAGGTCCAGCTAGCAGTCCTTCAGGGAAGTTCTAGGCACAGACAAGCAAGGGATCCTTGTTGAAAAGGATTCTTTTTCTTTCTACTTTGTTTTAACTCATACCCTTTTGCTTGGCTGACTGAATAATCCAGGACTTTTTAAATTCCAGGGCATTGTATGTGCTGGCTAGGAAACTCCACACTAATGCAATGGGTCCAGGAAGTTATCTCAAAGAACCAAATGTATTTTGTAAACAGGCAACTAGATTGAATATAAATACATGTAAGCCACACTTGTTTGTGTTTGCTAATAGTCTTCAGGATTTGGGCCAAGGTTTCAACTTAAACTTCAATATAGCCAAAATTAATATATGCTAGCAACAATCACACTTATTTTTCATTTACAAAGTGATAAACTTTTAAAAATAAAAGGCATCGTCTATGTGAACCTACGGAAGAGTAATGCTAGGCATCTTTAATAAGAGAGGGAGGAAAAAGAGTATGGCTTTGGAAATAGAAATAGACAAAGAGAAGTGAAGATGGATGAGAACTAAAATAGCTGTCTGCTGAGTAGTTCCCAGTACTTATTCTTGGAAACCTTGGGATTATTTACATGATCTTAAAATACTCTCAACAGATTCAAGACATGGCAAAGCCTAAACAGTTTTGATTTGAGTACCAACATAACAATGTGATTTTTTTTTTTCTGGCATATTTTCTAATGCAGTTTAAGCAGGAAAAACAAAAATAAATGTATGAAATTACCTGTCTGTACACATTCAAGCAGATGTGGATTCAGTGGCCCAGGTCTAGTAAACCTTCGGGTCTGTCACCATCCATATCATGTTTCATATTACGAGAATCTAGAGTTCCTGGCACTTCAGACAAGTCAGGGCATGAGAGTTGTGGACCCCAGAAGAAAGCGTCACTTGATATAAACCCCGAGAAAGAATTTATCTGCAGAGATGGACTCCCTGTGGTCAACCATGGGGCCAAATTTTATGAATAATAAGAGTATTCGCTGACGAGGACTCCTTGCATACTGCGTATACCAGGAAGAACCTCAGTCTGAACTCTCTGCTTCTGGCACTATGTCCCTGCTTGTTTACGTTGTTAGAGTCAACCACTGCAGGGAAGCCCTGATTTCATCTTCTACCAACAGACTGAGACCTGCCCCATCCAATCTGAACTGCACAATTTGGAAACCTCATTTGCATAAAATTGGGAACTCAGGTGAGAATTTTCTCTAAAAAAGACCTCCCTTTGGTCTAGGTGGAACATAATATAGGTTGCTACCTGAACCTGTGTCTCTCAGTTGCAGTTTCTTTTGCTCGAATAAATGTTTTTTATTATTTATTACAGTCTAAAATTAGTTTTGGTTTTCAGAGTCCTGGAGGGAACTTTGCTTCTGTTCTTCGTTTCCCTGACCCTGTCTGCAATAAAGTCCACATTGTCTAGTCCCAAACTGCTATGTATAAATGCCATTATCACAAAATCAGGAAAATTGGGCTTTTTAAAAAATTTCCTGAACACCAATTCATTATATATTCTCCCACTAAAGAACAGACATTAGCAAATGTCTGTTGCAACACAATTGTGACTATGTGTGCACGAACCTGTGATAGAATAGCCAACTAAGCTATCCTAGAGACAAGAACCAGTGATGAAAATAATTGAAAAATAGGAATAAAAAGGGGTCACAATTCAGGCAATGAGGACTTTGTTAAGCAGAAAATATAATTTTCAAATAGGTAATTGAATTTGGAAGACCATCTGTTTTTCTCAATCAAAATAAAATCTTCAACAATAACATGAACATTCTGATATAGAAAAAAAACAATAATATGAACATTATTGCCAGATGTTTTTGTATTTTTCCTTCCTTGACTTTCCAACACATGGCAGAGTATGATGGAAATGGTATAGTAACCATCATAATATGCCATGAGTTGATTTCTACATACTTAACAATGAATTCATTGATAGAAAAGTTTCTGTGTACATTATCCATAGTGTAACTCTCATTGGTGTTATTCCATGTTACCAATTCTAAATTTAAGCTGAGCTTGGTTTAAGGCTAAGTTTACTTAGCTGATATACGTCTTCTTTTGTTTCTCTAGTATGCTATCAGTGAGAGGAAGAAAAAATCAAGATGAAGCATCAACACAGGTTTAAACCTTGTGGACACCTGTTGCAGGCTTAAAGAACTAGATCCTCTGAGTATGAACTTATATGCCAAAGACCTAAGCAATCCTGAAGGCTCGTCCTTGCTCTGTCACAGATGTGGCATGTCACTTGAGGTGTGTTAGCATCCTAGGAATCTCTATATTTTAAGTAGCAGTAGCCTACTTCAGAAGGAGGTTGGAGAGTTTTCTAATTAAATGACAATCCCCCCCAACAAAAAATATCTTTCTTCTTCTATTACAGACTTCCCACCACAGCTTGAGTATAGTAAGTCCTCACTTAGTGTTGATAGGTTCTTGGAAATTGTAATTTTAAGTAAGGCAATGCATGAGAGAACCCATTTTACCATAAGATAATTGTTATAAACAAGAGTTAAATTTTACCATAAGATAATTTTTATAAACAAGAGTTAAATTTCTATGGCATTTCTGGTCACAAAAACATTATCAAATTGCTAAATGAAGACCCCCAAACCTAGAAGCATCTAATATAGTAAAGAAAATTGGATTTCTTGTGGAAAACTTTGCTGAAAGTCTTTTCTGTGCCCTTGAAGATAGCATGACCTTGAGAAAGTCACCTCACCATTTGGAAACCTGGTGTCTCTTCTTAATAGTGAGAATAATAACATCTATCCCACCCAATGGCTATAAACATTACATGAGCTAAAACAGGTAAAATAAAGGTCCGTGGAGACCTTTTAAAAATATTATGGGAACCTATATTAAATTTTGAGATTCACACTTTCATTTGGAAAGTTTCTACACACTAAAAACAATTTAAATGATTCCACAAGAGAAAGAAAACAGAATGGGATTCAGTTGATTTACTAGATTCAATTTCCCACAAACTAAATAACTATTTCTCTGGATGCATAACTTCTTAACTAATTATTATGACAATGTTTAGACACACTCATGGAGGACCAAAAAATAGTAAATGTTTACCTTTAAACTTCAGAAACATCCTCTGACAGTATTTTTTTTTTATTTCAACATATTCTTGAATCCCCTCTTCTGAGAGAAAGACTGACTTTTTAAAGAATTTGCATGGATTCTATTTCTACTGTAGCATGTACATTTCAGCAAGTGGTTAATTTTGTTCATAATAATTATATTGCTTCTACAGGCATAGTCACACAGACGAGAATTGAAACAACTTGGGAGATAATTCGATATTAAAAATAATTACTCTTCCCTCCACTATTGAGCTACCTCAAATGATATTTTTTTCTTAATTATGTAATTAATTGCCTTAGTTTATTTCACTCTGATTAAAACACTGAGAAACACCACAGTCTCAGAGAGCTAAATGCTATGATTTTCTATCCACCTAAAAACTGGAAGATAGACAAAATAAATAGCCTGTGACAAAATAAATGCATTGACAAGCTTTCCAATTATAACACATTTTTGCATGTAAACGAATATTCATGTAAATGAGATTAATTATCAATAGTGACAGTGACAACTTCTCCTGAGAGAGTGGGGTAGTTGATAGTGCTTCATGCTGTGAAACAGGTATTAAATAGTGCTCTGCCAGTAGAGGAGATTTAAGAAGCCTTGTAGTCATGGATATAATTATTCAATTACTCTAATATGTATAGTTTATGGTGGTCTGTAGATGATCTCACATACTTCCAAGATTTCAAATTTCGGCTATAAGGTCGTGACTCCCAAATCTATATCCCTAGACTAGATCACTATTCTGAGTTCCAACTAATAAATCTAAATCTCTTGAGGACATTTTTCTTTGGATATGGGTAGTTGTATTAAAGCACATTTCCAAACTCCTAGTATAATGAAGTTTTTAAAAGCATGGGCTCTAGAGCCAGATTGCCTGGATTCAAATTCTGACTCTTATACTTTGCAAGCTGTGTAACCTTGGTCTAATTACCTAGCCTCTCTGAGCCTTAGTTTATTCATCTGTAAAATGAGTGAAACAATAGCATACTGCCAGAGAGTTATTTGTGGATTGTTTGTTAATTTCTGAAAAAGGACTAGAATGCTGCATAACACATAATAAGCTCTCAATAAATGTTATATTCTCTTGTGATTCTTCTTCTTTTCTGTTTCAGTGCATGGTACAAGGATTTGGCCAGTTATTTAAGCATAAACTTGAATCCAGCTTTTGAACCAACCATTTACAAGTTTAGCGACCTTAAACAAGTGACGTAATCTCTTTGAGAGCTTCCATTTCCTCATTTGGAAAAATGGGTATTACAGAGATTTCTAATATGTATTTAATGAAATAACCCAAGAACGTATAGGGCAGGGTCTGGCATATGGCGAGCACTAAGTAAAGACAAGCAATGGCTAATATCTTGGAATCTTCCTCCTTCTTAGCTCCCATTTCTAATTTCTACCAAGTTTTGTTGCTTTTAAGCCTTAAATAAATACTCTCAAATATTTCCCGCCCTCCTTATGCTGTTTTATCTTCTTTCACCATTCATCGCCCAACTGCTCCTTTTACACCCAGCCTCTAGCTCTCGAATCCATCTTCACTCTCCACTAGAATGAGCTTATGGGACATAATTAGGTCACATTTCTATGTCCAGTCTTCCAGTTTTTCCTCTAACATTGTTAAAATAACAGCTCAGGAGAGATCCACACCTAGTGCTCTGCCCCATGCTTACCTGTCCATCCAATAGCCCAGCTTCCACATGGAAACTTTAGCCATTCCAAACAATTGCAGCCCCTGACTATCCTCCAGACCCCTCAGTGCTGTCACACATGCCTTCCCGCTTTTTCCCTGGGAATGAAAATTCACATATTCTTTCGAGCTTGCAAAGAGTTGTTGTGGGCAGTGATTGGGAAGTTTGGGATTTTGCATTTGCTTCTCACTGCTATAAAAGTTATTTTAAGGGGAAACGCTCTTTCTCTCCTATGTTTCATACCCTCTTCTCTGAGTGACTTGACAGACAAAACCAAGCTCATTCTTTCCCCAGGTCCCAGCTGAGTGAGTGATTCTTCCATTTTCAGATACAGCAGTCACTTTGTGGTCCCTATCTTTCAGTTTAGGTGTCCCCAGTCATCCCGCTTACCTGTCTCTCCTCTCCAGACTCTAAAGGCAGAGGCTATGTCCTGTTCATTTTCGTATTGTCAGAACCCAGTGTAGTTCCCAACCCATGGTAAAATCTTAAATTGACATTAGGTAAAGGTAGTGAGTGCCCATACTAAATGATGCTTCATAGGGAAAGCAATCTGGATATCTGACTAAGCTTTTCCTTGAATTTATTTCAGATTCTGTATGATACCTACTGATCTGTAATGGAGACTATAAGATATGGTCATAGATATTGTATATGCTGTAAGGCCACACTTTGTGACATATTGGCAGATGGCTAAAAAAATACATTGGAGCAAAAGTGTTAAACAGTTGTGAGTAAATAACTCAGTCTTCCAGAACATAAGGACTAAAAGGTACAGTAGTTTCTTTGAAGACATGTTGAGTTCTTTTCCAAAAAGATTAAATTTGGCTCCTTCCATTTCAGTCTCTGTTGATACTCCTGAGACTTGTTGCACTCCTCGTTACCCAGCACTGCACCCTTCAGAAGGCAACATGCCAAAAAAAAAAAAAAAAAAAAAAAATTGTATTTGTTTTTGTGGTTTTGTTTTGGAAAGGTTTTTGGTGGTTGTATTTATTTATTTATTTTTTTACCTTTTGTCAACATTTAAGTTACAATAGCCACGACAGTGGCCAAGCTGATAAGAGAGGGAAACCTTATAAAAATACAAACCTTGAGCAAGAAAGGAAATTACCAAATAAAGAATTTTCATTCTCCTAAAATTAAAAACTGCCTGAAATTAAAGCATGACTAGAAGCCTCTTCTGGTTGTTTTAATTGGCTTTTAAAGACAGTAAAGAGACAATCTTGTAAATAGAGCCAAGCAACCACCTTTCCTCACCCCATTTCTCCACCAAGAGGAGCATCTTGGTCTCAAGGATGCCATCAACCAGTAGGCTCAAGAACCGTTCTCTTAAGTCTAGATTGTTCTTCCACAGTTCTATGTTTTTGGTTTTTTTTTGTTTTTTGTTTTTTTTTTTTTTTTTAAAGAGTAAACAGTAAAATCAGGCTTTTTAGTGCAATGTTTAAAAAAAAAAAAAGTACAGGCTAAGCTTTGATAAACAGATTTTTGGCGTCTGTTGAATGGAATGTCTTCAGACTGTTTTTGTTATTTTTTTTGTTTTTTGGTTTTTTGTTTTTTTCTTATTTGGAGCTGGTAGGGTGAGGACAAGGGACACAGAGGGAGGTAGAGGTGAGTGCTGGGGCAGATGTAGAAACTTCAGCCAATTAGCTCTGTCTTTCTGGGACTTCTGGTTTGATAGCTGGGGTGGAAAGAATTCCAGAGGCAGCATTCCAAGCTCTCTTTCCTTAAGGCAAAGAGAGTAGTTAGCCCTAGAGTGTCTGCATGGCCCAACACAATTCCCTTAATCAAAGCCTCTTGCCTTTAAGGGTTTTGACCTTTCATTTCTTTCTTAGATTAATTTGATGATAAAGTCAAAATTCAAGAAAATACAGAGTATTTCTGCAAAACTCAATTGATCTAAGTGATTAGGAAGATGTGCATATCAAATTTCACCTTCTTTTTTCTACTTTTCACTCCCTTCAAACCCAAATGACAATGAAGTCATGGCCAATGTCATCAATATTACTCCTGTAGTAATATTGTCTGGACTTTTCATTAAAGAGTATATTCTTGATTTTCAGTTATTGTAGTTGCTTGATGCTTATCCAGTGTAGAAATAAACTATATCACAACAGAATAAGGAAATGGAGGACAGGTCCCGCCTCAACTTAATTCATCAGGTTTAGCTTGATAACCATGGAAGTTTGGATTCCTTAAGTGTCTTTTCAAGTAACTAAAACAAGAGACTTGTATTAGTCATCTCAGGCTGCTGTAACAAATGATAGACTGAGGGCGCTTAAACAACAGAATTATTTCTCAGTTCTGGAGGCTGGAAAGTCCAAGATTAAGGTACCAGCAAATTTGGTTCACGGTGAGGATGCTCTTCCTGATTTGCAGATGGCAGTCTTCTCACTGTGTGCACACATAGTGGAGGGAGAGAGAGAGAGAGTTCAAGTGTCTCCTCTTCTTCTTCTAAGAATACTAATCCCATCATGGAAAGCTCCACCCTCACGACCCCATCTAAACCTAATTAATCCCCAAAGTCTCCACCTACAAATACCATCACCTTGGGGGTTAGGGCTTCAGCATACAAATTTTGGGAGACATAAACATTCAGTTTATAACAGAAATCATAATCAGTTTACTGAAATCCCTTTTAAATGAGCTATTAGTAGAAATATGCTGATCCATTTCCATGAAGACAAGACTGTGTGTGGTGCTATTTTAGTAAATGAGCTTCCCAACTCTGTTTTCTGCTAAACCCTAAAGACAATGTGTTTAAAGTTTGTGGCTCTTTCCATAGCAGTTTTTTTGTTTCTTTTTTTTTTTTTTCTCTAATAGAGTTCTTTAAAAGTAGATTTAATTATATCTTTGCAGATCAATTCCCCACACCAGAGACAGGATTGTCTAGAAGCTAGAACTCTTTATATTTCACCTCATTTGTAATCACAAACTGTATGCTAGCCAGAAGAAATAGCTATAAATTTTCAGGCAAATAAACTGGCCAGGAATATGCCTCCAATGACTAGGCTGCACTCTGAATTATGGCGATAAGGACATTATTATCTTCTGTACTTTCTTATGTACAAACCTGTTTGCCAGAAAAGTATCTGGATCATATGTGAACAATTCAATATTTTATAGTCTCTTTTTTTTTTTTTCTGATGGCCATACTTTAAAGCAATTGGTAAAAGTTTTATTCTTCAACTACCTGCAGCAAAATTGAAGGGTGGTATATTTGCGGAGCAACTATGTAAAATCCCGCTGATTAGGAGAAAATTCCGTTTTGCAAGGACATTGTATACTGCGACTCCATGTTGTCTCCCCACACTGTGTTACTGAGTGACAAGATAAGACAGGACAGGAAGCAAGAGCTTTTAAAAGGATTTTGTCAGGCCCTAGGAAGAGCTTAAGGCCCCTAAAACTAGCAAGAATATGTCAAGTTCTATTTGGGGTAATTGGGGTAAACATTCAATTAAAGGATTTTCCACCAGAAATGAGGTAGTCAACACATTTCAGAACATTTTTCTAAGTCCCAGTATACCAGTATCAAGAAGGCAATCCCCGGAGAAGGTGGACTATACGTCTACAGAGGCTATACGTCTACAGAGGCTATATGTCTACAGAGGCTAAATAAACACCAGGTTCCAAATTCAGGACGATAATGGCTGAGTTTAGAGCAAACGGGTCCTTACATATATCAAGCTGTTTTTTGTTTTAAGTATTTACCTTTACATAGTAAAGCATTACTCTGTTAAGAAACTGATTCTGCACAAATGGTGCTAATTAGTAAAGATTTTAAATATTGTTTAAAGGTAATGTTCAATGAATCAGCTAATAAGTGTCCTAAACTATTTATGACCAGCATGTTAGCTTAACTGGAAGTACTGGGTTATTTTAATAGATACAATTAATGTGGCAGCTATGGAAATTGCCAACATAGTCCCCCACCCCAATAAATAAATAAATATATAGACAAACAAACAAACACCTTCTAGAGAGGATGCCTTGCAAATAAAATCTTATGTTAACTGACAAAATCACAAGCAATAAGTAGAGCAAAACAAGAATAAACGTTGAACGGTAACATTCATGCATGAATTTAAGGCATTTAGAATCATATTTATATGAGAGAATATGATAATAAAGAAAATCATATTTCCATAATTAAATTGTTATCCTTTGAACATGTTATTTGGAAGATTTAAACATAAAGTCATATTTTAAATATACTTTTTAAGTGATCTATAATTACATAGGAGAACAAAGCATTGCAACGAAATAACATCCTGTCTTAGAAACAAAATGTCTGCAGCATCTCTGCTTAGAACATGAAATAATTAATACTTATGACCTCAATTTTGCAAAGTATTATTATTTCTATTTTGCCTATAGGGAAGGAGTGTTTTGTGAAAACTCATTTATAACACTGCAAGTGGTTGCATATTATTGAAACTGAGTAAGAAGTAGTTTGCCTAAAGCCAAACAGTTCCAGAAGGAAGAATTTAGGCATACTAAACTACTAATTTTTAAAATTTATTTGGATAATATTTATAATAAATTCAAATATATATTATTTTAATTTAATTAAGATTACCTATAGCCAAACCTTTGCAATCAAATTTGAACTACTGTCCAACTATAAAAATATGTAAGATGAATTGACTGGAACAGAAAAATGAGACAAAAAATTTATACCTGCAATATTCTTCAAAGTCTATATTTTCAGATGCCATATTTGTGGAAAAGATAAAGATCAGATCATGAATGAGCTTGAAGTGAAAACTAACAGTTATGAGTCTTGATATTGATTAAGATCAAGATGACTTTAAACTTATATAAGACTCTTATAAACATATTTAGCAAATTTAAATTTATTAAATTGATTACATTAATCACTAAACTTCCTCTTAAAGCTTATATTCTCTATCTCATTTTGTGTGAGATACTCATCTCTCAAGCAATAAACCCAGACTAATCTTCAACTTCTTCTCCTCAATCTCCATATCTTACCTTCAAATTATTTGTCATACTCATCCTCTCCTTTACATCCCCATCACTACTCTACTTCAAGCTCTCATCCTGTTAATCACTGAATTAGCATACTTACTGCACTTCAGCCTCCAGTTTTGCCGTCTTTCATTCCATCTTCCTCAAAATCACAGTCCATTGATTCAGAGCAAGAGGAGGTTAATGGGTAGTCACAGAGGAAACTGGTTGTATGTGCCCATAGGGATACGGTGCTGATGAGCGATCTCTCTGAAACTTTTAACACTTTCCAATCACCTATAGAACAAGATCCCAACTCCTCGATATCCTGTATGAAACTTTTCATGACCAGATCCATGTGCCCTATTTCAGAGCAGTCCTTGTTTCCAGTTCAGTTCTGCCAATATGGAGTACAGGCAGATTGGAGGAAGGGAAGAGAGTGGTGTCAGAGCATCTCCTGCCCCAGCTCCCCCCTATATGCTCACCTCATCTTTCTCAAAAAAATCCACTCCTCTTGTGAGGGTACCTTTTCCAAAGAGCACTGTCTCCACAATATGGTGGCCCTTCATGCCTGGGGGCAGTAGCACTTCCCTCCTTCTTGGGGGTCTATATTACCTCTGTGATTTTCCTATACTCTTCCCACATCTTTGCATATATCCTCTTTATTAAACTGCCAAACCTGGTATCCTGGTGCATTGCTGAAGATTCACTGCCAAAGCTGGCCTCCTGGTCACTCCCTTTTCTACATCTAATGTTAACTAATCTTCTTTTCTTCTTCTTGCCAACGCCTTTTCTTCATGTTAAAAGGGACTCTCCTTACATGCTCAATGTATTGCATAAATAAGTTTCTATAGAGAAACATTATTTCTCCATTTCTAAGCTTTGGGTTGTGTATGATTAATGTACACATGTGATCTCTTCCTCGTAAAATTCCAGAAAGTCTATTATTTGTGAAATCTTGAAATTTATACTCAGACATTTGAAGTCCTAATTCCAGAATCCCTCTGCTTTGAGCAATTTATTTCATTAACTCAGTTTCCTTGTTGGCAAACTGACAATATAGTAGCACTTTTTCTCCTGGAATTGATATGAGAATTAAATGAGATAACTCATATTAATTTCTTAGGCCAAGCTCCTTTAAGTTTGGGCTTTCATTATTTTTATTAAATATTATTTTCTTTTATTCTACATAGGTAAAAGAGGAATCCATATTTTTTCTAATAGAGCCTAATCATATTATTCTATTCCATTTTACTCATTGTTACCAGATTATAGATCCATGTATCTGATACATGACCATTAAAATGTGGGCTAGAAAATGTTAGAAAGTGCCTCACTCAAATATTACTACTGTTAAAATACCTGCACAAGATAACTCCTGTTGCATATCTGCCATGTGTTGGCCCCACTTGGTGCATCATTTCACTGAATCCTCACTAAATCTGTTTACAGATAAAGAAACTGAGTGTTGGGGTAAGTAATTTACCCAAGGTCATAAACTGGTGAGGGGCTTAGTTTAGAGCTGAACTTTTTCTGACTTCAAAGACATCTTTCCATTATATGGTTTCCTAATTGAGCATCTACAACTTGCAAAACGCTTTCATGCAAACTTCCTCCTAAAGTTTATATTCTCTTTTATAAGGTTTTAGCTACTGCCTAAACGAAGCATTAACAAGTTAAGAATTAGCTCTGCCAAGATGAATCTGAATAGGTAATATGAGAGCTGTATTTAAGAACCGTAAATATGGCATTATCAACTGTCATATAAGTAATTTGTTATTTTATCCAAGTGTTCTGGAAGGAGCTAAAATACTTTTGTCCCTACGTGTATGACTCTGCCTTCTTACCGTCATCTAAAATCTTGTCTGTTCATCTCTGACTGCTGCATCCTAAATTAAAAATGCAATAATTGTCTCCCTTTGACTTAAATTTGTCGAATACCCTTTTTTTTCTGATTGTGTTTGGAAACTTCATAAGGGAGATCTTTGCTCTCCAACGGCAGAGCAAGAGTCAGAGTTGTACCCATACTTCTTCACTATGAAAGAATTTAAGCCCTGCCTTTGCAGCTCCTCCGCGTCTCTCCAATGCCTCTGCTGCCTGTTAACAGCACGCCAGCGGGGCACATTGCTTCATGAGTCTGCTCGGACAATTTAATTTACTAAGACAAAAGTTACCTAAGGAACGTTACTTTCCTTCCTCTGCATAAAGCAAAAGGATTTTGTGTCACCGCTGCTCAGACCAGGAAAACAAAAACCAGAAAGTCTGCCAGACGCATCGCATCGTGGTCCAGCAGGCAGGAGTTTCAAGTGAGCGTTGAAGGGAAATAGGAACTGGACACACCCTGGTCACACACAACAAGCCTTAGTGCTTCAGCCTTCAAAGGAGAGCCAGCTCTGCCCAGTCCTGGACCTCCTTTCTGCTGGTTCTCTGACTCTTGTTTCTAATTTAAGCTTTCTTTTCACTTTTCTCTCCTTTTCATCTTTCTTCCTCTCCCCGCCCCCCATTTTCCACTTTGTTTTCAAACATAAATAATGCATTGTTCAGTCACGTTTAAAGGATAATCAAAGAAAAAAATATAAGTTGAAAGAAATAACTCTTTTATGTTTCCTTCTGATTTTTAATCCATAGATATATATGTATATCAGTTTTATATTTTTAGTGGTCCCTGTATCTGTAAAATTTCAATAAAATTATGTTCTACTTTTTCCCTCAACATTCCTTTGTGAACACTTTTCTGTTTCCCATAATGTTATTATAGCGAATGTTTTAATAATTAGGTGATATTCTATTATATCAGTATGCCTCTTTTTCTTGCCTCCTTCATTTTTGCATACTCAAGACCCTCCGCTTTAATGCACTCTGCTACAGCTGAGCGTTACATTTGTCTTAGTAACAGGTGGTAGAAAATTCTAATGTAATTTTCATGTAGCTGTGTGTTACAGCTGATTTTAAGTAACTTTGAATGAAATCCACCTATTTCTATTCACAAACATTTCATGGCATTTTAAGGAGTGTCGGTGGTCTATGGTAAACACAAAGCCAGTACTTTCTCCACCTTGAACACTGTTTGAGAGCCCACAGATTACTATTTTCATCCACAAACCTGTTCCAGGCCTAGACTGATAAGGGTTATGATTCATTAAACCTTGTCTGAAATACATGTGTTGCATCAGTTATTTTTACAGCCCTTGGCATTTCTCAAACCTCTTCACTTTCAGAACTCTCAAGGCATAATTCAACTCTTGTTTTCCTTTAATCTGCAGAAATGTTTCAGTTTCTAATTTTCAAGTAATTTTCTTAGTTAAATGTAACTGTACTTACATTTATTTGTACAACTTGTCTAGAAACAGGCAAAGAAGGATAAACTGAACCTTGTGATAAGCATTTTATCTCCTCCTCTCATCGTAGACCAATATTTCCTGTGCTTCCATGTGCCAGGCCATGCTAACTAATAATGTTCTCAAGTTTCAGCTGATATTACGAAAAATCAAGACAAAAGTTGTTCCATTCTTATGGCAATGAATTATAAACTGCCCAAATGAGCAGTGGCATTGTAGATAAAGCCCTATAATCTCTAACACATGAAGGCAGGTTCCTATCGGGAAAATGTGTGTGAAGCGTGGTGGGATGGGGTGGGGAGGGGGCGCAGTCAGAGGTGGTCTTACTCATACACCAAGTTTAGAATTTATTTCTTTGTTTTGTTTTGTTTTCCAATACTATCCTTCAATCCTGCATTAATCACATTAAGCAACTTCTTACAACTCCCACTGCCAAGTGAAAAATAGATACAGTAATATAAGCAACCACAAATAGAGGTTACATTAAATAAATCCCATTTCCCCATTTAACTGCTCTGAAGCATAAGCTTTATTAGATAATAAATGAATGAGGATACTTGACTTTTCAAGGTAAAATTATTAATTTTATGTAAAAATAAAGTGAACATATGTAAAGATTTTATTTAACTCATTAATAAAAGAAGGAACAAACAAGTTGTTAAAATCAGTTCAAAAACAATTTAATTTAAAGATTAGACATAGATATAGGCAATCAGCAGTGCTAAAGTGAATTTGCAGATCTATGCCAAACTGATTAATATCCAGTAGGAAAATAAAATTTAGTGTTTTGGGTCATCTTTGCTGTAAGGTAGAAATCAGTTATACATACTGGACAAAATTCATTTGCTTTGCTATAGACAAGAATTATTTGCATTAATATCAGTTTTCTACAACTTAATTTCCTCCCCTAAAGAGTTATAAAAAGATGAAATCAGAGAAGAAACAAGCTGATATATTTTCCTGCCTGGTACATAGCTTTTTAGAAATGTTTGCTGATAAAATGATTGCCTCTAACTATTTCTATACCTCTGGCCGCTAATATCAAACCACTTCCTCTCAAGTCACCCCACACCAATTTTTAAGAGTCACAGATGACTGGACAACTTGCTAGGTACACAATTCTTGCTACTACCATTATTTTACTTTTGCAACTATTAGGCAATATTGTGCCATGAAATGATGGACAAACATCAAACAGACCAGCTTCACCACTTACTAGCTATGAGACTTTGGAAAAATTATTAAAACTTTTTAGGCCTTTTTATTTGGGCGGGGGCAGGGGGGAGTAAAACATGTAAAAAGCTTAGTACAATGTCTCATATTTAGACCCAAGAAATGTAGTCTATTGTGTTATTATTCAGGTCAAAAATAATGAATATTGTTAAATTTTCATAATTATTAATAATTAAATTAATTATTGCTTCTTATTTTTGAGAAATTTAAGGAGTAGAAAGTTAAATACAAGGTTGTGACTATCCACCTTAATACATTTTTTTCACATAAATGTACCAAATGTTTCATTTAAAACTATAAAACTGTCCCAAACTAGTCATCTCACACAGTGAAAAAAACAAGACTAATGTTTCAAAAATACCAAAAACACTGTGATTAAATGAAAACTTCACCAATAAAACAGCTGAGTACTTTTCTGGTATAGGGGTTCAGAATAGGCCTCCCCAAAATGTACCACTTCGGCATGTAAATTATTTTGCCTTAAATTGCCTTTAATCTAAAGGCAATCAAGACCCTTCAGGCTCACAGGAAACGTTTACCTCTCCCTTAAATCTTAAATTAGGGACCTTGCCTATAATAGGTGTTACCACCAAAAATAACTTTTTTTGACCTATCTATAAGATGGGGCAAACTACTAATTGCTGAATATCTACTCATCTTATCACCCCGCAGTGACCTTTCTCTACTCTGAAGCCCCAAAGTGCCTTACCTCATCCTTTGCTCAGAATGTCACATATACCTCTTTTTCTCTTTCTGTCTTTGAACCTCTTATGTATGTGAGGTCTCTGATTCTCTCATGTATGTGGGGTTCCCCTGATAACATACGTAATTAAATTTACTTGTTTTCTCTTATTAATCTCTCTCGTCAATTTAATTATTAAACCAACCAAAAGAACCTAGAGAAAGTTTCTTCCTCCGCTCCACTTGCTTAAAAACACCTGTTTTTTTGAGCATTTCAATTTATTTTTTAACTTCTTTTCTGATGGGGGACAATGTGAACATATGCTCTCTTTGCTTTAGCCAGAATGGACTATTTATTTTTTCCTAGATTTTAAGGGTGCTGCTGTTTAGATTGAAGTGAAGGGAGGAGAAGGGAAAGTAGATAAAATGAGAAGACATTCAAACCAGCAACTTAGCTTTAGAAAACTATTGTAGTCATTGAGCAAAGAAATGGAAGAAAAGGAGGGAAAGAAGGACATGCAGTGGTGGGGGAGGGGGTGGAACTCGGAAATTTTATAGGAGAAAGGAGGCTTGACTTGGGAGAAAAATGTACAGTCTTCACATCCTTACATGTGTGCACATACACACACACCATTCTCTCTCTCTCTCTCTCTCTCTCTCTCTCTCACACACACACACACACACACAGTTGGGCTGAGAATTTCCAGGGTCCTCTCTAAAATGAGCTAACATGAACTAATCTCCTGAAACAGGTCCGCTGAAGCCCAGACTCCCACCCCTTGAAACCTGAGCAGGCCTTGTGGCAGAGCCCAAGGGTGAAATCTTAGCAAGCTAATCAGCTGCACTGATCTTACCCCGTGCAAATTCTGTGTTTGCTAAACACCTTTAGCCTGTATACAAGGGTCTGAAAGGGAATGCCTTCTCATTTTCAACCTTCTGGGGCTGATGTTCTGCATCAGTCAATGCTGTCATCATGGATCCGACATTCTCCCTTTTAAATCCACACGAGTTTCCTTTTTCATGATGTGAGCAAATTGAACTCTGTGTGCTAGTGATTTGCAAAATGTACCATGCTACAGAGAGATCTTTCTGATGAGTCTGGTCCTGTTATAATCATTGGTTTTGCCGGTGTAATTCAGGAAATGTTCTCAGCGCAAAACTAATTCCCACACGCACAGTGAAACACAGGAGGATTTTGCAGATAGATATTTAATATACAAATAGTCAAGAGGAGGCTTTCAATTGAGTTTTATTTTGAGGCTCCAGCTAGTTAATATGTGAGGACCGTTGCCAAGAAACATGGTAAGATTATTTCTCTCTCCAGAAATGCCTAAGATAATAGTCTTGTAAAGGTAAGAAGGTACTTGAAACCAGATCCGCCTGCATGCCAAGTCCTTTAGGTAGTCTGAGAGGTTTGTGATAATGAAATCCTCCTTTGTCATTTACATTTCTTTAGTGGTTATTTATGCAAATGATCAGATTTTTCCCTATCTAGAAGCAGATTCAGGGATGAATGAATCCCTTCCTCCTAATGAAAACATTTCAGCCCTCCTAGCCAGGAAGTCTCCAAAAGAATATTTGTTTGGATAATTATAAAACTACTTTGATATCCTACTACACTGAGCTTTGGAAAATAAATAACTATATTTGTGACTGTAGCAGAACTGAGCCTTCAGTAATCACATTTCCACTTAAACAAAGAAGCAAAGTATAATCCAGTATTTTAAAAAAATCATTATGTGAACCTAATACCACTCAGTGGATTTAAAAATTAAAAGTCCCCAGTATTTCTTCCAAATGTAGCTCTAAAGTAAACAGGGACATCTTAAAAGGGGAGGCTGGCGGGGGGGGGGGGTGGGTGGGAGTGGGGGTGGGGGGTAGGGGGCTGGGGAGGCTCATGCAACTCTCTGTCATTCATTTACTTGAAATGTAGTCCTGGCTTGATTTCTGCTCAGAGAAAAGGTTGTAGCACCTTGAGCTACTTTTCATTGTCAGAGGTTCCTGTCCCCAGTTTGGTGGGGAACATGATAGAACCATCCAATACAGAAAAAGCAGACCTATGGAGACCCATCCTCAGATGTACTAGAAAACCAGCCAAAAAAAAAAAAAAATTGTAAGAAAGAAATATGGTTTCTAATTTGATAAAGTGTCAAAATTACATTCGTTGTCATTTAAGGATCAAGTTGTTTCACGCCATTTCACATAATCATTTAAATATATATGAATGATGGGGGAAAAAATTTACCTCTGCCTTTTCATTTTAATAGGTTGCTCCAGGCAAGCCTAAGGAAAGGTTTGCTTGATTCTCATACAAGGATTTCTTTCATTTAACAATTTGAAAATGCCCCCAAGACTTTTGTGGTTATCTAAATTTAAGATGGCTTTGTAAAAATTTCAACTTCATCACTGGATTTTTCATGGATAGTGCAAAAATTTTATTGCATTTAATTTCATTCAAAATATGCTTTTTGTTTGAAAAGATAGTTCTGAGTTCTTATATATATCACAAGGTACAGATAGAAGCAAGCCAGGAACTGTGTTTAAATTCAGTTTGAACACAGCTATAAGCACTAACCTTGGAAAGGGAGGGTCCCAAGGGAATCTTGCCATTTTCTAGGTCTGTAACATAGGGCAAGGTGTTTAGTTTCTGAGTTTCAGTTCTTTTTTATAAAACACTGGGTTTCTGAAACCGATCTAGTGAGAATTAAATGAAGCAATCAATCAATCAATAAAATAGTCAATCAAAAGTTGTTGAATATTTGCTAATTATCAGATACTGTGTCTGAAACATAGCTCTAAAAAAAAAATCTATTATTAGAAGGATGGATTAATTTTTTCCCCATCTGCTTTTGGATCAATACATGGCCATCCACCATTAATAAACAACAACCCGGCACAGAAGATAATCTGATTTCATTAATTTGAGAAAATTAATTTAATTTTACTATTAAAAAAGGAAGACAGCAAAATTTTTTCTTTTTAATTTTGCAGATGAAAATAGTGTAGCCAAAAGTTTAAGTACTTTTTACAAGGTAATAAGAATAAGAGCAGGCACGTAACTTACAGGCTCGATATACAATCATCATTTTGGAAAAAGCTTAATTTACTTTTACTTTACTATGTGCATAATAACGTGTAGAAATAATATAATGGTTAAGCAAACAAACAAAAGGTTAATGCAAAAATAAGATTTAATTATAATATTTCAGTAATTAATAAAGTAATATTTCTTATTTGTATGATTTATAGATAAAAATCTGTTTCAATTTACACACCAATAGTGCATGAGAGTGACTATTTATCCTGCAAACTTTAATAATATTGAAATTTTAATAATGCAATAGTTACAATTTTGAGTTTCGTTATTGTTTTAATTACCGTTTCTCTTTTCGTGTGTTAATTAGTAATTTGTTTCTTCTTCAATATATTGGCCTCTGTATATCCCTTAAAATTTGTTTCTATAATGTTGGTAATCTTTTTACGAAATTGATTTGTAGGAATTCTTCAAATATTAAAGATATTAATTTTGTGAATATAATTTGCATATATTTTTACCAATTTTGACATTTATCATTTAATTATTGTTATGCTTTCATGTATTTTTTAGAAGGTTTAACTTTCTATATAACAACTCTATTTACCTTTTCTAGTACAAATTCTAAGATTTATATTTTTCTTAAGAAGGCCTTTATCATTTCAAGTTTATAAATATAATATTCTGGGGTTTTTTTGTTGTTGTTGTTACCCTTATTGTTTGTTTGGTTTTTTTAATTTAGATCTAGATGTTTAGTCATTTTCCCCACTGGAATAGAGTTCTCTCTGCACTGAGTTAAAATGCCAATTGGACAGTCACTCGTTGTGGTAAAGTGATTTCATTGTCCCTCTGCATCCAGATCTTTCACCTCCAATTAAGAGCCAAACTCTTTCACTACCTTTCACCTGGACTCAACTCACCTTGTTGCTTTGGCCAGAGGAAGGCAGCTGAAGTGATGTATGCCAGTCTCAAGAGGCCACCTTTTACATACTCAACACTCTTGGATGAATCTGTTAGAGGCTGAGAGACCATGCAAAGAGCTCACATTCCCCAGCCTAGATTACTCTGAACCAGTTTACAGACACCCGCCTTCAAAAGTGCAAGAGAGCCCAGCTCAGCCCAAAAGAACTGCCCAGTTGGCTTGTAGATTCATGAATAATAGCAAATGCTTACTATATTCAACCACTAAGATTTTATTAGAGGACCAATATATACACTCCAATTCTCATACCTGCATACATACAATTTTTCTGGATTTTATTGTACTCTTTAGGTTCTCGGCATGTTTCTTCAGCTTACATTTCCATATGACCACTTGAATGGGGATTTTCTGCCAAATTCTTAGCCATGTATGGTATGGGATGTAGTGAGAAACAGTCTTCTGTTTAGTATGTCACATATTCTCCCCAAATATTTCTGGGAAGGGCTTTTTGTTTCTTTCAGTAAATATCTATTTAACACCTGCTACATGCAGGGTTCTGTATTAAGTTCTATAGCAAATCAAAGGATGAGCATGAAATAGCATAGTAGGATGGCAGAAGTTCTCACAGAGCTTCACATACTGAATAACTTTTCATTAAAGAAAATTAAAAAAAAAATGTTCTTCCTTTCCTAGAGCAAAGCAAAAATCACTCTGATAACTAGAGGCAGAGTAGCACTCTCTTTGGCTCAAGAAGGTGTGGTTGGAATAAAAGTAGAAGGAAAAGAAAAAGACAAGAAGAAATAAGGTCTCATAGTACATAATCTATAAAATGACTCCATAAGATAAGACTGTTTTTTTTTGTTTGTTTGTTTTGTTTTTTTTACAAATGTGGAAACTGAATATCCTTATATAAAGACTATTATGTTTTGCCAAAATTTTCTGATAAACAGAAATACATGTTCCCTGAGACTGTAGCAGTTTAGATGGCCCAGTGGCTGAAATGTGCTCTATTTTCAAACTCAAATTTCTATTCTCATTCCTTTTTCCATCTTATACAATAAAGTCAGACATTAAACTGCACTATATCTCACTTTATGTATTAATAAAATTGCAGCATGTTGTGAGGTTTAATTAGATAATAAAGCACTTTGAGCCCCCCTCCTTGATAAGTCTGTATAAGTGAAGAATATTACTAATTTAGTTATCATCACATGCACTGAAAAATTTTCTCCTAAAATGTTCAGACACACATTGGAAAGCCCAGACAATCACATCGGCTTTGGATTTCGTGAAAAATAAGAACTGATGAGGACCTTCATTTTGGGATGGATGAACTATGTCGTGCTCACTCGCTTTTTAAAATTTCTATTTATACTCTCTCCTCATTTAAATGTTTAAATAGGGAGGAACACTTCCACGCATTATAATTAAATGCAAGCACAAATTCTTCTCCACAAAAGAGTCATTTTCCATTCAGTTTATACAAAGTTTTGTTTTGTCCTCGAATGAATCAATATGAAAATTAAGCTGGTTGTCTGAAAGCCTTAAAAAGAAGTATAGCTTTCATAATACAAGGAAGATAAAATGAATTAAAAGTATCAAAGCACATCCTTTTAGAATAATTGCTTGCTATATTCTTGCAACCCTTAAAGGTAGCTTTCTCAGAGAAAAGAAAAATGAACAAAGGAGACCTTTCGTTCCAGTTTATCTTCTTTAGAAGCTGGAACCTTTTTCACAGTTGAAGCATAATTTTTCACTTTCAATTGGTAAGTGTGTAATGAGAAGGACCAAAAGGAACCCTTGTTATGATTAGTGACGGAGGGGGACCCATAAGAGATGGGAAGTTTGGAAGTAGAGAACAAATAAAAGATGTCAAGTTTACATGTTTCTTGGAATTTTCTCCAGACATTCTAAGCCTTTCAGAGCTGCAGAACTTGGCAGGAAATCTTGTACATAAGAATGTACTGAAGTTAGGGAATTCTTGTTTTACCTCTTCAATCCCTGCTCTGGTCTGTGTGCCAAAATTCATGTGCAATCTGTATATGTGTGCGCGTATCTATAATAAAAGGAATGAGGATTATTCCTTTTGTGCTGAAAGCTTTGTCTGCTGTAAAATATAGCAAATCTTCCCCTTCAGTATTGCCTTGAGACCCTGGGCTAGAATGAGATGATGAGATGTGGAAGCTTTTCTCCTGGTATTTCTTTTCTTCTGTGAAACACTTATACCACTTCTTCCAGACGTTGAAGTTAAAGATATCTCAACATTAAATAGACACTTTTCTCCCACCTTGAAAAAGTATTATGAGTATAAGTTCAAATTGAACTGAAACTGGGATGGTTCATATTTTACCAAAACATTTTGTTTGTTTTGTACATTAATGTTTAGTTTTGGCATGAATGTGTCTAACCCATTCTTTTTGTTAAAAGAAGAACTGATAATTCCAGGGTTTTCTGTGTATAAATTGTACAGACACACAGATGGAGTCTTAGTTATTGTGGTGTCCAGAAGCTAATATGTATGAATCTGTCTACCAGCATTTAAAGGGGAGTGTTTTTTACTTATCTAATTGTAGGCGAGAGAAGAATGGAAATCACCAAATCATTGGGATAGGAAATTATGGGGCCACTAACTGAGACAGCAACATTCTGGTTTATTTTCAAGTGAACTAGAAAGTTGAAGTCGAACCCAGTGAATTTAGATTACATCAAAAAAAATTATAAACAAAAATAGGTCTATAGATAATATTTTTCCTCTTTAGTAATATGTTTCCAAATTCTATTGCCCCAAATGTTCACATCATTGTCCTATGTAGATAATCACACATGCATTTTACAAAATATACACTAAAGATTTTATTGATGACTTCACATCTGTCATTTTTGCCCAAGGAATCAAAGGGTTTCCTTAACAAGTAGGTTTACACAGCCAAGGAAAGCCAAAGAAAGCCAACTCATTGATGCACGTGAAGGTGATACACCAAGCACACCTATCCAAGGAAGAAAAGATGTAAGCACTCTCCTTCCATTCTGGATACTCACATCTGATTCAACTGGAGAGTCACTTGTTGACAGCTGTGGCCAGCAAAGCATCCTCCCCTTAGCTATTTCTGAAGTGCAACTCAACTACGATTTGTAGGCAGTGACGTCTTCTGACCTCATCTCTGATCAACCACTTGACACACTAACTTCTAGACCTTTATGAACGTATATGCCCACTCCAAAAGAAATCCACTTTTACACACACGAGGGAGTTCTTCATTTTGTGTTTAACCTCACGATCCTTCTTGGTGAAGTCTGCCAGAGTTAGTTGACTCTCTCCATTTCATTTCATTATTGCAAAGTCCAAAAAGATACAAAAGACTATCTTCATTTTACAGAAGAGGAAACTGAGGCACAAAGAGGTTAGGTAACTTGCTCCAGGTCACACACATGGGAAATGTCAGGACCAGAATTAGATCTCTAGTCACTTAACTCCGAGGATTTTCCAAAGCTCCCTCCAGATTTCTTTACTCACTTTTAATAAGAATCAGGTTAATTATGATCCCTTGGGATGTTAAAGATACACATGCAAGAAATAATTTAGGTTCCCAGATCATCAGAAAGTGAAAGACACAGTGGAGATACAAATTTACCTAGAATAGCATAAATTTGATCAAAGAAACTATGCATGTACTGATGTGGTTTTTTGAGAATGCAGCATGGAAGAGCATATACATTTCTGAAGAGGGGAGGCGTTTCCTATGTCATGCAATGGTGTGCTGGTAAAAGCTTAATACCTAGCTCCCGAGAGAGCATTTACTAGAGCCCTGATTTGTAACATTTGCCTAATTTTCATGGTGAGAAGTTCTCACATTGTAGATGTTGAGCTATCAGCATGGTGTCAACAAGCTCTTAAATTTCTTAAAATTTAACCATTAACTCTTGAGCAGGTCTGAGCACACCACTGAATTATCATTACGATAGCCATGGCATCCTATTTTTTTTATAAAGGGAGAGAGAATGAAAACAAAGTAAGAAGACTTCATAACATGCTTTATGGCAATGGCAGTAATATTTTTGCAAACATAAAAAAGATAATCTATAAAGATAGCTCATTTTTGTGGGACTGATCCACATTACCAGTCAATTCTCTATACAGGACTAAGTCACTCATAACAGTTTTGAAACTTGATTTTTTTTCTTGCTTACCTTGTGAACTGTTCATGTTTACACAGAAAGAAGTGAAGCCACACTGCAATGTCACAGGGCACAGAAAGGAGGAATCCAAACAAGAGGACCCACACATGCCATCTATACATTTGAAAATTTCTAAAGAAGTTACAAATCTAAAAAAAAAAAAAAAAAAAGGATTTAAATATGTTACTCATACAGAAGGGAAGATATCTCCATGGAGAAAACAGCATAGATATTGGTGGAAAATACCAATTTTATATTATTTATTTTTATTATTGTGTTGAGACACAGGGATTATTCCAATGTAAATCTTCCCGGAGATGAAAGCGAATACATTGAGTACGAAGATAAGAAGATTTCTTGGTATCTACTGATCCAGACAGAAAGCCTGGTCAGCCAGGTGAGATTTAATGGGCAAAAGAAGTATTTAACTATGACCACATTCACCTCCTCTATTCTCAAATGCAATACACACAAGAGACTTACAGTTATTCTCTCAATCAATTAGATTATCCTTATTCATTAAAAATATTTAATAAATTTGCATGAGCTGCTAAACATTTTTTCGAGAGACTGAAAATGTGGTATAGTAGTATGTCCCAAAACTCCAAGTGAATGTCTTAAACTATAGATAGCGTCTAACTCTATATATCCTATGTTTTTTTCCTATACATACATACATACCTTTTCATTTAAAGGAAGCACTTTATGGTTTCTCTTTGGCATATCTTAATTATCAGACTTGGGGCTATTATGAAGTAAAATAAGGGTTATTTGAACATAAGCACTGAAATACTGTAGCAGTTGATCTGATAACCCAAGCAGCTTCTAGTGACTAACAGGAAGGGGAGCGTATACTGGATGGATAGACTGGACAAAAGGATGATTCACATCCTGGGCTGTATGGAGCAGGACGGCATGAGATTTCATCATGTTACTCAGAATTACGTGAAATTTAAAATTTATGAATTGTTTATTTCTGGAATTTTCCATTTAGTATTTTTAGACTGTGGTCAACCCCGGGTAACTGAAATCATGGAAAGCAAAACTGGAGATAATGGGGATTACTGTATTAAATGTTTTCTGCTGTCATGGATCTCATATGCTGGCATTCATGTCATTCTTTCTTCATGTCTTTGATGAACGCTGTGGACGAAAAGAGGAAAATGCATGATGGTGAGTAATGAACTATCTAACATAGCCTGGGAGCACAGGGCAAGGTTTCCCTAAAGGAGCTCCCTGAGAAAGTTCCCTAAGAAGTAAAAGATGCACAGGAATTACCTAAATGAAGTGCAACACTGAGGGAAAAAGCATTTCAAGTGTAGGGAACCACAGGCTTGTAGGTTCTGTGGCAGAAGGAGTCAGGAGAACTAAAGGAAGGTCAGTGGGTTAGGAGCTTTGAAAGCCTGAAGAAATAGGTAGGAACCACCTCCTAAGGACTCTTGCAGGCTAAGTCCAAGTATTTGTACTTTAGTAAGAGCAATAGGAGGCCATCGAAGGGTGAAGCAGAGTATGACATAATCATACTTACGATGAAAGTAAAAGCAGAAACTGCTTAGTTTAGTCTATAAACCCTCTGACTCTGAGCTGCAGAGTGGTTAAGCCAGTTGATATTAAAGGCATATGACAGTAGCATTTTGGTAGGCAGTTAACTACTTTTATTAGGGGTTGTAATAGACAGGGAACTAGCATACTTTATGAAAAACCAACTATTAGTGTAAGTACTAAATGAGAGTTGACGTTTCCCAACTGAAAACCTGTAATATTGTCTTCATTTTCTAATTTTTTAAATTAAGTTTGTGTTTTATTTTTAAAGAGGAGTCCAGATTTCTAAGGCCTCATTAAGTCATTCCAAAACTACAAATGGAAAGAAATGAATTTACTTAATTCCTTTGCAGCACATAAAATTTACAACTCCTATATGTATTTATTTTCCTAGTCAACAAGTCTTATTTTAATATCTATTATTTAAAGAGAAGGGGTCTTTGTTTATCAAATGGCAAATTGAGCTTATGGTGAGGTCTTTCCTTATATCCCCTGGCAATGACAAAGTCATAGAAAAATGAAAGAAAGAAAGGAAGAAAGAGAGAGAGAGAGAAACAAACAAACAAACAAACAAAACCCTGCAACACCCTGAAAGCAGAGTCTAGCTCCATGAGCATGCCAGAGATTTTGAAGAATTTCTAAGAGATACAGGGCATCTGGTATGGAACATCCAAGGAGTTAAAACAAGGCTGAGAAAGCAGGGCCTGAAAGAATATTTTTACCAACAAAACCCAGAAAATATCCTATAAAATCTTGTGGTGAGGGAGGTCTTACAATTTTAAAGAAAGGGAGCCATAAAAAAACAGACTGACATACTTGACTTTACAAAAAATAAAAACTTTGTGAGGTAAAAATGAAGTTATTAGAAACTATCAATGCAAACAACAACAATAACAACAAACAAGAAATTTTTGCAACATAGAGAACAGATAAAGGCTTAATATTTTTAATATATAAAGTGTTTTTTTTTTTAAATATTAAGAAAAAGATGATTACCACAGTAGAATAAATGGTAAATTGTAAAAGAATTCAAATGATCATGAATCCGTTTTATTTTGCTTTAATGCTCAACCTACTAATAAGCAAGAGAATTCAAAATAAAATAATAAAAACTATATATTTTTTAAATCTAGTAGCTTAGCAAACCTAACACTACCCAGTTTTGACAAGCATGTGGAAAAACCAAGCACAGTACTCTGTCGGTATATAACCTTTCAGAAGAAAAGTCTGGAAATAAACATGAGAGCCTTGAAAATGTTATACATTTCACATTAGCAATTCCTTTATTTAGAATTAGTCAGAAAATTTTGTATATTATATAATCTTCGGAGCTTTATTTGTAAAACTTGTACTGGGTTGAATAGTCCCACCCTCTCCAATCCCGCAGAAAAAAATGTTGTCCTTCCCAGAATCTCAGAATGTGACCTTATTTGGAAATGGGGTTGTTGCAAATGCAATTAGTTAAGATGAAGTCATGCTAGAATGGGCCCTTAATCCAATATGATTGGTGTTCTTAGAAGAAAAGGAGAGGATATACAGAGAAGACACATAAGGAGAAGGCCCTAACAAGATGCAGCCAAAGACTGAAGTGATGTATTTATAAGCCAAGAAACACCAAGCATTGCAGCAACCCTCAGAGGGTAGGAGGAGGCAAGAAAGGATCCTTCCCTAGAGCCTTCAGAGAGAGTACAACACTGTCAACACCTTTAGACTTTAGATTTTAGACTTCTGACCTCCAGAACTATGATAAAAAACATTTCTGTTGTTTTAAGACACACAATATGGGTCTTTTGTTATGGCAGCCCTAAGAAACTATCACAATACTGAATGAAGAAACGACCTAAATGTACACCAGTGGGGATTGGTTAGTAATTATAATAAATCTATATCATGGAGCACTACGAAGCCAATAGAAAGAATTAGACATGCCTATAAGGATGAATGTGAAAACAGGCATGCAATAGAGTAAGTGCAAATATCTGGTTATATCTGTAACAATATATACGATATACTTTTATTCTAAGAATAAATATATATGTGAAAGAGGCAGGAAAAAACATAACTCAAACTTTAGCAATATATATTACTAGGAGATCATCCTTTCACTTACTATTATATAGGCTCTGTATTGTTTATAGTTTTTAATGAGAATATATTACAAGTTCAACAAGAACAATTAAGATATTTCAATTTTGGAAAAAAGCATACTTTAAAAAAAAAAAGAACCATCTAAAGAAATATTAGTCAGTAGGTCAGTATCAAAGTGGTGCCATTGAAGATGTTTCTCCTCTGAATAAATCACCATTCTCTCAGAATATTTTAATTATAGACTTTTTTTATCCTACCTTTGAGTCAAAACAAAGATATTAGTGGTAATTTCCTCCTAATGTAGATATCGCTAGAAGGACAAACGAGATAAAAATAAAAACTACAAATGTCTGATATTTGCTAAAGAATTTCCCCATTATAACTGTCCATTTCTAATTTATCTCAGGGCTCAGGTGTTAGTAGAAAGATAAATTTGGGGAATGGTTTAGGTTGGGGACTGATAAACACATGTCATCTCACTCTGTTACCTTAAGCTCCAGCTTTTATGTGATCAACACTATAAATGATGGAAAAATTATGTAATCTATTTTTGTTAAATGTATTTACATATAATAGAATAACAATGGGGCAGTAATTGATCTATGAAGCAAAATGCAAAATTGGGGAACATTTTCAGTGTATTAACTAAACAGTGAAGGGCATCATTCATCTGGAAGTTAAAAGAAGATAAATCCATCTTGGGCAAAGGCATATAGGAGAGGCTATTGAATGACCATGGGTCTAGGCAAGCATGAGAAAAACTATAGAACTCCAATCTAACCACCAATTCAGATATTGCTCAGAGAAAGATGAGACTTCAACTACAACATTTTTGGAAACCAAAGATCAACCTGTTATCCTAAAATTGACGGTTTATTTGGACGCTTAATTTTTGTAACAAGGGTCAGGTATCTTTACATACAGTGTGGATTTCTATACAGAGTAGTAAAGAGGATAAAGGCCTATTACCCAAGATGCTCGCTTTGTCTCAAGAGCAATTTCAACAATGATCACTAATGTCTCAGAGAGGAAAGAGGGACTCTTGTAACCAAACCCAGGAATCCCTACATGGCCGCAGGAGTAGCAACTGTGTGTGAGAAGAAATGGAACACAGAGATTTATAGGTTGCTGCCCATGACATATCCACATATCGGCAGCCCCACTATAGCCCACTAACAGTTTTCACTCATCTCAGCTGGCATGGGTGAAATATCACAGCAATTATAAAACTCAGGATGCCGGGTAGGCGAACTTTAGGAATGGCTCTGGTAAATTGCTTCCATTTTTCAGCTCACAGTGCGAAGAAAGGCAGAAACAGAGAGTGGTAAAAAAGAAAGCAAATGAGCATGCCTAATACAGGCTGTATATTCTGCGTATGTACATTTATAAATATATTAAGCTTCCCTTTTGTGCCTTGGAGAGAAAAGAGCCGCAATCAGCAATTCAGGGATGATCGAATAGATTAACGTGAACATCTTATACGTCTCTGAGGAGCCAGCACTAACATCTTTATTCCTGCTCAGCTACCTTCCACTCCACACTGTGTGAGAGAATATATTTTATTAAAATCATTTCTTTTACCTGAAGTTCCTGTCAACTGACAGAACGAAAAGAAAAGAAACTAAGCTTGTTCTTTGTGTGCCAAAAAATAAGCTAATTAAGAAAATGTTATTATTTTTTTTTAATAGGGAGAAAGAGAAAAGAAACGAGCTTAGATTTTCCCCTTGTGGACTTCAGCAGCATTTCTACCTTCCTTTGGTAGTCAATACAAGTTTGCTCATCAAAAATAAACTTTGTGCTAAAAATAAGCAATTTGTGTTTTTAAACATCTCTTTCCAAAGTACACAGAGCCTCTTATTTGAAAACTTTTTCATCACTTGATTGATCATTTCATTACTTGATCTTATTTTTTTACTAAATAGTACAGATTTTAGAATGTATTTTATTGATAAAAGAGGTGGACAATGCAATTTAATCTAACTTGACCCAATGTATTTTGATGTTTGCATTATAGTTGCCATATTTTAAAATGTTGCCTGTGTTTTCTATATACCCACTGAAGTTTAAATTTTAAAAATAAATATATACATGCCTCAATAAAATTAAATTGATTCTGCTCTGTAGCTGAACTCTGTTCAATATCAATAGGAAACAGGGCAATAAAAGACATTTAATTTATTTTACCTTTTTTATTTTTTTTCTATTAGAATTTTCTTTTGGAGTTTTCTTTCCATTTCTGGACATCAGAATATGGTCATACATTATAATTTCAAATTTTACTATTTTAACTAGTGTTTATTGCCAGTCGTCAAAAGAATAAACACAGAAACATTAAATTTTCTAATGATCATAAATACTTTAAAAGAGAAAGTATGACCTTATAAATCAAAAATTTGTGACATTTCTCCTTAATTCTCTTAACCAAAATTGAGTCCCTCAAAAGAGACACAGCTAGTTGGAATTTTCATAACTATTCTTTCTGATGCAAAGTCAGTTTGGTATTACTAGAGGAAAGCTTACCACACATTGCACATCTGGGCCTTTTGAGCAATCCATTTAAAAAAGTGGTTGAATAGATTGCCATCAAATTTCATGACAATTGGTTTTCCTGATTTAGTTTTCTCACTTATAAAAGAGGGGGTTTCTTTGAAAAGGAGCAATTCTAAATGTCCTTGACTCTGACAATGTGAGTGAGAATCTAGTATGTGGACTTTGGTAATCAATACAAGTAGAAATGCTGCTGAAGTCCACAGGAAGTCCACAGGAAGCCCACGGAGTATACTTTTCCATAGATGTGACACCTGAAGGCTGATGATTTCACGTCATGTACCCAGAGTGAAGAAAATGCGGAAAGGGGATCTGAATGCACCTCTCCATAACCTCAAAGACTCTGAGCTTAGTTTTGCACTAGACTCTTGCCTCATCGTCGACTCTTGAGTCCAACTGCTCTGAGTCGTTTTTACAGTCCTTCCTTCTTTATTTCTGGGATATCTTCATTAGATACTGGATATTTTCATCTGCTCAGTCTTCCATCTATCCCACAATTATAAGACTTCAAATGTATGTCTTAAACCACACAAGCTTCCAGAACTGTGAGAAATAAATTTGTGTTTTTTATAAGCCGCCCAATCTATGGTATTCTGTTATAGCAGCCCTGACTAAGACAATGACCCATACTACTACATACATACTATATTAGGTTCCTAGAGCTGCCATAACACAGTATCACAAAGTGGGTGGCTTAAAAGAACAGAAGTGTATTCCCTCACAGTTCAGAGAGCCAGAAATCTGAAATAAAGTTATCCACAGGAATGGTTCCTTCTGGAGGCTCTTGAAGAGAATTTATACCATATCTCTCCCCAGCTTCTAGTTGTTGTAGACAATTCTTGTCATTCTTTGGCTTATAGATACACATCACTCTGACTTTTGTCTCCATCTTCACATGTCCTTTTTCCTGTGTCTGTGTCCTCTCTTCTTATAAAAATACCAGTCATTGGATTTAAGATTCACCCTAAATCCAGGATGATCTCATTTTCAAATCCTTTACTTAATTACATCCACAAAGACCCTATTTT
Source organism: Pteropus medius (assembly GCF_902729225.1). NCBI lineage: Eukaryota > Metazoa > Chordata > Mammalia > Chiroptera > Pteropodidae > Pteropus > Pteropus medius. The sequence goes on from NW_024342475.1 coordinate 5,624,275, forward strand.
CAAATAAGATAACTTTCTGAAGTTCAAAGTGGACATGAACTGTTAGGAGAAAATATTCAACATTCAACATACACACATACTCATAAGTCAAAGTTCTTCTGGAAACAAGATACATAGATAAAAATACAGATAGATATAGATGTAGAGATATAGGTATAGATACATAGAGATTATATATTTTTATATATACATTATCTATATGTACATATAATTTATATATGAAGAGATTTAGTATATGGTACTGGCTCATGCGATTACCAAGACTGAGAAGTCTCAGCACCTGCTCTGTGCAAACTAGAGACCCAGGAAAGCCAATGCCACAGTTCCGGACCCTGAGGACCTTGAGGTGGTATAATCCAGTCTGGGCCTGAAGGCTTAGAACCAGGAGTGTGGAGGGCAGGAGAAGATTGATGCCTGACTAAGGAGTCAAGCAGAGAATGAATCCAACTTCCCTCCATGTTTGTGTTCTATTCAGGCTTTTGATAGATTGAAGGATGCCACCCACACTGGAGGGCACAGTCTACTTTATTCAGTCCAATTAAAATGCTAGTCTCTTCTAGAAACATGCTCACAGACACACCCAGAAATAATGTTTAACCAGCTCCCTGGGCCTCCGTTGGCCTCGTCAAGTTGAGACAAAATTAACCATCACACATGCATGCATTAAATATATTTCCAATGTTGCAGGTGTGTGGGGATTGGAAATCTATCTTTTTTGTTTCTATTTTAAGACTTCTTGCTAGCATAGTGAATTTTGAAAATCTCAAATACATAAAGTTTAAAGGAAAAACTTCAGCTATTACATTTTAATGTGTTTGATTTTATATACTATTATTTTATTCCTTAATTACACTATTTTCAGAATCTTATTTGGAATAAAGCAAGTAGAATTAAAAAGAGAGTCATAGAATAAGTGGATGGTCCTGCTTATTTATTAAAACATAAAATTATCTATTAATAACAAGGCAGTAGTCTTATCAATTTCAAAAATGCATTATTATTTGAAGCACACACAAATTTGAAAATGCTTTAAAAATAGTTTAATATGCCATCGACCTTCTACTAATAGAATCCGTATGCAAGATACGGGTTCTGCCAATTGCTACACAAATATACCCTAAGTTAGTAGTAATCCATGATTAGTTTTGTGAGATATTTTAGAGCAATGGTTCTCAAAGGGAAGCAATTTTGCACCCCAGGGGACATGAGGCAATGTCTGAAGACATTTCTTGGTTGTCACAACTTAGGAGAGAAGGCTGCTTGCTGCTGGCTTCTAGTGGGTTGAGTGCAGGTATGCTCTAAATATTCTACAATGCGCAGGACAGCCCACCACAAAGAATTATCCTGCCCAAAATGTCAATAGTTTGGAGTTTGAGAAATCCTGTTTTAGAGCCATATGAAGGGTTTGTGCTATTCCAACTTTCTCTTTATTTCTTCTATGATCAGTAATATCTAATGTTGAGATCTCTGGCTTTAGAGTTCCATGGCTTCACTGGTTTTTATTCAAGAGAAGAAAAGGAATGCACAGGATACATAGTGATTACAATTTTTAAATAATCAGAGCACTTAATAGGCACAGCAGACCAGTCTTTGTGTTGCTCATTACCAAGTGTCTCCCAGGAATTATAGTATAAGAAAAAAATCATATATACATGCTCAGAAGTAAATGAGAGCATCACACCTCACTTTATGAAGTCCACCTCCACTCCCTCCTTTCTACGTTATTAGAATGTAATCTGAGGTTTAGAATGAAACCTAATGTAGACTCAGGATCCACTCCTTTCTCCCTTCTTGCCTGAGCACAAGTGACATCAATTGAATAATGAGGACGATAGTAGTACTTAGCCAAAATATTAAAATTTATGTTTGTTTTCATTTTGATCAACTACAGTGTGCTATCCTCTCCACCAACTTCTTCTCCCCCTGCAAGGTGGCCACCTTTCCAAGCTCTATAGCCCTGGGCCTCTATAGTTTCCCTTTATTGATCAGAGTAGTAAATTAAGAAAAAAAAAAGATTCCAAAATGCTTTTTTGGTGTGTGCACACACACATGTGAGTGTATGTGTGAGTATATGTGTGTATAATTATATTCGATGCCTTATCAACCACCTTGTGAATCAGATAGGTAAAGAACTGAGAATTGAGTTTTGTCGATAAGAAAATCGGGACTCATAGTATTAAATCAACCTGTCCTGGATTGCTTAGGCAGCCTTGAACTTCTACTTCCTAACTCCTAGTCCAGGACTTGTTCTTGACCCAGTAACCTCATAAGCCTTCTTGGGCCGGAAATCTGCATGATGTAAGGCAGTGATTTATTCAAATTATCTGTAAAGCTATGTCTGGCCAATAAACTTGGACACATCAAGTTCAAGTAAATTCATATCCACTTGGAAGCTGTTTACCTAACAGAGCCAAAAGCTTAAAAATATCAGAAGGTAGAGTGTCTTGCTATAATCTAATTACCGTTTGTTTTACACTTCATGGTGCGTTTGAGTAATGACCTTGAGAATTTCAGCATCTTTTTTTGATCATTTCTTCTTTTGTGGTTTCCACCTATACCAAACCTGCCTCTGAGACAGGTATTATTAATTGCATACTGTTTTATGTTTCTAAGGTTTCATTTCACTGACTCTTCTTTTTTTCTCTCTTAGTTTGCAGAGCCCTGTTGTTTTCAATATGTAACCGTTTCTTCATAGGGATTTTTTTAATCCAGTTTATTATTTGGATATGAACCGAAGTTGGCCAAATTGTTTGTTACAGTCTTGTCAGCATTTCTGCATTCAGAAGTGTTTGTTGACTCAGTTGCAGGAATATAGATTTTTTCCCACACAATCTATCCGACACTTCCAAGTCCCAGTCTGCACCAGCTTCTATTGTGTTAAGCAAATAACCATGCTGCACTGAAATTCCACTCTTTGTTAATGCTAAAGCAACAGGATTTTCTTCAGTTCACCGCCAGCCAAACCTGTTGTTATCAGAAAACACTCTCCAGATGAAAACTGAAAATCATATGACCCAGAAAAAAGATTAGCCTTCAGGAAGTCTTTGGGTTTTGCTATTTTTGTCAAGACATCCCCAGAGGGAGTGGAAAATAATAAAGCAAAATCTATTTGTGGAATGAAGCCCATTTCAAAATAGAGTCTATGAACTTTCAAATTTGCAAGACAGGACTTCTCAAAATAAGAGCCACAAAACTGGGCTTTAGCAAACCCAAAGGGACCAGAAGCAATTCAAAACAAGGATTTAGTAACTTTTAATTGCTTCATTTTCAATTCAAAGGGGAGCATAAGTATTGATATTAAGCTATAGCTCAACTGCACACACCAATCAGCTAGTTTGCTGTGACACATGAATCCTCAGAGATTCATCATTACCCAGGATTTCTGTCGTTTCAGATGAATTTTCCACCTTGTTGGAAACAGCATGTTGTACTTCCCTGATCTTCACTACTTCTATGCATCTGTCTGGGGAGACTGATTTACATTATAGTGTTCCGAAAAAAGCCTAGATAGGAAACAAACCCAGTATCTTTTATATTTGAAAAGGTATTGTATAAAAAGCTTGTTCTAAAGGCATATGCCATTTGTTTACCAAAAAGAATACAGAGGTTTTAGAATCCAAAATTGGAACGTAAGTAAAATTAAATTCTGACATACAAAATTAGAAAATTGATAAATAAAACTGGCTACTGAATTGTCAAGATTTATATTCTGGCACCAGCCGCTAGGATGCCATGCTGATTCCCGAGATTCTCAGGTCTCCCAACTAGAGAGCTTTATTAAAACAGAAGCAAGTATGTGCCTTTCTGGTCTGTGACAGCTCCTGGTACTTCATGGACAGAGCACGCAAGCAGCACTAACACCTTTCATTTAGAATCATGAGGATTAACTAAAATATTCCATATTGGTCTGTTTGTATATTAATTATCTATTGATGCATAATAAATTACCCTAGAATTTGAACTAGTAACAACCACTCGTTACCTCACTGTGGTAGCCAGCTTCCAAGATGGTCCACAGGGATTCCCACTGCCTGGTTTTCATGTCCTCGTATAGTTCACTTCTATATTGAAAGGGACCCACCTGTGTAACCAATAAGAAATTGTAGAAAAGACGATCTGTGACTTCCAAGGCCAGCTGATAAAGGACACTGTGGTTCTCACATTGGCCCATTTCTTGAATCACTTGAATTGAGGGAAGCCAGCTGCCGTGTTGTGAGGATACTCAAGCAGCCTGTGGAGAGGTCCACAGGAGAGGAAACTGAGGCTTTTCATCAATGGTCAGTGGGGAACTGAGGCATCCTTAATAGTTGCACAAGAGAGCATCTTGGAAGTGGATCCTCCAGCCCAGTCAAGCCTTCAGATGGTACAGCCCCAGCCAACACCTTGACTGCAACCTCATAAGAGACCTTGAGCCAGAAACACCCAGCTAACCTACTTATAAATTCCTGCTTCACAGAAACTGAGAATATAAAATTTTGATTCTTGAAATCACTAAATTTGGGGGTAATTTGTTATGCATCAATAAATAATTACTACTGTAGGCTGAGAATTTGGAAGTGGCTTATTCAAGGAATTTCAGCTAAGAGTTTCTTGCAAGGTTACAATCAAAATGTTAACCAATGATGTAGTTATTTGTAGTCCTAAGTCTGAAGGATGTGTTTCCAAGATGGCTCACTTACACGATTGGTGAGGCGGTGCTGGCAGGAAGCCTCGGTTTCTCTTCCTCTCTACAGTCCACTGAGTGTCTTCATAATGTCTGGATTCCCACAGAGCAAATGGTCCAAGAAAAAGACCAGGGAGGAAGTAATTATGCCTTTATGACCTAGCATCAACAAACATATTTTGTCACTTCTGGGTCATTCTACTTGTTAGAACTAAGTAGCTAGGTCTGAGCCATATTTAGGGAAGAACATTTAGGCTTTAGCTTTCGAAAGGAGAAATGTCAAAGACTTTTTAGATGTATTATAAAACCACCAGAGTCTGCCCTAGGACTACAGATTATTAACCTTCCTTTCACATGTAAAATACACACACCTCCTCCAAAACTTCCCACAAATCTCATTTATTACAGCAGCAACTGAGACTCAAGTTGGAGGATCTTGGCATCTAAATCAAATCCTGCTGCAAATGAAGCTTCTCAGATGTGGTTCCTTGAGTACAGCTCCTTCCTCTCTGAAGCCCTGTCAGCTGAAGAGATAGTTACTGTGCCACACACCTGTATGTAATGGTGAGATAAGCTTAAATATCCAATGTAAACACTCCTTTTTTAAAATGGCAAAATGGAAGACACGCAGGAGTCACTGGTTTATGGCAATTCTAAAATCTAGCAGAGCTAGATTGTTGATAGTTCCTTGATTAAGAGTCAAAGCTTGAGAATAATTTTTCATAGATCATGGCTCTACCCTCTAAATTGTTTGTTTTTCCCTCTGAATCATTCTTTCTTTTCCGTAAAAGGCAGCTTGTGTTTTTAACGGAATAGTTTTCTTAACCCACTTTTTACTTGTAGAAACTTTGGGTTCTGAAAGCTTATTTTCAAGTCTACTATTTCTGTCTCTTGTAGTTTAAACAATGTTTTTGCCAAGAAAATTCCCTTTGAAAACTTTGTGGATCTCCTGTCATTCCTGTTGGTATTCCTTCCATTAGACAAAAGGCACAACCACAAATGTGTTTGAGATAAGCCTTTCTCTACCTTGGGCTTCTTCTGAGACTGTTGAGGGACAACACTTTTAAGCTTTTTAGAAATTTAATTTCTGAATTGTCCTCTAAGGTAGAGGTCCCCAACCCCTGGGCCACTGACTGGTACCGATCCATGGCCTGTTAGGAACTGGGCACACATCAGGAAGTGAGCGGCAGGAGAGTGAGCAAATCTTCATCTGTATCTACAGCTGCTACCCAGAACTAGCATCACCATTTCAGCTCTACTTCAGATCATCAGGCATTAGATTTTCACAGGAGCACCTGTCCCTGGTGCTAAAAAGGCCGGGGACTACTACTCTAAGGTACATATTAGATGTTTCTGAAATCTTAACAAATGAATTTACAGCTACACCCTTGGCTACCTGTTCACATCGTTTTCCTGACAGTGCTCTAGATTTGATCTTTGCCCTGAAGCCATTTTTAACTCCATCATTTGCTATTTAGAGAGTTTGAAATTTTCAAAACTAGAAATTCCTGGTTCCTTTGCATTTCATAGACCTTCTTTTAGTTTATCTTGTTTCTGTAGCATTTTGCTATAATCAGCAAGTAGAAGCCAGGTGATCCAGCGAGCCTAGAGATCTTATTAGCTAGTTCCTCCGATTCATTTGTTCCATTTTCTACTTTACACACTACTTTCACAGCGTTACTAAAGTTTACGCTGCTACAAAACTAGAAACCATTGCCTCCAGTTTCTAATAACATTTTTCTCACTTTCTTATAAGCCCTCACTTGCTCTCTTGTCAAAAGCCATCAGGCTTATATTAACATTCCTTTTAGAGCACTTTAAACTTTCACTAAAACTCTCCTTGAAGTCTTTTCAGCTTCCACCCACTGAACAATTCCAAAGCCAAGCTACTATTTTAGTTTTTTGTAGTAACTAAAGTGGTAGTAACCCACTTCCAGATACCAAATTCAATATTACTTTAACCGTAGCTAGATAACAAAACACTCCAAAACTTAATGGCTTAAAAATGATTATCTATTGTCTTATATTTTTTTAGATCAAGATTTGGAGAGTTCTATAGATGTGTAGGTTCTGGATCAGCTCGGCCAGGGTCTTTCTTGTAGCCATAACCAAGATATGAGTCAGGGCTGCCATCTGAGGGCTCGACTGGGACTGGAGGATCTACTTCTAAGATGACTCACATGGCTGGCAAGTTGGTGCTGGTGGTTGGCAAAGGATCTCAGGTCCATCCTGCAATAGCCTCTCCAAAAGCGAAGAGGTTACCCTTGTGACCTGGCTAGTGATCCAAGAGAGAGATCAAGGCAGACGCAATGCTGTCTTTTATGGCCTAGCTTCAGAAATTACTCACAATCATTTCTGTCATATTCTGTGTGTTAGAAACAAATCACTAAGTCAAGCCCATATTCAAGGGCAAAGAGTTAATGTCCACCTTTTGAAGGAGGAGTGCCAAAGACCTGGAGGATGTATTTTAAAAGTACCACAGTATGCTTCCAAAATTCCAAGTAAATCAAGATTCCTGAGATATCTCTGGAAAAGCCCAGAAATCCTCCAACATTCTCACGATGGACAGGATCAGTATCTTTAGATAAAACTAAGCATTAAGCCTATTTCAGTTCCAAGTTAATTTAAAGGGTAAGTCAGTGGAGTCAGGGCTTGCAGAATCAGCCTGCAAATTCGGACATGGAAGCTGGTTTTGCCTTACCAATCTTGCAGCAGATGATCAAGGCAGGTGTCTTGTTCAGGAAGAGCCAAGAGTGCTTATTTACCTACCCAGTGACCCGGTCTCACAGGCACTAAGAAAGAATGCTGACCCATGAAGGAAAGTAAAATGGTTTGTAAGAGCCAATGAAATAAAATCATTTCCATGGCTGGAGAAGAGAGAGAAGTAGATATGGTTTTGTGGGGAGGGATCAATATTTAAAGCTCTCTGTATAATACCAGTTAGTTTAAGTATTGTGCTTTATCTCTCTGTATAATACCAGTTAGTCTAAGTATTGTGCTTTATATTTTCATACAAAATCTTATGCAATATTTCTTTTGATACAGTCATGGTGGATTACTGGGTAATTTGATATTTGGGTAATATGGTTGTATGAGTCAGAAGGAAAGAAGTTGGAGTTCATAAATATTTTATGGAATATTCACAATAAATATAAACATCAAACAATCTACAATAGGGTGAAATGCATATACATTTGATAAATAATAGCTATTTTAATTCTGTACACATTGAGTGTGGTCTTTAAGGAATCTGAAATCTCATGAAGAAATCGGTAGTATGTACAGCTGTCTGTAATACATAGCTAATTATCATCATATTCATAACAGAGGAACTAATAAAGTAAAGAAATATTCATTTGACCAATAAGATAGAGATATTTTTCAGAAACCTCAATCTTGGATAATGAACAAATTTTCTTTTAAGAAGAGAAGAGAGAGGAGGACAATCTAGGTGAAAGAAACAAATTAAGCAAAAGAGTTGGAGGTAGATGTAAACACAGGTGCATTTTAGAAAGCTCAAAGACCCATAGGACTGGGATGAAAAATGGATGAGGCAGCTAGAGAGTGGTGAGGGATGAGGTTTGAGGTAGGTAAGGACTAGATTGGGGGGATGGGGCTTAGAGGGAGTTCTGAACCCCTGAATAACCAATCCAGACACTGTTGAAGGCAAAGGGAAACAGTGGCAGGTTTCTGAGGAGGGAAATGACACAATCAGGTCTGTTTCATGAACCATTATTAATCGTTTTTTTTTCTCCATTTTAAGGTTATATGTGGACCTTTATTGATATTTGAAGCAAATTAACATCTGGACTTGCCGTAAGAACTTAGTATATTAATATGAGAGAATAAAAGAATAAGCAAAGGACTAGAATAGCTTTGGTCAAACATAATGAAGAAAATATTTAGAAATGCTTATAAGTGTAAGAATTCTTTAAACCTCTCCTTTAGTTCTAACGACAACAACAACAACAAAGAATCATGGCTTATTCTCTAAATCCACACATAGTGTATGTCAAGAAGAAAGGAATCATGCATGGCTTCACATTCCAAAACAATAGTAGAATTTTTTAAAAGATCTTTCATGATATCTCTTTAGAATCATTGCCCCTTTTCAGAGATTTACAGAGGTGTTTACATACCTTATTAAACAAAAATACGTCAGAAAAACAAAAAGTAATTTTCCTCATTTTCTCCTTTGATCTTCATTTTTCTCCCAGATCAGGCCCCACGTGGAGCAGGTTTTTCAAGTTTTCCAAAAGGGCCAGAGCATTCATGCCTAGTGTGGGATGGGGCAAAGACAGGGACCATCCTAACTGCAGCAGTGCTTTCTTAGTTTCCAAGATGCTAGAGCTCATAAAAGGTAGATAAACAACCTCTTCCTTTGCATGTTGTCCTTTTAAATTTTATTTTAATAATAGGACATAAATTTAAAAAAAGAATTATCAAAAAAAAAACAGTCTTTAAGTAGTTTTACTGAAGTTCAATTAAAATATGAAGCAGAAAACTCTAGAATCTAACTCATTTTTCGACCAGTGTCTCCATGGTATTTGTTGTTGAATGATTAATGGCTGGGGTGTGGGGAGGTGATACAGAAGTGCTCTGAGGTGAAAGGCAATGCAGCTAAAATAAGCAGAAGAATGAAGAGAGCAGAATCAGATCATTCTGGAAAGTAGGCTACCATCCTAGAAAAGAAAAAAAAAAATTAAAAGACATAAAAAAGATAATTAGTTTAAGGAATGTAGCCAAACGCTGGATATAATAAAGCCCCTATCGATTACTAGTAAGATGTGAAATGGGAGCATTACCCATTTGTTTTTTTAATTACTGTTGTAACACACTTTGGTCAAAATGGAGATTGGGAAATAAAATGTAAAATTTAGAAATAAAACAGAGAAAGCATAATAATAAATTATCCTTATCTCTAAACACCACCATCTGTTTTTTAATCAAATTTATATACAAATCGTTCATGTGGTATTTAAAATGTAATGAAAAAATTCTCTCTGCATTCACTACATCAAGTGTTAGTTAATTCTGTTAGTACCAAAAATAAGACTTTTAAGAATAAATATTACTGTGTGTTAAATTTAAACTATTAAATCTTTAGAGAAATAAAAATTTAGATTTCGAAATCAATTCCTTTGCCACTTCATAAATCTATATTTTTGTGCTCTTACAAATAAATGTGAGTTAAGAGTTCTACAGAAGAAAAACTAGTGTTCTAGAAACTTGATGGAATTCTCCTCGCTTCTTCTGGAGCTGGGTGGGAGATGGCTGCTAACAGATGAGTTTACAAATAGGGAGAAAATAGGCCAAGAAAATCAAGGAATATTAAAGCACACATTTTTTTCTGGCCTCTGCTCTGTGTTGATTACTGGAACAAAAGGGACCTATAAAAACATAGGATCTTTTTTTTCCTCCCCTAGAGGATTTCATAAGAGAACAAGAGGAGACAAAGGCAACTGTGCTATAGGAGCTTCTGACTACTTCCTGTTATCCAGTCTGGGGGACTCTTTCCTTATTTCTGATAGAGCTGTCTCTTTGGGGATTACGTCAACCTTTTTAGACTGTCTTCATTAAAACATTTTGCTAATTTCTTTAGTAGTAATCCACAGCTTTCCAGAAGGAAACGGAAGAAAAACATCTAACAGCCACTGAGCTCTGTCTCTGCCCCACCTGTAAACTGTCACTAAGTGACACTTCAGTCTCTCACACTTTAGTGTCCTATATATTCTGGAATGTATTCAACTTCTGGGCCGAGGGAGCCGGCTGGCATCTGAGCTTCCACATCTTTGCCTCTGCACGCCTAAGATGTGAGTTCTCTCACTGAAGAAAAAAACAGATGGTGATGTTTCGAGCCATCGCTTTCAGTAGAAAGGTAGATGTGAAAGTAAATGAGGAAGAGAGCCTGGGGGAAACTGCAGGGTGTGAGAGGGACCGTTCATTCCAGCTCAAAAAAAAAAAAAATGAGTGAAAATAGGTTTATGCAGGAAATTTTCTATAAGCCAGCTAACAGGAGAAAATAATAGTTATATAAGATGTATTGCAAATATTTTTCAGTCCAAAAAGAGGACAATATTACTGTTTACCTTCTGAAATGTGTCCCTTTTGCAAGCCACTAGATATCAGGGTCATCTTCATCAAACCAGAGACCAGCAAGATTCAGCTATTGAATCTGGACTGTATACTTTCTCCCAGAACGTTCTGCCCGCTTCCTGGTGGCATAGTACAAAGTACATGAACTTATTAAAAATATGTTTGATAATTACATTGGTAAACAAAATCGTAGGAGGTATCCTCCAAGCTTGAGCTATGGAGGCTGGCTAGAGACTCATTTTAAATTTTATTGGAATTTTAAAGCAGCTTAGAGGACAGAAATAGTGCCTATCATTTACTTTAATGTGGAGGGGGTGGGGAGATGATGTAATTTGAATATATTACTGCAAAATAATATATTACTGAAAAAATAGCAATATCATATGATATAACTAAATATTTGCTTTAAAATAGATAAGGACATGATTAATGCAATTCTAGGGCTTGGGAATATCTAAGGAAGTACTATAAACTCCTTTATGTGCATTCCAGAGACATCACAGGTATGTTTCATTGGACATGACAGTCCTATTCGGTGATGTCATCCCTGGAAAAATGCTCTTGGAGTTAGATAGCAAGATGAGTTGCAATGTCTTAAAGGGAAATTTGTAGTTGATTGTGAAATTCAAATGTTATACATATCATCCAGATTTACCCCAGAAAGTTTTTTCCAGGATTATTGGCATAAGATAAAGTCCATGCAAATACTGAAGAGCTACTCGATAAAGACAATAGCAGAATACCTAAAAAGGCTGGTTTCTGGTGAGAATCTTTCCTCTGTGTATTTGAACACATAGTTGCATTTATAACCAGAAATAAAGAAGGAGACGCACTCAAGCAACAATGAGCCGAAATAACGTGTTTGCAATTTTAAATACAGCACTGAAAAAAAAAAAAAAGAATGGGACTGTAGTGTGGCTTTATTTCAATAAATTCCTTCTAGACATGCGAGATGTTCTCAAAAAGAGCAACAAACTGAGGATATATTTAGAATATAATACAAAGTTAAAAATTATTGAAAAGTCATAAATGCATAGACGTTTTATAAGAGTGGTAAACTCTCCCTTACTCATACCACTATTTAGTCTTAACACCAAGAAGAGAAAAAAAAAGCCAAGTTCACACAAATATAAATATCCAGGCACCTTCTCTTAATCTCCCCCACGGTAACCCTTAGACAGAATAAAACTGTAAACATCATCCACTGATGTTAGCAGCAACTATTCTAGAATAGACACATTTGTGTTTTAATGGTCACATTTTAAGAGCAACCTCATCTCCTACCCTTAACTTTCTTGGTCTCTTTCTTCAATATTTCAAGCACATTCCCCACTCAGGACCTTTGCACACGCCATTTCCGCTGAATATAACACTCTCTTCTCCAGACACCTGCATATCTGACTCCTTCAACTCCTCATGTCCTGCATTCATCTTTGATTAGAGGCTTCCCTGGGTCACTCAATAAATCATAACTGCTCCCACTCCCCATAACCCCCGTTCTCTCTTAACGTGCTTTATTGTTCTCCAAATATTTGTTACCACCTGGCAGACTAGGTATTTTTATTTGTTTATCATTTGTCTCTACCCACTAAAATGTAAGCTTAATGAGGAATATTTTCTTCTGTTGTTGTTCAGTGCTGAATTTCCAGTTCCTGGAATATTTTCTTGCACATAGCAGGTGCTCAACAAATATTTGCCGAAAAATTAAATGAAAATATTATAATGAAAGCTCCACTAAGCTTCATGTTTTCTACCCCTCCCTGCACAGCTGGGGATATGGTCATCTTTCTAGAGCACAGGCATGAACATGTCACTTTTTTGTTTTAAAATCTTCAATGGCAAACCGAGTAAGATAAAGCGTACATTCCTTAAATTGGTTTACAAAGGTTTTAATGATCCTCTTTGGCATAACTCCAGATTTATTTCTCACTACTGTATCCATCATGTGCTAGAAGCATGAATTTTAGAACTAAAATTTTAGAACTCAAACTTTGCTTTATTACTTATTACCTGTGTGCCCTTAACATGTGATTTTTTTTCTCATTTGTAAAATGGTGATAATAGTACCCACCTTGTAGATTGTGTTTTGAGAAATGCGTACATTATTGCATGTAAAGGGCTTATGGAAAAAAAGAAAAACAATTAGATGTTCATCTACAGTATGATTTAGCAAGCCCATCCCTAGGGATTTATCAAGGAGAAATGAAAATATACGGTTCACAAAAAAGGCTGGCACCAAACGTGTGTAACAGCTTTACTCAAGATAGCCCCAAAATGGCAAGAGCCCACACGGCCATCAGTAGGAGAGTAGTTAAATAATCTGTGATATAACCATGCAATGGAATATTGGTGACCAATAAAAAGGAATGAACTATTGATACAGGCAACAGCATAGAAGAATTCCAAAGGCATTATATGCTACACAAAAGAAAACATACCATATCAATATGAACTTCTAGAGGAGGAAAAATATCATCAGTGGAGGAAGAAAATGTCTATGGGAAAGTAAGGTGAGGACTGACCAGGAAGAGGCATGAGGGGACATTTTGGGGTGATGTTTTGCATCTTGAGAGAGCATTGGGTACAGACGTGTAAAGCCTTTGCCAAAATTCAGGGCATTTACATTTATAATTTGTGCATTTCATTTTATGTGAACTTTACATAAAAGTATATAAATAAATATTAAAGTCTAACCAACACTATGCATGCTTAAGTATTTAGGAGGAATTGTACTATCTGCAATTTACTTGTAATGTATCAACACCATACAATGATAGCTGCAATTTACTTTGAAATGCATTGAAACCATAGGATGATTAGTCGGTGAATAGAAATTTGGGGAAATGGATAGACACATGATAAAGAAACTTTAGTTAAATGTTAATACTAGAATCCAAATGGTGAGTATATGAAGGTTCACCTAAAAATGCCTTCAACTTTGCTGTATCTGAACATTTTTATAATAAAGTGTTGGAGAAAAAGTACAAAAGATGTCTAGCAAAAATATTAATTTAGGTTATTATTATGCAAAATGATTTCACGCTTGTATTTTTTTCATAAAAGTAAATTGAACAAGTTTTCTTTAGTTCTTTGAAACTCGATATTATATATTGCCTGACAATTATCGACAGATTTATCCTACGCTAGCACTAACCATATTTTTCTTCATTGACTATTTTTATAGAACAAAAGTTAAATGAGCCCAGTTTTTTGCAATTAATTTTTATAGCATCATTGATTAGACTTCCCCAAATTTATTTCCCACTTATACCCTAGAAGATAATCCCATTAAATATAGTAGTATAACATTTAAATCAGACTGCCTTAGCTTCCCATTGAAGAAACAAGAGCTATTACTGCCTAATGATCTGTATGTAAAGGCAACAGAAATATAGAAGATAGGAATAATTAACCTATAAAATGTTATATATCTCCTAAGGATTGTCTAAGTAATCGAAGATATCCTGGTAAAGGTCATTATACATTGCTGTGACTCTAGTTAACTAAACACTGAAAATATATGTTTCTCGTGAACTTAGCATTACCTCTATACAGCTGAGATAATAAACAATTTGGTGTGGTCCATTCAAATATACAGCCTAATTATCTGATTTGGTCAGTAAATAAAGTAAAGCAATCGTCTACAGCCTAAGGCACCAGATAGACTATCTAGGAAGTTATAGAAGATATAGACAAAGCCCTTAACCTTGGAGAGTTTTCCATCAAAGACAGATAAAGTGACGGTGTGAAAATTAAGAGGAAAGCCCCACTTGAAAGTAACGTTCTGCCTTTCTGAGAGACAATGCAAAGATACAATGAAAAACTAAGCAGAATATGGTGTCACAAGAAAATACAACGCGTTTAAAGATAACGAATTCTAAGGTACCTCTTCCTTATGATACCAATTGTAAGTTACAAATATAATTTCAGGTTGTTAATGAAGACTTTATAGATCAATGATTTCAGTATAATGGTATGATAATGAATTTAGAGAAAGGTAAATATTTTCTGTTACAGTCAATGATGACTAACATTTATTGAACTTTTTTTTTTTAGGTACTCTGTTAGTTTTATACTAGTAATAGAATTCTAATGATATTATGAGTTAGGGATTAAGTCATCTGCTCAAATCAATATGACTAGTAAGAGAGAGATTGGAATTGGTGAATGTATGATTCCATAGTCCTTAAATTGAGCCCCTCCTTAACCAGTCTTTCTAATATGCTGGAATAGCAGCACTTGCCACAGAAACAAGTCTTAAGGTCAGGATTGGGTTAAATAAAGAATTTATGCAATATTTTTTCTAGGTATTGTTATATATTCTAGAATAAGTAATCTAGACTAGAATCAAAGAGTTTTAGATCTCATGATGTCATGAGAAAAACTGAAAGAAAAGTATTTTGAAGAATTTTTTAAAATGTAAGCTAAACATTCTTTTGGCAAACTTTCCTTATTTAATTCGGAAATCAGGAAAGGAGCAATGTCATCACAAAACATCATCCAGTTCTCTCCCCTCCATATAAATAAGAGCTAATTTTTATTGAGCGTTTGCTGTGTACCAGACCATTCTATGTACCGTTTAATACTCCACATTTTGTAGATGAAGAAAATGAGGCATAAACAGATTAGGAGAATTGCCCAAGGTCAGTCAGTTAGTTTACACCCAGGTATTATCTATTCCTGAGGTTACGTTCACTTCAGCTCAAATACACTGCCTTATCCCCCAAATGCACAGTATGTACTTTTTGACTTTAATAAATTCCTCTGTGTGCAGGCAGACTTTCCTTAAAATAGTACGTGATATACCTATTAACCAGCTCTGACTTCATTTCTTATTCTTAAATCTCTTGGGGAAGACTATTCTACTCCCAGATATGTATTTCTGATGTAATTATTTACCTCCTTTCTTTATGTTTCAGGATGAAATGGGAAAAGTAAGTCTACATCTGTCTCTCTATCTATCTCTATCCATCTCTGTCTCTATCTCTGTCTCTATCTCTATCTCTATTTCTATCTATATATGTCCATTCATAGCTCTTCTTTTTTCTTGTATGGAGAATTTGTTGTAGAGAGATTATTCTTAGTTATAGACATCCAAAAGCAACGGATTTTGATACAGAACAATGTATACAATGGTTATTTCATCCTTGACAACAATTAAAATCTTTTTGATCTCTCTTTCTACATATTGATCTGTATAAATATGTAGATATATGCCTACGCTACATATATTATGTATACATATATAAGAATAACAGATATATATGTCTATGTACCTACCTGTGTGTGTGTGTGTGTGTGTGTGTGTGTATATATATATATATATATACACATAATGTGTGTGTGTGTGTATATATATATATATATATATATACACACATAATGTGTGTGTGTGTGTGTATATATATATATATATATATATATATATATATATATACACACATGTATTAAATGATAGACAATGGATGGATGGATAGAGGGATAGATAAATAAACGATAAGCAGATGACAGAGGTATAGATATTTTTAAGGATAGATAGGGAAATTTACTGCTCACTTCCTATAATAAACCATTTTTCCTTCCAAATTAACTGATTTTTATCTTAGCCATTAGAAGTGCAGACATGTGTTCATTGTAGTTTCAAACTTGGAGATTTAATATGTATCTTTAGTGGTCCCAGGCTATGATCTACTGTGTGGAGTCTGAATGGCATAAACCAAGTTTCAACTTTTAATGACCTTTAGACTCACCACTTCTTCTGAGCAGCATCCTTGCATTATAAAAACTAGGCTGTAATTTTTATAATTCCAATTCAGAAGCATATAGATGCTGTTTATGCGTGCATCTATGTACAAAAATAATAATTTATAAAACTCTATACTACAGCATTCTCTGTATAACTGTCTAATCTATAGAGTTCCATATTTAGTAATTTAACAGAAATGCTTTAAATTTACCTTTAAATTTTTTTCTGGATAAAGAAGCACCAAACAAATAGATCTTTAAAATCTTTAGAAAGAAATCACAGAAAAATAATTATAATCTATAATTCTGAGTTTTGTTTTTCACAAAGATAATAAATTAAACATTCTCCATTGACATTTCTTTATTGTGCAAAATGAGACTGATTAGGTCAAACTGTTCTTTCAACCACGCTTACATGCCAGGCATGGCTATTAACATTTGCAAAGAGAAATGGAAAATGTTCCAGGGTTTGAAACTGGACGAGGGGTAATCAACCTAAAATTAGACATTGATAGTGCTGTCTCCCCTCCCTTGATTCTTTCAAGATTTTCTTCTATGAAGCAATGATGAGCTGAAGGAAAGGAAAGCAATATATATTTATAAGAGTTTTTTAAAAATTTAGCCTAAATATCATATTTAAGAAAGAAATGGCAGGATAGCCCATAGCCAAGGCATTCTCAGGAATGGTGTTTCAATGTGTTTCCTCTTCACATCGCAAACTCTTTGCAACATGACTTCAATATTTGTTTTACTCAATTTTACTCTCTATAGGCTCTACTTTATTCTAGATCCTTCTGTGGATTACAAGAAAGCCAAAATTTGTGATCAGACTCTTCTTTTCATGCCTGCATCCTTGCAGCTTCTCCAAGTGTTCTGTTGAGGGGAAAATGCCCTAATTTCAGTCATATTTTATGTCTACCAATGCACTGTAATACATAAAACATTCTTATGGCCACATACACACAGAAGCCTGTTATAAAGTACATTTCCAAGACATATTGCTTAAAATATTTTTTATCATATTTTAGTACCCCCTCCCAATTTTCCTTCCTGTTTGGATCCCAGTTAACCAGTTCCCTTCGTAGACCCTATGCTGCTGATAGCTGCATTTGTTGAATAGCACACGCGTTCAATAATAAATATAAATAATGCCGATAACTAACCTTTGTTCCAGAGATAGACCTTTGTGTTACATGGATATTTGCCCACCAGGGCTTACTGAGGGACATTCTCCCTTACTTTGTCTTCTGTTTCAGATTCAGCGTTCACCTGTCGATGCCTTTGTAAACATCAGATCATGACAACGAGAGCAGAAAATCGTGAGCCCTTCACATCTCGCAAACTGTAGAAGCTCGTTCTCAGAAGGAGAAAAAAAGTGTTAATGGATCTTGGTTAAAATAAAAGTTTGTGTGTGCTGAAAGTGGTGTCTCAATGAAGCTCCATGAGTGAGATGCAGAAACACAATCACCACACATCTGACGTCTGATTTAACTTCCTCAGAGCATTTCACTTCTTGAAAAGGAAGATTCTTAACTTGGCAATGTTTCCTATGCATTAATCTTTTGAAAGAGTCTAAAAATTGAAAGAGTAATTGAAAAAAATGGTATTTAATAATGCAATACTATTTCAAGAGGAAAATAAAAGAATTCCTTCTTTAGGGTCATGATGGGATAAGGCTAATGAGAAGAGAGTCATGGAATAGTTCTACTGCATGGCTATTGAATTGCTCTTTTATTAAATTTAAGTAATAATGTGACAATTAAATTTGCATTAAATATATTTATTTGTAGAATATAGATCTACACTAGTTCATTATCTTTAATTTAGATTTAATTAAATGTTTGTAGATATTCAGGGGTTACTAATTTGATTAACTTTTTATATATTGTTTAATCTATTTCACTTGCATATGTGTTCAATATACATTTTTGACATCGATTAGGCTTGGCTTAATTTCCAGACTTTCATGCCAAAGCAACATTCCAATTTCAATTTAGTTTACTACCATACCATTATTCTATCTTTTATAGTTTTTAAATACAAGTTTTTATAATCAAAGTCCTGATGTATTCTAAACAACTTTTTAGGTTGACATATATAATTGAACTTTTTGAAATAAAAACATATTGCTAAGTTATTTCAGAAACTCAGTGGATTAAATTTTCTTTGAAATGTAGGCATCATGATAATAAAATTAATTTTTAAAATGAAAAAATATATATTTTGTGCATACTGTGTAATTAAGAATTGGGGAAGTGGAACATCCTCACTAAGAATTTTTTTAAATGCAATTATAATGAAAAAAATAACATTGTCAACTAACAGACTCAAATATTGAAAAAGAGTGACCATGTCCAGCACTGGCCAGAGCAGAATTCACTAACCCTGCTGGTGGAATTGCAAATTGCTATGCACTCACTAATGTAGGAAAAGTCTTTAAAATATGCATAACCTCTGATGAAATAATTATATTTAGAAATTGTATCTATGGAAATAACCAGAAATGTTAGAAAGTTGTACAGAAAAAGACATTTATGCCAAGTCATTTATAACAGCAAAAGTTGATAAACAGCATAAATATTCAAAAAGGAATAATATCATAAGGAAATAACTACCAAAAAAAAAACACTAGGTAGTCATTTTAAATAAAGATGTAGAGAAATATTTGTTGGCATAGAAAGAGACTCATAATAGGTTGCTAAGCAAAAGAAGCAGCCTATATAGAGCATAATGCTAATTTTTATTAACTTACATGTATTATCATAAATGTATGGAAGTAAGGTAAGAATAGATATACCCCAAAATGTTAGCATTGCTTTCATTTGACTTATGAGGCAACAGGAGATTCGATATGGTTTCTCTTTTTTATTATCATTGCCCTTTGTTTTTAACTTTTTTAATATATATTTTCATCAGAGAACATCTGCTATTTTCATAGAATTGAGTTTAGCATCCTTTAATTGGAAAAATGCTTAATAGAGATTACGTATTTTTTCCCCATTATTTTCTTTATTGCATTAGAGACAAAAGGTGGGAATGATGTCCTTTCCTATCCTCTTTTCCCTCTGACCCGCACAGCCCTGCACAGAAGGATTAGCAAATTCACTTGGTCATACTCCATGAGCAGTTGCATCATGAGTGAGGTTGCTGTACATCCAAACATCACACTCATAAGCGGTGTCTGTTTTTAATTATTCCTACTTCTTTTTGGCTGAAATGATTCACTGAACTAAGGCTTCCATCTGTGCTTAAAACCAACTTGCTTTCTGTCCTCATGTTTTATTGTTTGTGTTTAGATTCTTTCATCTCCTCTGTTCTTTGAATAGGTCAGCCTGGGGGGAAGAATGGTGAGATTCCAAAACTAGATTTGGGTTTAGTGAAGTGAAGAGGAGATTATGGCTTTAAATTAGGAAACATTCTCCAGTTCTGTTTACCAAAGGGCTCTGCAGATTTTGTGCACAAGCCCAACCAATAATAGAATGGTTTATTGAGTTTTTTTCCCCTCTCATTGTCATTTCTGCCTGTAATTCCATTGGGAGCCTCCTAAGAAAGGGTCATTGGGATTTGAGGCAGGAATCAGGCATTCCTCAGTGCTCTAAGCAAATGCCATTGAAAAAGATTTTGCTGCAACCAGGACTGGCATCATGAGCCCTTGATCTGGATTGCACTACAGGCCCCACTCCTAGAATGCCCCTGAGCTTGTTTAATTCTCTGCTGGTGCCATCCTGAAATCTTTAATAATTTTTGAACAAAAGGCATGGAGCCTCACAAATTATGTAACTTATTCTAGCCCAGCCCCAAACACTGAATGTCCTTTCCGATAAAAGTGGCAAAGTCAAAATTCACATGTCGATAGGTTAATTTTACATATTGGAGAAAAGAACATAGGAATACCACTTTCTTTTAGATTGCCTGTCAATACAAATAATAAGAAGAATGGTCTTTCTCAGAAAGCCTACTGAGTCCTTACCTTTTACTCCTAACTATAGATTTACATTTGAGAATCATTTTCAGAAATGAGGTAAAAGCTCTGGGTTCTATGCGCTGTTATTGGAGGAATGGAATAGAAGAGTTATGAAACAGTTATGAAAACCAAAGATAATCCATGATCTCAAGACTCTAGTTTTGTAAGTAGTCTCACTTATTTATAAAAGAGTGACTAATCTTTGGGGGAGGGGCGTTTCTAAACTTATGTCAAGATTAAATTCAGTTGTAAATAGAAGAGCAAATCTTGCATGATGAGCCCAATGAGGCTCTTTTGGATCTTAACCAGTCATTGACTGGTGGGCAGGTCAGCTAGTGACTCGAATTGTGACATCATAAAATGGTCCCAGTATTAATTCTTTGTAATGCCATTTCTAAGAAAAATAACATCACTCTCGTCCTTCCCCGGGATTTAGTTCAGAAGCCTATGCTCATGGCTTTTCTAATCAATGTCAAATTTCCTTTGGGACAAGGTCAGGAATAGCTTTTTTAACTGAAACAATAACTAGAGATCAGAATTAAATTATTCCTATCCACAGCCAGCATAAATTTATGTTTACTTTGTCTCTTTCAATCCAGTGCCCTGCCAAAAAATTTATGCTAAATGCATGTAATATTCCAATCTGTTTAAAAGATTTGGTATAAAATGAAAGAATAGAGTGTATTATAAATAACTGTCTGTTGACAAGCTCCAGGGGCATACTGTATTTCTTTTAAATTCATCATATTAAAACAGATATTATTCTCATATGCTAATACTTGCTCTAATTTGTTTACAACTAAATGGGTCAACGGACCATTAATTCAGTTGCAAAACTGTCATCTCTGGCATTAGGTTGGGTAAAACTAATGGGACTTCTCTGGTATTTGCTCACACAGTCTGCTCAGCACTTCACATTAATGATTTCTATTGACAAGGTTATTGGATTCAAAATGAATGTTTACATTGAAAGGGGAAACAAGTGTCAAATATGAAGCTCAAATAGATACTCCAAGCTGGAGAGGCTTATCATGGCTTAAACCCTCTACTGTTTATTTCCCCTAATGAAAAGCAAAGACAATAGGAGACATAGGGATAAATGTAATGAACAGAAACAATACTAGGGTCCTGAGAGGCTAATCCAGGCACAACAGAGTTAATCTAGGAGAGGCTAGGGGAGGTTTAAGGCTAAAGACTGAGATAAAACTTGTTACTTTTTGGTCCTGTTGTACCCAATGAATGACTCTATTTGTAAAGAAGATTTCGGATTTTCAGACCAGTGGGGCAGAAGTTACATCCTTGATTTTTCTTCTTAAACATACTTGGGTACTTGTTTCCAAAATAAATGATGTTGAAGATCTTCACTTTTTTCTCAAACAACAAAATAAAAGGAGTATAACAATACAGATACTTAAGAAAACACAGATTTTGACCCAATGCCAAAATGTCTCTAAGAGACATATTCAACAGATATTACAATCATATCATTTTGTAAAACAGAGAAGAAATGCCATTTTATTTTAATGTTCCAAAGGTTAAAAAATAAAACCTACACATTTTATAAAGTGTAGGTTTATTACTTAAATAAAGTCCTTTTAAACAAACATTTATTTTAAAATTGCATGTTCTGCATTAATTATTTCACATATAAAGTTGGATAAAAGAGGTTATGTCCAAAACAGTTTAATTTAAGAGTGTGGCTCTGCTTTGCATATATTTGCAAAATCCCTGTGCACAAAGTTGAACGTGCAAACTTTTAAAATATGAATGAATTAAAATCATTTAGGATTTTTCCAAGGGAAGAAACTAACAGTTCCTCCTAAACACTTAAGCATGCATATCATGATTAGAATTTAATATTTATTTATATGTGTTTGATGTAAAATTCCCATAAAATGAAATTAATATTTCAGAGAACTAACTACATTTTTTCAATTCAGTAGCACATCTTTAAAAGTATCATTAAATTTATATAAAAATCCCCACAGATTAGATCTGAGACTATATTTTTGAACTGTCATCAATTACACTATGCTTCACATTTGAATGAATGAATGGAAAATCAGAAAACAAAGTAACGAAGGGCAAAAACAGTAACATCACGGCCTTTTAAAGAATGGATAGGTAGCAAAGGAGAGAGTGTTACTGCTGGAATGTTAAATGAGAATTGTGAAAAATGTTATCTCTCATATTTCTAAGAGAAAGATTCTAATTAATAGCAATTTTTCCTAATTTGAAATGTTAATATGGAAACATATAAAATATGAAAATAATCTTCTTACAAAAGATTAAATTTGCATATAATTTTGAAAAGTATACCTTAACCTAAAGAGGTAATATAAAAATTATGATAAAGTGTAAATGTTATTTTAAAATATATTTACCATTGTTGTTTCTATTGTTTAATAAAATGAATTTGAAAACATATATCTTCCTCTCCAAAGAATATATCATTTTTTTACATATTTGTAAATGCATTTGAAAAGTAAATGTGTTTATAAAAGATTCCTTTTGAATTCTATTAGCGAAGTTATATCTGATTTTACTTAAACTATTTTCATTTTCTAAGGTATCATCTTTATATTAATAAACTTAAACAATTTATAAACCAACAGTAAAAAATGCATT
The DNA here is from genome assembly GCF_902729225.1 of Pteropus medius. Lineage (NCBI taxonomy): Eukaryota > Metazoa > Chordata > Mammalia > Chiroptera > Pteropodidae > Pteropus > Pteropus medius. The sequence goes on from NW_024342475.1 coordinate 5,647,371, forward strand.
TCTCATGCATACGTTTTGTTTAATTCTTAGCTGTTATTGTGTAACTGCTTTTAAAATAATTTGTAATGTCATATGCTCAACTTTATCAAGGTTCTAGGTAACAAATGAAATAGATTAAAATATAAAAACGAATCCTTAGTTATCATACTTAGCATAGCTTGCTTACTGAAATACAATTAAGACATTCAATAACTGGCATTATTATTTCATTCAAAGAACAAAGAGAAACCATTATATTGTCTGAATTTATTGTCTCCACAGCACCAGATAAAGATCAATGTTGGAAATTATAATTACAGGTAGACTTTAGGTCAATGTAAGTCAAGATGTTAGAATTATAGCTGCACAACAATCAAAATGGTTCCTTTGAGGCATAGTAAACTTCATATCACTGAAATTATTTAAGAGAAAATGGAAAAACAAGATAAAACACTTTCTGGTAAAAGTCTTTATGAACTGGCAGTTGAACTAAATAATTTATAAGGTCTGTCTCAGTATATGTTACATTCTACAAACATTATGAGTGAGTCAAAAAGATGTCATTTCAGTTTAGGTAAATATACTTAGCCAAGATTCATATAATTTTAGGAGCAATACCCATGTTGAGTTCTTCGAGCAAGCTGTGGTGATGAGACCCATCCAGGCTAACAATACAGATAGCTCATTAAATAGTACCATCTTTAAAATGTGCAGAGTCTGAATTTTCCCAAAGACATTTAATCCTTTTCCCCTTAATCATCTCTCCTTCTCCTTATATGGATGTAACTCAACCATTCTTCTTTGGGCTCATCCCCACCTGTCAGTGTTTGTGGAATGAAAGAGTACATATGGTTGTGTGTTTGGGCTTGTATTTTCATCTCGTTTCCCAATCCCCCCCCCTGAGAGTTCTGAAAAAGTGGGCAGAAAGGGCAGTAACAGAAGGGGATAGAGAAAGAGGAAGCGAAATAGACAGAGGCTGTTGAGGGAAAATTACCCCTGACATGTGGGCAAGGAAAAGAGAAAGAATTTTATTTTGGCTTCGTTTTCCTCAAACAATAGCAGATACAAACAATGTCCCCCACCCTGGCCCCTGGGAAGTGTTCTCTAATCTTCCAAATCTGACTGAGGAGCTTATTGTAGGGCTCCAGTCTCCTGTACTTCTTTTTCTCCTATCCCTTGTGCCCCTGTGTAGGAAATGACTTTATGAGCATCTGTATTCACTACGGAAAGGAAGATCAGTGAGCAAAAGGTGACACTTTCCTTTTACAGAGCTAACATTTATTAAATGTTCGCTGTGTATTTTGCATATAGTATCTCACTTGATCTTCACATCAGCTCTCTAAGGTGGTACTATTTTCTGTGCCTGAGAGGCAGAGTAGCACTGTGGTTAAAACTTCAGACTTTGGAGCCATGAGTGCCAGTTGTAATTCCGACTCTGCCATAATTAGCCTTAGGCAAGTCAATTACCTCTGTATGCTTCCATTTCCCCACTGTCGAATGAGGGTAAAAATAGTGTGTACCTCATAAAGTTGTTATGAGTAGCAAATAATTTACTGTGTAAGGCAGTTGGAACAGTGCCAGGCACAGAGTACATGGTAAGCAAATGTTAGCAAGTATTGTCCTCATTTTGCAGGTGAGGAAACTGAAGCTTAGGGAATCCATGTCACGGGTAGTGAAAAGGAAAGTTCTCTTACTCTTAAATGCTATGCAAACCTGCCTTAAAACATAAAATATAAAAATTTATTATGTGCAAAATAGAGAACAACCATAGGTGATCAACCTCCTCAACATAGCCACCTAAGGCAAACTGGAACAGGCGGGATCAGCTTTGGAGGTCAGACACCGGAGATCCATAGGCGCTTGGACATCTTCAGCTGAAAAGCCGTTCCCACTAGGAAGTCGCCCAGATAGACCTAAATGGGAGGTATTAATTCTTAGTATCTGGCTATTACTCAGAATGTCAGCTCTTCTTTCCTAATTCATCAGAATCATTATAGACCAATGGCATATAGGTCCATCTCCAACAGAAGTCCTTATTTAAGCAAGTGTGTTATCTCTAAGATGTAACCAAACAGCTTGGGCAGGGGATCTGTGTTTGCTGGAGACAGGGATGAGTTCAGGAAGTATTTATTTACTCAACAAATGTTTAACTGAACAACTACTATGGACCAGATGCCACACTGGGCATAGGCATTTGTGACACAGTTAGGTAAGGCCGTGTACTTCTGGAATTAAAGACTTTCTTCAGTGATTGATGCTAGAGAAATCGATTAACTACTTAAGGATGAGGAATATATCTACATTCTCTCTTTGTGCCATATGTTAAAATAGATTCTTAGATGTCTTGAATAATTAAAGGTAAAAAAATAGCAAATACAATCACAAATGAATAATTATTTAATTTGTTCATAGAGAAAAATTTTTCAAATGCATAAGCCCAGAGAAAAAATGTAACAAAGACTGTAATAGAACATTATGTTAATATTAATCTTTGTGAATTAAAATAACAAAACAGGAAAACTATTTGAAATAAATATAAAAAGTCAACAATCTGGAATTCACTTTGCCCTATTGCAAGATCACCATGTTGTTGATTTATAACCAATCCTGTATTGGCTGCCTTCTTCTAGTGCCTGGATTATTGCTTCAGTGTTCTCGTGTGCTCCAGAGTTCTTATTCACATTTTAGAAATTTCTCCCAAACAATCGACTGCCCAGCCCTGTCCTATTTCCCAGTGGAATTCTTACCATACCTCTTCTCCAGCCTGGACCCTATTGCATACCCTCAAAAGACAGGCTCCAACCAGGTCCAACACAAACTATCTTTTGAATTAGGACTGGCCTAGTCCCATTTCTCATCTGACAATACAAATTCTGTTATTGGCACCCTCCTTTAGGAGTTAGCTCTATTAAGTTTTTATCCATACCAGGATTCCTCCCCACTGATCTGCTGCTAAGATTCAAGCATTTCTCATTGCTTAGCCTATCTGGACGGTGACAAAGATGCGAGAAAGAAAACATTCATATTTATTTTAAATGGCAAAATTTATTTTTTTCCCTCTCTTAGCCCAAAGAGTTGTCCTGGATCTCTATTAAGAGATTTGGAGTTTTCCGAAGTACATTAGATACCTGTGGAGCAAAAAAAAAAGGTTTGCTCTCCTCTAGTAAAAGGTAAGCATATAGATCCCTGAATCAAACTTACCGATTGAGTCCTTACCAAAAAGTCAGAATCATACAATTTAGCTTGTATGATTACAAGTTTTATAAAAAAGTTTTCTTCTTCATAGTTTGTTAATATTTCTTATTTTAAAAGTTATATTTTCTTTTGTAAGTTACAAAATTAAGGAAGAAGAAAATAATTAGGTGTTTGTCTCTAGTTGTTTACATTACATTCAAGCTTGAAACTCCTGTCAAATCAGAAAGCCAGGAGGCTAATTGAAACGGAAACAGGAAACAACAACAATACACTTCTAACCCACAAATTTCACAGCCTCATTAAAACTCAAAACGTGGGAGAGCTGTGAAGGGAAGTAACAAGAGTGTCCTATAACCCGGATGGCCAGAGATCAGGCTCCTCTATTGCTGCGACTTCTATTAAATGATGTTTATTTTCACCTAGGGGTTAGGTTACTAATGGAGAGGACTACAGCTTGGGTATTCAGTGTCATTTTGCATATTTGTCAATGAATTAGAAGTCTCAAAACATTGTCAAGGATTTAGACTTAGGGATTTCATAGTGTTTAAGGGTATGAATTCTTTTTTTGAAGGGGTAGTTGGAGGAAAGATTTTTAAAAATGTGCTATTGAAACGCCAATTTAATCTTGAGAAAAATATCAAACAAATTTCAAAAGAGAGCATACTACAAAATACCTAACCAGTCCTCCTGGAAACTGTCAAGGACATCAAAACAAGGGTCTAAGGAGTTGTGACCACTCAATGTGATGTGTTGTCCTGGATGGGATGCTTGAAGAGAATAGAGTCACTGGGTGAAAACTAAGGAGTTCTAAATAAACTATGGACTTTCAATGAAAATGATGTATTAATATTTGTTCATTAATTGTTGACAAGTGTACCATACTAATACAAGATGTTAATAATAGGGGAAATGATAAAGGATATATGGAAACTCTCTGTACTATCTTCTTAATTTTTCTATATATCTAAACTGTTCTAAAAACTAAAGTCTACTTAAAACGAAAACCAAAAACTACATGTATAATTGAGATTAAAGTTTATTACTAAGTGTTAAGCAAGATAAAAACCTTTGGTTGTTACATGATAATCATCACTCTTCTAAAATATTTTTATTTTCTTTTAACAAAAGAATTGCAACAACCCACATTCACATCCTTTTTCTTTTTAAATTGATGGTCTTAAATAACTTTTTTGAGTTTTTTTCTTAATCTAAGCGTAATCATGGGTAAGAAGATACAGATAAAAAGAAGAAAATTAATATCATATAAATACATACAACATGTGTCGTAGATCTAGTAGTGAGAGAATACTTCACAAATTTGAACACCTGAATTTATCTTGAAAATGTACAAAGAACACATTATTTATGCACACATAACTTATGAGGGTTGCATAGCATTTCATTATATGATGGACTATTCTCATTTGGCAAGTGCATTATTTTGGGACATTTACATTCTTTACAATCTCTTAATGATACATTTTAAAACCCCACTCAGCCAAGTATTCTTTCTATTAATTGTTGCATATGGCTGTAATTATTTCCTTAGCATAAATACTCAGAAATGGGATTTTTGAGTCAAAACCTATGAATAATTTTAAGATGCATATAAATGTTGCCAAATCACCCTCTGAAGTTTGTACACTCTGATAAACTAAGTTTGAATGTGCCTGGAAGTTCCCTTCATTAATTAGATCAGCCAGGTACTTAAAAGAAAACTTTCTATGTACCATGCGCTTGTCATAAAATGCTCTATTACCAAAATACAATACAGACAGATTACAAGAGATTTTTTAAAGAAATTCTTACATTTTAAAACTATAACATTCTGCACTAAAAATCTTTTGGTTTCTTTCTCTTATTCTATTATGAAATGTAAATTAACATTGTTAAATATATTAAATAACGAAGGGAGAAATAGACGTTTATTGATGCCTTTATGTATTTTTCCACTTCCATAATAACAAGGGTTTAACTAAAATCAGTTTATAAGCATGTTTATTTTGATAAATTGGTAAAATTTGAAATTGATCAATTGAACTCAATGTGTCTTATATAAAACAGTAAATATAGCATAATTATTTTAGAAGAAATGCCTTTTAGGTCTCAGCGGCTGCCAGCAGGCAGACCATGAGCCATTGGCTCCTCTGGGACAGATTATAGGACGATACAATTCTCATCAAAGGACCAAGCGCATAGGCATCATGGAACAGTGTCCATCAGCCAATACCGAGGATGCCCAGGAATTCAATGACCTAGAGAGGGCCATTGAGACCCTCACCAAGAATTTCCACCAGAAATGGGTGGAGAGCGGGAAGGAGCCACTGAGCGATGGGAGCTGGTCGCCCAGCCGCTGCCCCACGTCATTCCAAGCAACTGTGGAATTGCCAACCTGGGCAGCTGTAACAACTCTAAACTGGAGTCGGGGAGTATCTAGAAGCTAATTAGAGAAGCAGCCAAGAGCGTGAAGATGAAGCCCCATCACGGGGGTGCTGAGAACCTTCCCCTGGAATTCTTGGGGGGGATGTTGGGATAAGGGGACCGTAGAGATTGCGGGGCTGGAAATGAAACTCCTCTTCCTACCATCACCATAGTACTATTCCCTAGCCCACACTCGCCTCACCTCTGCAAGGTTCAAGTCATTAATAGCCCTCCCTGGGATCTCTGCACTTCATTCCCGGGAGCTTTGCAAAGTTAACGGATGCTGGAGTCCCCACCAGGAGGCTAATGGGTTAGGGCCAGGGATGGATGTGGAGGGATGCTGGAGGGGGTAAGAATGGTGTAGAGACCATGTCATAAGGAAGCAGGGCAGACGGGAGCTGGGCTGTGGAAAATGATTTGAAAGGGATTGGGAATAGGGCTGAATATTTGGTATTAAGAAAGGTCTCTAAGAATCTACCCCTCCTAACCTCTTCCAAACCAGCTATCTGTCCAGTGCTATCTCTTCCTGCCTCCAGCTCTGCCCCAGCCTCCCTCAAGGACTATCATTGGTCTAGGGCAGGGGAACTGAGACAGCAGGGTGTGGGACAGGCTAAGGAGGGTGTGACCTTGGGAGTGAAAGGACAAGCGCGGTGCTTAGGCATTTACAGAATGCTGGTTGTTTTATATCATTTGATTAATTTAAAAAAAACGTAAAAAAGTGAAAGGAAAAAAGAAAGCCTTTTAGCCAACAGAATAAAGTGTGTAGGATGGGTTATTTTATTTTCTGCAAATTGGCTGCTCTGGTTCTCCTCACCCAACGGTTCCAGCATTATGGGAAATGCAGTCTCAGCTATTAGTGTCATCTCTTGTGTCCAGGGCCTGTGGAGATCCTTCCAGAAGCAGCCACCTCGGTTCCCACATGATCCTTTGTAGGTTCAGAGGCTCTGCTGTCTCCATACATCCAGACTCCTTCAGGATTTGGATTTCTCCTGGGGGAGAGACTGAAGACCTCTCTTCCTTTCTAAATCTGAAACCAGTTTTTTTTTCTACTTGGGCACTAGGCCTGCTCCCAGAGCCCATGAGGTAGGATCTCCTGCATGCACTTTCTCTTCTGCAAAAGAAAGTCCCAGCCTGGGGAAGAAACGGCTTCTACTTAGGAGCCCTGCAGAAATTCCTCGAGAAAAATATCTTCAAGTGACAACTACCTGCTAGAATCCTACAGAGGGAAAAATACATGGGAAAGAGGACACAAAATAATATTTCAACCTCTTTTTTAAAAAAAAGTTCGAAACAGGATTTTGCCTAGTACAGGCAGTATTATCCTAATTTCTCAGGAATTAGCAACTTATGGGGAAAAGGGGTCTTTGAACAATTTAAATACAAAAAAAAAAGAGAAAGAAATGCATACTATACTTAGAGTCAAATAGAGTTCATGAGATTTTAGATCAAGATCTTCAAATTCTAATATGTTTGTGCTCAGGATTGCTATAGACAACATTTTAAAACAGGATAGATTTGCTCTGCTTGCACCTTCCAGGAATCTTTTCATCCTTGGACGATCTTCCTGCCTTAGCATCCTCAAGGTCTTAAAGTTGACACTTACATTTCCCTCCACTTTTCCTCTTAAACCCAGGCTCTGTGAATTCTCAGGTTGAGCTCAACAGACAGGCACGTGAAGGTTGGCAGCTAAAGAAAAATCCTCCTGCAGCTCCTTAGAGGTCAAGTTCTAAGTGCCAGCAACCAGAGATGTAACTTTCACAGAAGGAATGTCACATATGTCCCTAAGAATAGATACTGTTACAGCAAACCAATAGAAGAGACGATTTGGAGCAAGTAAAAGAATTATGCCTTCTGCAAGTCCAGGAATGCAGTGTTCAAAGAGTTTCCTGCATTTGACTCTTCATGAATGCAAAATTACTTTGCTTACTTTAAGAGCAGCTATGAACATGTAGGGAGATGAAATGAGGGGATATTACACACTTTCAAGAGTTTCTGAAGTATTTATTTAGTCATAAAAGTATCTGTTTACCATACTTTTCTATGTAAAAGGTGTTGGGTTTTTTTCCCCCACTTAAACTGAATACCTTTTCTCTCCATATCCAGCCTTCCCATGGAGTCAGAACTCATTAATCCATCATTGGACCTGAGTGACACGTTGTTTATATGTTCATTAATGTATTTAGTTTGGTTCTGCCTTAGTTATGTATGTGCATGTCTCCTCTATTAGACGTGTAAACTGCTCCAAAGCAAGGGCCAGATCTCATTCCTACATTTACTCATTTCTTCAAGCAGTGTCATTTTCTCTGCTCTAATGGAGATCACAGTTAAGTAGTTGAGCTGGACATATGCAACAATTATAAGCCGAGGTAAGGATGCAGAAATACATGCAGAAGATATTAGATTTCATTGATAAGTCAAGGACTGGGCTCTTTGTCCTTATAATCCCAACACTTAGCACAGCGTTTGACATGTATTGTGAGCTATGTTTACTGAGCAGAATTAAATAAACAGAGTGTTATGTCCAAAGTTAAATTTTGATTTGGACTCTCATTTGCTTCCTGCTCTTATCACTTAATATGTGGTCTTTGCCTTGCCCTGTCAGTTTACTAATATTGAAAATAGGTGATCTATATAAAAATAATGATTGTTCTAAAAAGTATGCTGCCTTAAAGATATGTGAGCAAGCAGTGCTTCTTCAATTACAATACCAGACTACATTCTCAATTTTCAAAAAAAAAAAAAATCATAACAGTAGTCATAAAAGTAGATAAAAGGTATAAAGAAATTATCTAGTATTCTAATCTTATTATTTTATGGCTGGTAACACTGAGCCCAGATAGATGATGAGAAAGACTCATGATGGCAAACATGGAAAATGTCATAATCTCTATATAAAAATCAAGTAAATTAACCTGTCTCAGGTTTTTAGAGATTTTATTTATACCTCCACCATCTGAGCAATTTGTAGTTACAGATGACAACTGTTTCATGTTCTATCTTGACGAATATTTAAATTGCCTTAATCTTATGTTTATATCTCTGTAAGACTGTCAAGGTTTTGGTGTGGGGACATAATCTTTTACATCCCTTTGTTAATATCCTCATTGGCTGTTATCTAAATGATTAAATAAATATCTTCTATCTGGACTGAGTGCTAGTTCTATTTGAATCCCCTAGCACTAAAATATTTCTTCACTTTGATCCTATTAGTCAAGTTGAAAAAAAATCTGCATAATCAGTCTGAACCATTTCCCTCTAAAGAATGAGCTTTCCTTTTGGAAGTTAACAGCTTGAGTACACAAAGTTCTGAGAAATCCTAACAAATAAATTTAGTAAATAGACACACATTCTTACAACCAGTACACTATTTTATATTGTATTATAAATTATTGTGTTATTTTATAATAAAAGCTCCAGATCCTTTATTAAATATTTTGTTCTTAGATGATAAACAGAATAATTAAAATGACTTATTCCAAAGAAAAGGTGTGTGAGATTGAGTGGGCAATATTTCATAATATGTGACATATTTATTTTGTATAGTCATTGAAAACTCATCTTAAACGCTCTTCATCATTTGTAATAACTGATTCTGAAACATTTTGGGATAGTTACTTCTTCCTTTGGTCATAAATAGAAATGATTTGAAATCCTTCTAAAGGAATTTCAAAGATAAGTGCTTTTTAAAATCACAAATGACGATTAACTGTTCATAAAAAGGAGCCCATATATCCTGATGAGAAGCCAATCATGTTTAGATAAATTTAGGAGATGACATTCTAGACCTACCAACACCTAGAAGATCTTTTCACACATCATTTGTTGTTTTTTTTTTTTCTTTTTGATGGGTGGATGAGCAAACTTTAAGGAGTTAATGGGCAGATAAAAGTTGAAATGGGAAAGGACAGTAATGTTAAGACAAGTTAAAAGCTCTTTCAGACACCAGTTTCCAACGAGACCTCCCCAGCTGTTTCCCCTGTGAACTTTTTGTGTTTCATTCATTTTGCTGGAATTGGAAATGGAGAGGCCAAGAAAAGGCCATATCCTGCTTCGTTGACTAAAGCTATCCTGTAAGTGAGTTTAATGGGTTAGAAGTTAATACCAGTGACAGTTCTAAGAAAAGTTACCAAGAGTTTCAGTGTCTGGAGAGACTCCCTGTGGCTCCAACTTCTTTGCCTTTTCTTCTGCTCTCTGTTTCTCTTATCTGTGGATGCTTCCAGGACAAACCAGAAACATCTATTAGGAAACAAACCCAGGGGCTAATAGAAGTGTACAGAGCCTCATTAACGAAGGGTCTGACAAAGAACTAGTTCTAATTACAACAGACTTGAAAGTGGTGGTCACGTGAACAGAAGCTCTTGAAAAGAGAAATCAAATTTCCTTTAAATTTACGAACGAGTGTTTTCCTTTATTTATCCTCCAAAACAGAGTCTTTCTCTGCTGTGATATGAGCCCTCTGGGACACGCTCACTTTCTCTACATGCTTCTGTTTTGACCATTTTCTTATATCATTTTCCCATATGCTTTCTTCTAAAATATAAAGAAAGTGGCCACAGAAGAGTGAAATTCTGTCACCTGAGCACAAGAAAGGACCTTTTCCTCAACTTTGTCTTAGTATATGCTTTGTGATATTGATGTTACCTTTTTGATGGAGTATTGTATACAAGAGAAAAGTGTACAACTCAAATACACAAATCTCTGAATTTTCACAAACTGAAACTTATCATACAAGCAGCACTCAGGCTAAGAACAGGACATGGCCAGCGCATCAGTTTCCTAAGGCTGCCGAAACAAAGTCCCACAAAACTGTGGCTCGAAACCACAGAACTTTATTTTTTTCAATTTTTGGAAGCCAAAAATTTGAAATCAAGGTGTTAGTAGGGTTAGTTCTTTCTATAGGCTCTAAGAGAGAATCTCTTGGGTGCCTCTTTCCTGGATTCTGCAGTCTTTGGTGTTGCTTGACTTAAAGATGCATCATTTCCATTTCTGCCTCTGTTTTCATATGGCCTTCTCTCCTGTGCGTCTTTCTTTCTTCTTATAAATATATCAGCCACATGGAATTAAAAGTTCATTCTAATGATTGTCTTTAACCTGATTATATTTGCAAAGACCCTATTTTTAAATTATGTCACATTCACAAGTACTAGGGATTAGCACTTCAATACTTGGGGTGCGGGAGTGCCAGGGCAATTCACAATTCAACCTATAACAATCAGTGTTCCAGACACCCTCTCATCTTCCCTCTAGTCACTCACCCCCACCCCAAAGACAATTGCTATCCTGACTTCTAACTGTAGACATTTGTCTTTTGAGCTTCATTTAAATTATATATACCACTCTTTGGGGTTTGATATGGTTTTTCAGGGCGGCTTCCAAACATTGATAGTCACTTAGCTTCTCTGAATTGGTCCCACTGTTAATATTACTGGCCAGCAATCATTTAAATAATCAGCATATAGTTTAAAAATCTGCAATTATTATGGAAGTGAGGAGGTTGAGAACATGTTGCCCCCAAAATATGACCTCTTGGCATATTGAATATGTCAAGCTGAAGGAGTTTGAGAAACTGATCTTCTCCTAGTCCCTTCTATGAAACAGGTCATAAGACTTCCATTTGGAAGGTGACTTCTCTGTACCCAGATGAAAGGAGCCTCCTTATTGCCAAGGTAGAGGGAAGCAGAGAAGAATCTGAATGAACAAGACTTGTTAAGTTTCCCCCAGTTTACGACTTACCTAAAACGCCTTGACGTAGCATATCTTTCCATGACTATCCACTCTTCATCAAACCTAGCATAAAAACATTCATGTTTAACCATTTCTTGGAGTCTTTATTTCCTTATGAAGTTTCCTGTGACACATAAAACATATTAAATAAATTTGTGTGCTTTTTTCCTGTTAATCTATCTTGTTGGCCTAATGTCACACTCAGCTAAAGGCCCTATGAGAGTCAAGAAAAACTTTTTTCTACCTGCAGATAAAAACAAAGTAAGTTTTTTTTATAAGCAATGATTCTACAGCAGTAGTAATACTTTAAAGGAATGAATCAGATGCATTGAGGTCAGTTCCTCAACATTTGTAGTATCAGATATACAAGAAATGCATCTGTCTACATGTCTTAAAGACTCATCTAATTTCTTATTTTGATCCAGTATTCCACCAGAGCTATAGAATCATAACCTCAGTCAATTTATGTTTCCTGGAGGTTGAGTCTAAGTTCTGAAGCTATGTGGTGGGAAATCTAGGAAAGGGTGTGTGGATCTCTCAGGTCACCTGTCTGTACAGGTGTCTGCTAAGACACGCATGGGCCTGTCTGATTGAAGGCTGTTAATCCGCCTTGGGCCATGAAACTACTAACCTCTTAAAGTCCTCTCCTGTATTACCTAGTTCCCTGAGACTCTTCCTGCAACTTCTAGGCCATGTGAAAGCCCTGAAATATTTGGGATCATTTCTTTGTTCCCATTTGTTCTGGGCCTTGCCACCTCCTAGAATTCCAGGGGACAGATTTTGTAGAACATCCCAATTCTTTCTCTTCCTCTTCTCCTTAAGCCATTCTACACAGCTCAAGGAGATGGGAGGGAGAGGAGTTCTATCTTGTTCTCGGTCTTCATCATTCTCTTAACCTACTTGACTAAGCCTTAACTCCTCTAAATTCCCTTGAAGATTTGTTTTCATATATATCCTTTTTTTAAGGTAATGAGCACAACGTGGACAACCTGGTTGTGTAGCTTTGCATAAGTTATTTATTCTAATTAAAGATTGTCCTGGCCTGTAAAGAGGAGATAAGAACACTTTAAACCTGATAGATTTTTTTTTAGGGAGGGGGAGTTAAATTAACTGATTTTTTTCTGTGTAAAATCTTATAACTATGCCAGGCACAGAGACTCTATAATGTCAGTTATTCATTCATTCATTCATTCATTCGTTCGTTCGTTCGTTCGTTCGTTCATTCACTGATTAACATCTTAAATGGGGAAGGAGAGGGGCAAAATAATTGAAGGAAAAAAAAATCTATTTGCAAATTAGAACCAATAGTTATTTTTTAAACTTAATAAAGTCATTCTAAATCCAATAACAAGATAGTAGAAATGAAGAACTGCAGTGAGATACCAAGAATGGAAATGTGTAAATGCTCTATTTACTTCAGTATGGTAGTAAAGTGAATTGGGGAAAACTCTTGCATGTGTCCTAGACAGAGAACTCTCTTCTAAGGGGTAAAATACCTCATAGGCAAATAAGCCAAAAAATAATTCTTTTCAGTAAAGTTAAGCCTCTCCAGAAAGATGAAGTTAAATTACTTGTTTCATTTAAAATATGGAAAGAGAAACAATGGCATCGTGAAAACTATTATTAACTTTTCAAATGACCACATAATTAATCAGTGAGGTAGAAGCCATGGATTGTCAACACAACAATTAATCCTCACTGGCTGAGTAAACACAGATGGGGAAGTAGTCACTTCTAAATGGTTTTTCATTTTATCACTTTCAGTGGTGTCAAATATACTACAATTAAGACTTAAGTAGCACATTAAATGACACTGGTCTCACTGAATCTAAAGATCACTTTCACAGTAAACACTTTGTTTAGAGAGCCATACACCCAGTGGGGAAGAATAAATATTAAATAGAAACGATACTGACACCTATCATGTGTCTAACACGTCGACGATCATCTCAGCTGGAATGCATGGAAGCCCAACTGGATGTCTATTCTACTCTGCAAGTTATACTCATCAACAAGTTGAGAAGCATTTTTTTTTTTCAGAGAATTAGTGACCAGCTGTTCTTCCTCTGCATTAAAATGAGAGGGGAAATGTAACTGTGATACAGCAGGAGAAATGTAAGTCATACAGGTGATCCAATGAGCTCAAGGACAGCAGAAGTTGTTCAACACAGGCAGGTGCTGGCAAAGGCTACTGTAGCATCTACTTTAAAGATATTAAAAAATCAGTGACAAAATCTGTGAAGATTCATGTATACCAAAGCTTCAAATTAAGATACACAAACTAAAGTGAATAGATAATAGGTGAATTGGGTGAACTAGGTGCTCTGAGATTTCTGTACCATAGTACCACAACAATTTTAAGGATGCAAATATTGAAAAAGACATATGTCACTTGGACTTATCACGAACCTTCTGTAAGCCTTTGGAACTTAATTCCAAATTTAATTATTGCAGCCACTTTTTACAGCTACTTTCTGGATAAGAAGTCACTACTATAAAATAATTTAGTAGATATTGCAGAGACTGGCAATAGGAAAAGTTTTTGAAAATCCCAATTTGGACATTAGTTTATTACATGTCCTGTGCTATAAATCATGAATTATCCGGAAAGTGTTTTCCCGATGAGTGACTTAAACAAGAAAATTTAGTTCATTGTTTCTTTGTTAAGATTAAATGTTTATTAAAATAGAATTCAATGCAATGATTACTATTGTGTAGAATAATATATAATAGGTTGGGGAAAAGTTTGTGATAAATTTGTCTTTAAAAAAAGCATGTTACTTAACTATATAATTTTTATTTTTTTAAGAAAACATAGGTTTATAAGCATAAGAAAAATAAAAGAATAAAGTTAATTGCTCAGTGATAAAATAAAAATGGCTTTTCTTTTCTTTCTTGAGTTTTCTAAACTTTCTATGTTTAATATGTGTTATTTTTATAATGAGAAGCAAAGCCATTATAAAAATAAAGAACATCATAACTTAATGGTGAAGAATAGATGAACATTGTCAAAAAGAAAATTCTATCGAGTAGCAGAAAACGCTATCATAATGAGTCTAATTTGCACCCATTCATCCCCTACACCTCTCCTCCAGCCTGGGTGGAGGCAAGTATATTCTCTGGACTGAAAAGAGAGATGATAATATCTGTTTAAAAATATCAGTTGGCTAAGCAAATGTTGCAGAAATAGCCTGACATTTCAGGGTCTGATGAATCATTTGGGTGGGAACTTGCTCTCACAAAATAGAGCTACCCTCACAAAAATTGTGCCTCTACACCTAAACTTAAATGTATATTACATGCTGAACTTTACTGATGTATATTCCAATAATGTAGCATTTATAAACACTGGAATAAGGAATGAGCCAGATTTTTGCCTTAGCAAAATCTTTCTCCACATTATACATGAATTACAGGACTAATGTTTAAAATTCATGAAATACGTTTCAAACAGCAACATTTTTTATTATTAAATCAAGTTACTTATGGAATAAATACATCTTGACTTAACTTGAATTATAAGTACTTTGCAGTAATAAATTGTGTTTTCCATTCAAATATAACACAGTTTTTAAGTCATTAATTTATATAAAACCTTCACATTAGAATCATAGTATGACCCTTTATATGGGTTGAAAGGGATGTTATTTGCTATCTAAACATTTTCAAAGATCATCAGCAAAGGCAATCAAACCTCTGCATGTGTACTTTGTATAACAGAAACTAATTGTTGATATTTATTTTTTTAAATATGGAAAAGAAGATGGAATGTGATTGAGATCTATTGCCTGGACTTAGAAAAGAGACCAGCGCTTTATCCCTGGAGCATCAGTCTGTGGTAAAAAGCCCAGAAATAACAGCAGCTCCAAGAGAAACCTCAGGTTTCTTTAGGGAAATGCAGGGATGTATGCTTTATTTTCCAGAATTTAATTGCAAGAGGCTGTAGCTTCTTGGAGAAACCTCACTGCCAGCAGAGTTTCTGTGCTCTAGAGTAGCAGCTCTCTCCAAGGGTGGTCCCCTCCAACTGACATCATCACCTTCACCTCTGAAATGCAGATGTGAGGCCCCACCTCAGACCTACTGAGTCAGAAACTGGAGGAGCGAGTACAATTCTCAGCAATCTGTTTAGCAAGCTCTCCTGGTGGCTCTGTAACTTAAGAACCACTGCTGTGGAGTAACAATAACCAAGGGAGGTGTCAAGCAACATGGCTGTGGAAGTTATTAATAATTAACTCTTCCCCAAATATTTTCTATTCTCTTCCTGGGCCTGAAGTGGAATTATATTTGCCTTATCCAAAAAGTTAAGTGTGGCCATATAATTTGCTCTGGCCGATAAAATGTGAGCTTAAATGCCAAGTTTCATGTTCAAGATGACACCTGCAACATCTCTTGGGTCCAGAAGGGATGTAGAGCAAGAATGTGTTACATGAGCAAGAAATAAACCATTATTTCTTTAAGTCACTGATCTTTGGAAAATATTTGTTACCACAACATAACCTAGCCTATCTGGACTGATAAAAGAGGTCTGAGGACCATGCACACTGCCTAGACCATCCTATCAACATGATTGATGATGCTGCATACATCTCAGGCACAGTTTTATCACCAACATAGCATTAGAGCATGAATGTATTTCCCAAGAAAACAAGTACAGGGCAGAGCAGAGAAGAGAGGTAAGCTGGAAGAGGCAAATAGTACATTTGAAGAAGATTTTAAAATGTGGTTCTCATAACCACAGTTTGCAACAGGGACAATAGGTACGTAACTGCAGCTAATGCAAACACATGAAACTCAAAGACCAGGCACAGCTGAACCTCTCAGCAAAAGAAACTGGTGAGAGGCCTCTCTCCACTGGTGCCATAAAGATGTGAGACTTAGCTGCCACCTAGAAGGAAGGAATGCAGAAAAAAGAATGGAGACAACAGGAAAGACAGAACATTTATATCAAAATCATAATTGACGGTATTAAATTGTGGTCAACTATATTTCCTTGAATTAGTCTTGTCTACTATAGACATAAAATTAAGGCTCGTAATCATGTTAAAGAGAAATGCAGAAACCTGCCTTTGTGCATATGTGATTTGTACTATAATTTAAAAAATTCTCTAGTTAAGGAAACAAAATATATACATTTATAGTGTCAGAGGTGACAAGGGGAAAGTAACAGGGCAATGAGAGAAGGCTGGGGAGATGGAGCTACCTGATAAAAAAGGGGTTCTGGAAAGTCTATCTGGGAATTGACACTTTCACTATTTAAACTTTGAAGCTGAGCCCTGATAATGAGAAGCTTTTTGAGATTCTGGGGGAACAAATCCCCACAAAGCAAAGAACACATGCAAAGACCTAGAGGCAGGTATTAGCATTCAGTGGCAAGGAGAATATCTCTACATCTCTACTTCTTTCTAGAAACTTTTCTCAACTAGAATTGTCAAGAGAATTAAGCTTTATAAGAAATTATATGAGTGGCAACTTTCTCAATTCTCTCAAGTTTGGCACCATTCTAGACACACAGGAGAGACATCATGATATACATGCTTAAGGCACTATGGCTAGTTCTCACATGGCCCCAGTTGAGAAGGGCTAGATAGAAGGTGGGATGTTGGAGAGAGACTTAGATGAAGTAAGTGAAGTAGGCAGCAGCCGAGAGAGGATTTGGGGTTTTATTCTATTTGTGGTAGCAAACACTGAGGGCTTTAAGCAATAGAATGCTATATTCTGACTTAACATTTGTAAAAGATCACTGGCTGCTACTTCAAAAATGGACTACAAAAAGACAAGAGAAAAGGCACTCAGTCAGGAGGCTTCTTTGTTATTCCAGATGAAACATAACAAGATGAGGATGGCTGGGAGACAATGAGAAAGTCAAATTCAGAATATAACTTTAATACAGATCCAGACTTGCTTACAGGCTCAATATGGGGCCAGGTGAGAGAAGATGAGATTAGAGAAAGTCGTGAGTCAAATATGATTCCTGAGCAATTCATGGTTGTGGTGCCATTAAAGGATATGGGGAAGACTAGAGGAAGAGTGTTGAGGACGGGAGAATTATGTGGAGTTGCCAAGTCAACAGCTGAGTATATATATTTGGAGCTCAAAGGAGAGACAAAGTCTTGATATGTATATAAGGGAGTCATCAACATATAAAAGTATTTAAACCACACAATGGGACAAGATCACCTAACTCTATTAATTTTTATTTAAAAAATCCCTCAAATTCATCTCTTTCTCTTATTTCTACTGCCATTAATCTCTGTTTTCAGGAACCCCGCTGCAATATTTCTGTACCTAGTGTGTGGTCTTTCTCTCCTCAGCAGTCCTTCTTGATCATAACTATACAATTTATCATCCTGTTACACAAATTAGATCATTCCTTTAATTCAATAAAAACTGAGTATTCATTATGTGCAAACCTCTCAGTTAGGTGCTTTGGTGACTCAAAGATGAATAAGAAATAGATTCTGATATTAAGAGCTTGTAGTCTACAGAAATGACAGTTTTGTAAGAAACTATAGTTCAAGGTAGAAAGTGATAAGAGCCTTATGAAGGAAAAGGAAATAATGTGAGAATTTTAGGAAATGGAGAGGTGACTTTAAGCTGTATGGATCTAAAAAAAAAGTCTTTGTTAAGAAGGTTGTATTTGAGTAGGAAGTAGATACCAACATGATGTCTTGACCTTGTTGACTAAGTTAATGGTCCTCCCTAGTTTCCAGTCTTTCAGGATCCCCTTAACTGGTTTCTCTTCCACTCTCTGACTTTTAATGTTGGAGTTTTTAAGTGTTCAGTGTTAGGCTATCTTTTCTTGGTGCAAGACTCATTCCCTAGGCAAGCTTATTTATTCTGATGGCAAATCTATCATGTCCCTCCAATTTACTGCCAATACAAAATTTTTAAAAATGCAAATCTGATCCTGACAGTGCTTGCTCAAAGGCTGTCAACTCTATTGTCGTTAAAATTAATATCCCAAAACTGATCCCCACTGCTCTTCCCTATTTCCTGCTTGTCCCCTCTTCACTCTCTGAACTCCAAACACTCCAAGTT
Organism: Pteropus medius; assembly: GCF_902729225.1. Classification (NCBI taxonomy): domain Eukaryota; kingdom Metazoa; phylum Chordata; class Mammalia; order Chiroptera; family Pteropodidae; genus Pteropus; species Pteropus medius. The sequence continues at coordinate 5,665,728 of NW_024342475.1, forward strand.
CCTCCAGTAAGACACACACGCTCCATCTTGCCTTAGGGATGTTAACCCTGAGATTTCTGAAGTTTGCAAAGTTTCTTCATTTCCACCTTCTGTATCACCCAGCTCAATTCTGCAACTTCCCAGATTAAATGGTGACCTCAGGAAGCCTTCCCTGAATCCACAGAACTTGCTGTTATACATTCCCACAGAGCCTGTATTTTTCTTTCATTGTACTGTCAGAACTACAACTAATTTATTTATTTGTGCAATATTTGCTGTCTTCCTCTCTAACTCAGTAGTCTAGAAGCACCAACAGACCTGAAACCATGTTACTCTTATTCAACACTGCATCCACAGTACAAATGAGACCTAAATCATAACGAGTGCACTTTAATTTTTATTACTCAATGCTTACGGGTATTCCACTGGTTCTTGATTTGACTTTATGCTTCCTCATTTCTTGTACACCTCCCATTATCTACCACTTCAATGCCATTTCTTCTGTAATGTTATACTTCTCATTTTGGAGGGCCATTCTCTTTCCCCTTTGACCATGAAGTTCCCCTATCTACACCTGTCTGAGACGGTCTTCTACATGGATCACTACTGCCAAGCTTTGCAATAATTTGTATGCATGTGTTGCCTCTGATTTTCAGATTTTTAAATTGTCAGTGGTAAGGAATATACATTCTATGACTTTGTATGCACAGACAGCATCTACTATAAGATTTTAGAATTTGGGAAGCATTCAAATCACAATTTGCAAAATAAATGATTATACCTCCTAAAAAAAAAAAAAGTAGCATTTGAAGGATTAATATTAAATTATTTGGAAAATTCTCAAATGTAGAACACTTTGTTTCTGCATGACATTGGATAAGGAGAGAATCATCATTCTTGCATGTGAACTATGGGTTCCAAAGAGCTAAAAAAGAATTTTACTACTCTCTGATCTTAAACAACATAAATCATTGTTCCTAATCCATTTGTTGTCAGAATAATGGGATTTGCTAGAGTAATGACAGCCTATATGCCATCCCATAACCAAATGGTCGGGAGACTTAAACCATATCATAGAGAGGCCAGTTCCAGATATGCGACTGTTTAGTTCATTAGAGAATACAATATAAAAGAGAAACAGGCATCCTGGCTATCTTCAAATATTAGAAAGGTTCTCTGATAGAAAAGGCATTACACTTAATCTAAATGGACCCAAGAAAACTTTCTAGGAATAATAAATAGATATTTCAAGAAGAAGGATATTTACTTAAACTAAAGGTGAGCCTTACAATATTCAGAATTCTACAATAGAATGAATTACCTGTGAAAGTATTGAGTCTCCTTTCCTTGAGGCATTCAAGAAGTTGTATATTTAACAGGAAGGTTCTAGGAGATTTCAAACACTGCAAAGTTGAATCCAGCACCTTTCATACTTGAGATTCTGTATTTTTTTTTTAAATCTTAATAACAGCTAAAATGTACAGAGTATTAACCACACGCCACATCTTGTCCTAAGCATTTTATATGTATTATTTCTTTTCATTGTCACAACGACTATTATTATGCCCATGATTAAAGACAAGAAAACTGAGGCACAGACATTAAATAATTTACCTGAGTTCTCACAATTAGTAAGAGTTTGATACCAGGAAATCTTCATTCAGAGCCCAGGCTTTTATCATGCCTCTCATAATCATATGACAGATGTGAGTCCAAAATAGGAAAGGGCTTGCCTAGGAAAGTGAATAATAAGGTAGAGAAGTAGGATGATCTCCAGAAGGGTGTGTTACATCATCTTATGAAAGGATGGCACAGACATTCATGAACAATGAATTCAAAGAACGGCTGGAGGCACTTGCTTGCACTCTCATGATATGAGCACAGACAGGCCACTAAAACACAGTGCTTCACAGTGTAACCCAGGTTGTATTTTGAAAATATGAAAACAGTTTATTTTAATTCTCCTTATAAATCTATTTTCTTGCATCATTAAGACTAAGCTCTGAAGCTTAGTGTCCTAGGAAAAGAGAGAAAAGGTACCATCTAAAACCAAGAGAGTACACAGGTAGAGAAGGGGGTTATGATGTGGAGATACAGAAAGGAAAAAGAGCAAGGCCAACAGCAAAAGAAACCAAGAAGCCTCATACAGGGGCGTCGCACAGGTTCAGCCTTGAGAGAGATAGAAACCCCAGATATGTTGAGAAGGATGCTGAACTCAGAAGGTCTCTTGCCCTGCTTCCTCTTTTGGACTCTAGGAGGAGACCGTCATACCCAAGAGCAACCTACTGCGACCTAGATGTTACTGAGTATTCCCAATGAGGAACATGGAAAATAACTGAGTCAAGAGCCAGAAGGGCAATACAGAATTTTCAGTCATCAAGGGTGAAGTTGCCCCCAGAAGCCAAAGGGTGAAATGCGCACCTGGAGGCTAGTTGAAGGGCTTAGCAGAGACCCAACAATGATAAATGCCAGTGAGAGAGACTAATTGACAGAATTAGGGATTGAAAACATTGATTATGGTCAATGCCAAGATGAGCAAGTTGACCAGAAGGGTGCAGCAGGCTTATGAAGGACCAGGGATGGCAGGAGATACTCTATGTGTGACATGGAATATATTCAAGGATTCAGAGAAGACTATAAGAACTTGTGCCAGGATCTGAGCCTTATTTAATTACCCTAAGGACACTCAACCAAATGCTGTCTTAGGAGAAGTTACAAACACTAAAACAATAATAATTTAAAACAAAAGTCAAATCTGAGCATTTAGACAAGAGTCAAAGTTAACCAAGATGAAGCTAATTCAAAATCGACACTGTTCAGTTTAATTGTTGGCTTTAAATATTTTCCCTTCACCATTCAGTAGGGATCCACAAGGAAGTTTGGATCAACAGCAGATAAATAACAAACGATTGCATGGTTTTTTTTTTCCCACATTTCAATTTGCTGAGAGTTAAATTGGCCCCTCTAAATGCTCATTTAAAGAAATAAAGTTAAGTTTCTTGACTGTTTGTACAAGAGGTTTTAATTTATAAAAGCATTTAATTTATTTGCTTTATAGGTTTGCTATTGAAGCAAACCTAACCGGGGCGATAAAATCGGCATCAGTGTGTCCACTAATATCTTCATGACATGCAGCCTCCTGACTTGATGACAACATGCTGGGAAGTTGCATTAAAGGTAAATTGCAGTTCTTTATGCTTCAGACTTCCAACATTTGCCAAATGCATTCTTCGCTGGAACCTGCAGATTTGCCCGGCGAGCTCATTTAGGACCTATCACTAAGTATCTTTGAATTCACATATGGTATTGAAAGTGTGAGATCGAAATAAAGATAACTTTATTTTAATCCTGTAATCCACTGGTGCTTATATTTTGCTGTCTCATTTCAAATTATTGCACTTACTAGAAAATTGTATATATAACAGTATAAAATGTTTGAAATATGAACCTTCCACAAGTATATTTTAAGCATATAGAAAACTGTTTCTTGTGTTATAATGAGAGATAATATAATTTGTTATTTATATATATAATTTAGAGAAAATTAATACTATATAAAGAAAAGTGATGAGTGAAATATGAATTAAATCCCCATGGCAAGCCAGGTTTTAAAAACATTTCACTTTAATTTGAGTCAAAAGTGTAATATAGTTGCAGAAAAAATCTAATGCAGGATACATCTTGTCCTGTGGTACCTTAGTCACTGCTTACAGAACTTGGGTCTTATACTTTGGGAAACATTAATATATAAAATTATTAACAAAAATAGGAATAAATAAAATAATGTCACAGAAAGTAATTTGAAGACTATGTGGTAAAACTCGATTATGTTTGGAAAGGTAGAAAACAAGGTCCTAGACTTGAGGCGCATTATTGGTAATACAAACTGAGAATAATGACTATCTCAAACCCTGTGCACATCTCAGTGAGACTAGTTTTCACAACATAAAAGACAGAACAAATATTCATGAGAGGAAATTGAAACCTCAGGTAGATGAGGACATTATAAGGCAGCATCCAGGTACTCCAAATGAATATATATACATTTGGAGTATATATGTGTGTGTGTGTGTGTGTGTGTGTGTGTGTGTGTGTGTATATATATATATACATATATATGAATCTGAATATATATACATGATTCTGAATGTATATATATATATATATATAATTGTAATTAAACTAAAAATAAAATTTCTGAATTTTATTTATAACTCCTATCCTTGAGGAACTATGGCTATGGGAGGAAGCAGGGAGAAAAGAGCTAAATATCAGATTTCAAATGGATTATTAAAATAATTGTACATAAGTATTTAGAAAAATAATTTGTTTATGATTTTCTTTATTCTCTTACTAGAAGAACACGGCAATGGAATATGGTAAACATTAAGTACCTTTTAGCAAAAAGTTTGAAAAGATCTAGTATGGTATCGTAAGCAACAAGGAGGGGTAACTGCAGCCAGAGGAATGACAATTCTTAAGTGATGCTTTAATCAAACAATCTATTGCTTTCATTCTAAGTGACATTTACAGTAGAAAGCTGAAGAGCTATTTTGTGGCCTTACCTGATGAGCATTTTTGTGTCTTGCTGATTTTTCTTTTAAAGAAAATAAATTAGAACCTACTTAAAATTATATTGGGTGATGAAATTTTTTTATGAAAAAAATCATTCCCTTTTATTGTATCACTTGTGATGCCTCATGTATGATTTAGTTTTCTTGTTATATCATAACTCCTGCATTAGTATTTTGATGTTCTTTTATGTTGATGTTTATAGAAATCCCTATTTTGAGCACGTTTGTTCTTCCTGTTGAAAACGTTTGCTGAGTCAACTAACACTGGCTACTTTGAACAACTTTCTTGAAAATTATATTTACTCACATGTCAGTGCCTCCCATGTAAACACGAGTGCAAACTCCTCATTAGGACAATAAAGTCACTCATACACCTTACCTCCTCACTGAACTCTTGTGCTGACCAGTACACACCATGAAGGTTTAGCCACATAGAATGTGTTTTTCTCTCCTGTGTGCCCTTGCGATTCTTCCCTTTTCCTAGTATCCCTTCCATATCCCTGATGATGGAATTTTTTGAAAGGCAAATTTAGAAGATGTTTAGTTAGGTTTCTTTCTATTGTAAGTTACAGAAATTCAGTCTAAAGGGGAAAAAAAAAACTTAAGAAAGAAAACTTATTGGCTTGTGTAAATTAGAAGGTTCAGAGTGACCCATGGGGTCTGAAATATATTATTAGGATTCCATTTCTTTCTCCATCTGTCAGCTTTGCTTGTTCTCTGACTGCCCTAGTTTAGTATTACCTTCACTATCCACAGTTGTACTGAATGAAGTGTTTCTGCTGATAGTACCAGTAAAAATCCTGTGGAAAAACATTGATCGATTGGCTTGATTTGGGCCACGGTCCATCGATTCACTGAGGACAGTCATAAGACACTTCACTTGGCCAGTCTGAGAGCTAGAGACCATCTCTATAGTGGAAGACAAAAAGGGTAAGCAAGAAATCAAATCACAACTAGACCACATGGAACAAGAAAGGAGGGTGTGGTTGACAAAAGAAGGGAGAGGTGCAAATGAAAAGGCAGATTAAAAACTACAAACACATCAGTGTACTTCATTATCTAGACTCTTAATAATATTTAATGTGAAGTTCTATACTTGAATCCAAAATGAAATAGTGTAAAAAACAAGAAGAAGAAAGAAATATGGTTTTACACCTAAACACATACAAAAGAGGGACGTTTTAGTGAATGTGAACTGAATCAGTGGAATCTGCAGTGTATTGCAGCTACAAACAACAACAAAAACAGATGAGAAACAGAAAAGATAAGAGACAATGCCTACATTAAAGGAAAAGAGATCTGAGTACAGAACGAGGCAGGAGAAGCACCAAACTATTCCTTGGAGTTTAATAACCTGGAGCTTACCAAGAGAAGAACATGAATGATAGGAAAGCTACAAGTGATATCCTAAGAGAGAATGACAAAAGGATTGCCTAGTAGCCAACTGAAGCCAGAGACCATAAGTTTGGGAAGGTATGAAAAGTATCTGACTCAAGTGATCTAAGGTTGGGAATTTTCAATCCAAGTGCTTTGGAAGAACAAAGGGAAAGAGAAATGAGGGAGGCACAGAAGAACGGCCAGAGTGCTTGTCCTTGTGATTTACATTGAAGGCTTGGAGTCCAGGAGGAGAGAGAAAGAGCTGAGACAATGAGTACATGAGTGAGGTCAAAGACCTGGTGAGGTCAAAGTCATGGGAGGAAAAAGGTGGGAGGAAGAGGGACTAGCAGGGCAAATGGAGAATTATAAGTTTGAGTTGTAAATTCCACATGTGCAATCATTTGATTTCTTTGTTAGTCCATTTGGGCTGCTATAACAAAAATACCATAGGTTGGGAGGTTTATACACAATAGTAATTTATTTCTTACAGCTCTGGAGGCTGGGAAATCCAAAATCAAGGTGCTAGCAGATTCGGTGTCTGGTGAGATTCTGCTCCCTGGTTCATAGATGATCATCTTCTGGCTGTGTCTTCACATGGAAGAAAGGGTGAGAGAGCCTTCTGGGTCCCTTTTATGAGGACACCAATCTGATTCACGAAGGCTCCGTCCTCATGACGTAATCACCTCCCAAAGGCTCCACCTCCAAATATCATTGGGGTTATGATTTCACCAATACTTTCGGAGTCATGATTTTAACATGTTAATTTTGGGAGGACACAGACATTCAGTCTATAACAGACAATAAGCCCAAAGGCGTTGTATTGGTGAACTAAAGTGGAAAACAATTGTTGGGATCAAGTTGGCCAAAGAAGTTAGATGCTAGGTATTGGACTGGGTATCCTCATGGGCAATTATTGTAGTCAGGGCACAAAAATATGAGTCAGGAGCCAAAATCTACAATGATTTGAGGGCATGTTCAAGAGTTTGATCACTGAAAATGAAAAGAAAAGGTGCATGAGGGTATAGCTTGAGGGCAGGAATCTCAAAGGAGGAATATGTTTTAAAAGTGAGGTAATGGACAACCAGTAGCAGTGGTATATTCATTCCTTAGGGATGTTGTAACAAATTACCACAAATTTAGTGGCTTCTAACAACAGAAATTTATTCTATAACAGTTTCGGAGGCCAGAAATTCAAAATAAGTCTTCCAGAAATAACATCAAGGATTAAGTAGAGCTACACTCCCTCTGGAGACTCTGGGGTAGAATCTACTGCTGTCTCTTCCAGTTTCCGGTTGCCATCGGCTATTCCTTGTTCCGTAGCCCCTTAACTTCAATCACTACCTCCGTAGGCACATTGCCTTATCCTCTTCTCTCTACACATTTCATCAAATCTCCCTCTGCCTTGCCCCTACAAGGATAAATATGACAGTGTTTGGAATCTACCCGGATAATTCAGAACAATCCCTCCATCTTAAGATCTTTAATCGCACCTGCAAAGACCTTCCCTCCCCCACCCCCACCCCCATCCTTTCTGTCTCTCTTTCTTTAACCATGTAAAATAATAGTCAAGGGATCTTTGATCTTTGGGGGCGCTTTTGTTCAGTCTACCACAAATGGTGAAGTAGATGTGGCAGCAATGTTCCTAGGAAAGTGCTCGAATTTCAGCAGACCAAGGGGTCTGCAAAAAACAGCATGCAGGCTAGTGCCTGGTTTTTGTAAACAATTTTATGGGAGCACAGCCATGCCTTTTCTTTACATGTCTTCTTTGACTGCTTTCCTACTAAAGGGCAGAGTTGAGAAATTGTGAGAGTAACCATACGGTCCTCAAAACTGAAAACATTTACTGCTTACCCTGTCACAGAAAAGCTTGCTAATCCCTGGGTTAGACCAAAAATGAGATTGAATCGTCCTAGGGAGATGATAAGGTTTTCATTCACAACTGATCAATAGTCATGTGTAGATAAGATGGTCAGTGGGAGAAAAACAAAACACCATTGAATTTCACCATCAGACCTTGAAAGTTTGGGATAAAAATATTTTATTAAAATGGTGAACATAAGAAACAAGTATTAAGAAGAAAAAGCTAAGAAAATGGATGTTAGTAAAATAGTTTGCAATTTGCCTAACAAAATATATTAGCTATCCTATATATTTATGTAAACATACATGTATTTAGTAATCGCATATTAGCTGGTAAAATATACTTACTTGAAAATATTTTTCAAGAAGTTTGTGTATGCAATTAAAGAAAAAAATTAGAATGGGAATATAATAGTGTAGCAAGATAAAAATAAAGGCGAGCTTATGATATTGTTTGATTTAGTCAAGAAAAACTTAAAAATGTAGACATAGAGGGGAGGGAGAGAGATCGAAGGAACAAGAAGGGGATGGGGAAGATAACGAGTAATACACCAGCCCAAAGAGAACAGAGAGACTGGAATTGAGATTTCAGGGAGAAGAATTCACCTGAACAAGCAAGATGGAGCCTTGTTCCTCTCCAGAGCACCAAGGAGGAGGAAATGAATAGAGATACTGAGAAACCTGAGGTAGAGATATAAGCAGAAATGGAATTTTGAAACCTTATAACAGATGGAATGAGTATAATCACAGATTTTAGAAACACAGGGGTCTATATAGGATCCTGATTAAACTGAGACCCTAGAGGATTTGGTGAGAAATTTTATGAGAAACTCAAAGAGTAGGGTCATCTGCTGAATGTAAGGAAGTCAAGACTGGGACTTGACTGTAGAAAATCTGTTTAACAGCTGTTGTAGGGACTGAACGTAGGAATTTCATGAGGAACTGAGAAATGGTTTAAACATCACTGGGGAGCGCAGATTTTACCCAGTCAGTAAGGAAGTGGTGGTGGTGGTGGTGGTGGTGTGTGTGTGTGCGTGAGAGAGAGAGAGAGAAAGAAAGAGAGAGAGACTGAGTGTGAGAGACTGAGTGTGAGAAAGTGAGAGTGTATGTGCAAGTATATGTGTGAGAGTGTGTGTAAAAAAGAGGGAAAGAAAAAGATATACACAGAGAGACAGTGAAAGACTGAGAGAGAGAGAAAGCAAGACTCTGAGAGCTTTCTGTACAACTGGATCAAGAGCGGCTGATGAATGAAGTATGTGAAGAGAGAACTTCCTTCAGTGCCCAGTTTACTGCAGCAGGTATGGCCAGATTTAAGGGCAGAAGGGATTCTTAGAGATAGGATAGAATTACAATGACTGCTTTTATGTCAATGAAGCAGAAAGGGGCAGGTGCTTGGGAAAACAAGATTTCTGACAGGAAAACTTTTCTTCATTCTTGTATCCTTGGTGAGTAGAACAGTTCCTGGCACATGGTAGGTGCACAAATATTTGGGGACTGAATTAATGGAAATTACATTTTTGAAAGCTTACAATGTACCAAACACAATTATCCTAACAAACTCTCCAAATAGTGTTATTATTAGCACACTACACTCAACCCTTACCGTCAACTGATGAGAACACTGGGCCCAGATTGGTGATAGGATTTGCCAGAATAGATAGTAAGGGGCAGAGCTGGGATTCAAACTCAGGTCCGCCTGACCTGGAATCCTTTTCACTCTCTTAGGCTTCCTGCGATAAACCTGCAGAGGTCCAATAAGGCCTACACACAATAGTGACGAGAGTGGTAGACGTGAAATCTTCTTTGGTTATTAATTGCAGCTCTGAGTTTGCAAATTTTATGAAAAGCGGTGTCACTAATATATATCCTTCCACATTTTGCTGCCTACTTGTATAGTCTGCTTGTCCAAACTTCCTGGCGAGCAAAGATCCCAAGGTGCTGCAATCGGGGCTGCCCATTTCAGGGGGAAGAACTAAGAGCCATGGAAACAGTCTAACCAAAGAATCACAAAGAAGCAATCAAAAGGGGCTGGGCAGAAAGTGAAACTCTCATGGACACTCAGGGAGGGGAGCTGGAGATGGTGAAGCTAGCAAGCCTTGGGGTATTGGTGTCAGTAAGAGGCCAAACATCAAGAATGCCGAAGGCTTCGCTCCCCAGAACTAAGCCATTCTGAAGGGGGCTTCATTCTCACCAGTGGATTGGAAGAGGAATCAAGAAATTGACCAAGTCAATTTGGACAATACTAAATGTAGTTCCTCTTGTCCTAGGTGATGCCAATAATTTCTCAGTGCTATAATGCAGTCTTCCTCTGCATCATTTTATAACTCATGACTATTTCTTCTACTGTAACCAGTGTCAGTCTCTGAACGGGTTTCTCCCTGCTATGAGTTTGTCCTCACAGCTTGCTATCCATTGCTTTGGGGATGGGAGGAAGAAGATCCAGGGTTATATGACACTTTCCCTTTGTGATCAAGTACAATCGACCAGGCAACAGTGATTGTTTACACTCCACAGAGCTCATTTAGGGGAGGCTATTGCACTTGACTAAAGGTTGAGTTTTCCAGGAGTGTAATTTCCTCACAAGTAGGGCCTTTCTGAGTCTGTCCTGACCTGAGTTGCTTAAACAGCTCTAATTATACTGTTGAGGCTGAGAAACTGGGCCTTCTCCACCTCTCACCTTCAGTATTTGCAACAATAAGTTAGCATCACGGTCCTTGCCTGTGTCCATGGTCAACCCTACCCACCTCAGCTGGCCCCTGCTTTCAGGATGCATCTGTTTTTGATCCAGGAGAACTTTTGAAACAATTCAGTAAAGCAGGAAGTTTTATATATGCTGTTCCAGTCCCTCGTGGCCACTGGATATTGCAAGTCAGCTACACGTCCAAAGAAAATGTAGCTGAACAAACCAATCAGTATCCACATCATAATCATTCACCTTTGGAGTATGCTGGTGAATGTCAGCAGTGTGCACAGGCCAGACTTCAGAGTCCTGAGTGGAGAAGAGGGAGAAGCAGCATCTACATCACAAATCAATCAACCCAAAGGTTTTTCAGGTGAATAAAAAACACAATCGGCAGCCAGACTCTGATCTGTTTTCTTCTCCACGTCTCTCTGCCCTCCCCTGCTTTCAAGTGTATGCCGGTGTCTCTACAAACAAAAATAATAAGGGCAGTCAGGTCCTTCAAACAAAGCAAAATGTGATCCCTTTGTGGCTGCTGCATCAAAAAATGAATGGTGCTCCCTAGACTTGAGAAGAGCAATATCAGATGTGCTTGGGAATCTTAATAATACTATTATTAAGGACTACACCAGTGGAGAAATTTGTTTTTCCTGTAACACTTGGAGCAACAAAAAAAGTCCATAGGGAGCAGGGAGGGGAAAAAAACAGTTTTTCTTGGGTCTGTCTTTGAAATTCATTTTCCCTCTTTAGTAGAGACCTGTCAATCAAATCCCTAAAGTAAGAAAATGTTTGTTTTTACTAAAAAGCATCTGAAGGAAAACTTGGAGTTTTACTTAAGTAGAAATCAATATTTTTACCTACTTAAGAAAAGGGGGCAATATCTTAGTGATGCTTTAGGATGTCTTTTGAGAAAATTAATATTCTATGAACGCATAGCTAATCAGAGAATAATAAAGACAATTCATGTCTAACTTAGGTGCATGCATCTTCTGCTTCTGGGACAATTCTGTCACCTAAAACTGAAATCTCACTGAGCCCTGCTAGAACTTCTGCTTCTAGAAGTTCTCATTTTAGATATAACAGGAGAAAAGGTTTCATTCTGATCCTTTCGTGTACAAGGAAAACACCCTCATATTTCCTTCCACAGTCCCATGTCCCCCCACCACCCCCCCGCCCCATCCTTCCTTCTGTCCCTTTCCATTTTATAAGGGAGTTGTAGAGTTTTATAAAAACTCTGTATATTTTAGAAAACCATGGAATATTAAAGTTGGAAGAGATTTTAAACATCAAATTCAGTTCTATCCTTTTATAGACAAGAAAATTGAGACTCAGATACATTGAAACTTATCCAAATCCTACACCTAGTTAGTTGGAAAGCCAGAAATAAAACACAGGTCTTTCAGCGTCCAGCATAGTGTTCTATCTACTACACTAGGGGTTTCCAAAATTGCCTGATTATCCAAATTACCATGGGTCCTTGTTAAAAATGCAGATCTCAGGTCTTCTCCAGAGAATCTGGCTTATTGTAATAACCTTCCTAGGTGACTCTTAGGACCAGGCATTGTTTGGGAAATATTTCATGAGAATACGATGTTTTATCCTTTTTCCTCAAAGGGAGATTCTCTTTCACCATCTGCAGTGGATGCCTTGGATGGAAGAACAGCATGGAGAGGGAGGGAAGAGTTTGGTTTGTTCTGACTTCTGGCAGCCTTCTCAAAGAGACACAAGCAGGAAATGGAGAGTAACTTCCAGGCATGACCACTACAGCCCCCAGTGGTTTTTTCCTTGTCCAAATTCCCATAATTTATTTTTTCTTTGGATAGTAAACATTTGTTGCTTATTATTCAGTTAGTTTTCTATTCATATTTGTATTTCTTGGGTGCATTAATAAATTGAGAGATTATTAAGAAGAGAAAGAATGTCTAATTAATCCTTACTTATCTCTTAGTATGTAACATTATGCCTTATTAATTTATTCGTATAAGACCTATTTTGACTTCCAATTTGCAAGACAAAACACAAGACAATATTTCCTTCTTCACCTGTCATAGTCACCCAAAAGCAACCAGGAGAATTACAAAAAGAAGTGTACATTCCGTTATTATAAGAAAAAATACACCTGGAAAATCAATAATGTAAGAGAAAAGGCTATCAAATACAGTGGAGGTCAAATAGAGGGGCTAGAAGATATAGATGTTTGTAGCTGCAAACTTCAGACTCAGTCAGGAGAACACTAATTTTTCAAAGTATCTGTCACATCCACACCTTGATTAGAGCACTGAGAAGGGGCTTATGGTAGATGTTGCTCCAGAGCTGTTTGGCTATACAGAGGAGCAAGGCAGGAAACAATGGGGAATCCGTGTGCACGCCTTGTTTCCAGGAAGCAGTATGTAGTTGAGGCAGAGTGGAGGAAAGAGTCTCTGCATTGTGGGCAGCCCTTTAGCTCCTGCCTCTGTTGAACAAAGAGATGTAAAGGTTAAAATAACCAGATCATATATATAATCTTCTTTCTTGAGGAGAATTCCAGCTAGCCTGGAGCTCACCTGATCCAAGGATGAAAAGGGAGAAGAAGAAGAAGAAAGAAAAGAAGGAAGGGGAAGAGAAGGAGAAGGTAGTAGAGAACTGTACAACTGTAAGAAAAAAAGAATAAGCAAATAAAGTCAGAAAAACAAATACACTAGCACATAAAAAAATATGACCAAAATATATAGCCATACACATGCTCAAAACAAAACAAACAAAAACACCTAGATTATGAAATGCTTCTATAAAATAAAAGTTCCATGTAATAATATAAAAACTCAAGAAAGACATGTCAGGAAAATAGGAAAAGTTGAAACGAGCTAGGAGACATCAGGAAGTAAGTGGAAAATTACAGAATACTATCTCGGAGATGAAGGCCATATTGGAAGTAGCAATATACCCCACCCAGTTTATCATTCATGCCATCATCACACTGATCATTCTAGAACTCAGAAATGATCAAATTAATCCTGAGCCAAAAGATTTTTCCATATTTTCTCATCATCTACAAATTAAAATCTAAAATTCTTTGTACAGCATAAAAATCCCTGTCTTTACCTTCACCTTTCCACGTCCTAGCCACTAATTTTTGTGAATTAATTTATCAAATGCTACAGGCAATTTGATGATTATTTGTAAAATCAAGAAGCTGTTTCTTTGCTTTAGTCTTTGCATCTGTCATCCTCTCCTCTCAAAATGTGTCCTAAAATGACTAAAACCCAACTCATGATTGCCTCCACAGTGAGACTGTCCCTCAGACTGTCTCCTTCATCAACACTCAGGCAGGCAACCTCAGGCCTTCCCTTCTCTATTCTCTTTCTAGAACTTGCTGTAAAAATGCTCACCACATTGTTATGACTCTTATAATGTGTCATTTCCTCTCATGATCAATTTAAGAGAAGAAATTTGTGTTCCCCAATACCCAGTACCATGATTTGCACATAATTGGAACCTAATAAAGCTTTGTTGAATTATGGAAGGTTCTTCTTTGCTTTCTTGCAGGATTCAGGAGCCTACTCCATATACTTTCAGCTAATTTGTATTGTCCTCTTCAAAATATCATGCTATCTATAACTTTGGTACCAATATTTACCATTCTAGAGGGCGTGCTATAGGACATTACAATTGGAATATCACGATTAACGTGTACAAAACTAAATTCACCACTTTCCAACCAATTCAGCATCATTTCCCCTTCTTCTTCCTTTTTCTCATTAGCATTCCTCATTGAAGACAATATCTTGGGGATCTATCAGGTTCATCTTTCTGTTTGATCCCTTCCTTAACACTTATTATTCCACAAAATTTCCTACATTATCTTTTTTTTTCTTTTTCTAGTGTTACCACTACTTGCTCCTTTATTTCAATAGTTTTCAAAGTACTTTCTTACCTAAAGTGTCCGTTATGTGATTGACCCAGACAAAATATACTGAAAGGATTCTTTCATAAAGTCATTCTTTAATTCTGAATTTAAACAATTCTATGCATATCTGACATTAAAAAATCTCAGATCTTTTATAATTTGCCCCCAAATTTAAAAATCCAACCTTGTGCAATGTAAATCCCTATATTAAAGTTTTCTCTTTTTTTGAGTTAGTCTCGTTCTTCACCGCCCCCCCCCAAAAAATACATTCTCACCTGTGTTTATGCTGCTTTACACCAAAATAGCCCACAGCTTCACATAAATCCTACTCATTCTTCAAGGACAAATTCAAATTCTACGTTTCCCATAAAGTCTATCTGAATACTCCAGGTGGCACTGATCTTGACCTTCTCTGAATTCTTGCATCACAGCTTTAACACATATATATTTTATCATTTCCTATGTATTGTTCATATCTTAGTGTGTTCAGGGTGCTATAACAAAATACCACAGACTGGGTAGCTTCTAAACAACAGAAATTTATTTCTCATAGTTCTGGAGGCAGGAAGTCCAAGATTAGGGCCAACACAAACAGGTGAGGTCTCTCTTTTGAGTTGCAGACTTCTTCTTATGTCTTCACATGCTGGAAGAAAAGGGACCTCTCTGGAGCTTCTTTCATAAGGGCACCAATCTCCTTCACAAGGGCTCCACCTTCATAACTTAAGCACCTCCTAAAGTTTCCAACTGCTAACATCATCGCCTTTGGGGATGATGACTTCAACATGTGAATTCTGGGGGATGGGGGGCAGGGGACACACCTGGTGACTAGGAAGTCCATAACGGTTTCAAGGTGTTCATGTCATCAGAGGGTCATAGAGTGTGTGTGTGTGTGTGTGTGTGTGTGTGTGTGTGTGTGTGTGTGTGTGTGTTGGGAGGAAGTGAGTAGAGATAGTAATAAATATTTCATTGATTAGAAAAAGATAATTAAAGAACAAGCAGCTGGAGCTATGTTTATTGCTCCAATACTCTCTTTTAAATCTGAATCTTCACCATGTTAATCAGAGAGCCATAGAAGTAATTAACACTCAGCAAGTCAGGTAATTGATTCTCAGTAAGTGGCTAACATAAGTTTAGAAGCTTTAGTTAAAATGGATATTGTGTATAAATGGATAACTTTGTGCAGATTTAGCTTTCTATTATTTCTAATTTGTTTTGACATACTTGAAGAAGGATCGGAGGCCCCATCCTCATCCTCAGCACACATATATCATTTTGTGCTGAATGATGTTTTCATTTGAGTAAAATTTGAGGGGCAAGGCAAACACTTGTGAAACTTTCATATGTGGTTATGAAAACTGAGAAGACACATTAATGCTGTAGCCATGGTGTTTGGGTTTAGATGGTAAGATACCAGGTCCAGGGAGAGGTCCAGTGTCATAAAAACAAGGACAAGGTCATAAATCAAATGGATTTGGGTGACAATGGTTAGACTATATGTAGAAAAGGGATAGAGTTGATTTGTCTTGGCCTTACTCAACACACTGGCCAGGAAACATTGCCTTTCATATGGCAGTATATGGACATATCCCTTGTCAGATTTTCTGTACATCAGCTGCTTCCTAGACTTCTGGGATGGTCCCTTGGGGATATTTCTGACCACGATTCCCTAAGTTCTGTGGGTCTGCTTGATGGTAAATACAGTCTTGATCCTGAGATGTTAATTTAAGTCTTACATTTCTAGAACTATTATTGACAATAACAAGAAAGCTAAAAGGCACACTTATGATTTGGCTAATAAAAAGTTTCTGCAAATCTAGATGATAACGATGTGATGAAATCAAAGTCAAGTTAAGTTAAAGATTTGTGTCTCATTGAATATTATTTAATTTTTTCTTTAATCATATGATTTTTATCTACTTGAAATGACATAGAAAAGAAGAAGATATATGGTGCAGTGTTCAGGAGTAGAAGCTCTGGGTTCAAATCTAGGAAGCACTCAGACTAGCTCTGTGACCTTGGACAAATGATTTTATGACTCTGCTGTCTACGTCTTCTCCTTGTAAGACAAGAAGGATATTAGTACTTACCTCTGAAAGTTGTGTCATGAGCATTAAAGAAGATAACACATGTGAAATAACATCTAGAACAGTGCTAGTTAGTTATCATGATCGTATTCTTATTATAGATCCACTAAATACCTTTCAATTCACCTCGGAGTTCAAGGTCTCATATACAAGGTCTCATCCACCACACTACAGAGAGAAGCTTTCTTCAGTAGATCTCATTTTTATAATAGAAGTTCTGTCCTTTGCTAAATCTGCATTACTATCTATTTTTCATGCAACATCCTTTTATAGAGCACCTGCTATTGCCAGGGACCACGTTAGGCTGTGAGCACGTAGCAATGATTGAAGCCGTCATTGCTCTCAAGTAACTCAGAAAATGATAGACAAATAAGAAATGCTGAAGAGGCTCTAAGGGCTTTGGTGGGAAAATATATAAAGGAGCATCATAGAACCAAAGGAAGGAATGCAACTTGAGGTTCGCTGAGAGGAAAGAATGACCTTTGGTTGAGTCCCCAAAAAAGAGCTGGCTGGGTAAAGAGCGAAAAGTCTGGGAAGGTGGTGAGTTCAGGCAGCAGGACTGGTCATGAAGGTCAAAGGCTCAGGTGAGGCAGAAGCCAGCTGAGAACTGCCACGGGCCCCTGCGGCTGGGCATCTCCTAATGTGATTGCAGCCCCACATCCAATGCACAGGCACGTTCAATCACGTCTGAGGGCATCTGTGCTGCTCACAAATCTGTCCTGTGAGTGTCAAACACACAAAGTTTGATAAACCACTGCTCTAATATTCTATTAGAATAATACAATCATGAACACTTCATTTTAAAAATGTAACTCTATATAAGAAGGTGAGGGATTTATTGCAAAAGCAGTCTAATTTTTAAAACTTCTTTTTCATGGATATGCTGTATACATACATCGGTATATGTGAATACGCTATACATATATATGTAGAAAATATCTATGTAAAAAATTATTTAACATTTGCCTATCTCTCAGTCTGATTAGTTTTAACAATGGGCAGATGAAAATGATGTAACTACTCCTTTCTTTTTTGCTAGCATTCATAGTTAAATCTCTTAGAACAAAAGTCTAAACTGTGTAAATACAAGCAGAATTGTCCACCTCTGCATTCCAAACCCAGGCCATCTCTGTTGACAATGGCTGAAGTAGAGGCTATCAACTGGTGCTGTAGACCTAAAAAAGATTAGCAGCAATAAAAATCACCCTTAGATGGAGCACCATCCTGAAAACCAGCCACCACTCAAAGACTGTCTCAGTCCTGCTTTTGAAGGTAATTGCAGCATCTGTTTCTTGAAGTCAATGAAACCAGCACATGTCTGGCTTCTATTTCGTGAATAGCAAGTGGCTTGTAGGGGAAAGGGACAGGGCTTTGAGCAGAGTTAGCCAGAGGCCCCAGCGGGTCAGAAGCGAGGCCCAAATAGCTGCTTCTTCAATAGACTCCTCAGGCTTCTCCATGCCCCTTGTGCTTCTCCATAAGCCGCCAAGCAGGGCCTATTGTGAGATTTTTATGCAGTGGGAACTCTGGCCTTAAAAACAAATGTACTAGCTTAACTCTTAAGTGTCGATCAAAGCTGTTGGAGGAGTGTTAAAATTTTAATTAGATAGTATGATTTCTGTTTTTTGTTTTTGTTTTCACTCTGTGATCATCCTAGTTTACTTTGTTTAGTTTACTACATTCAGGTTAACATAATTCCACAGGCCTTTTATCACTGGGCCTTTTTATATACATGTATATAAACTTTATATTGGCCCTGGCAATTATCTCAGGTCTGGGGTGTAGATTCACAATTTCCTAGCACTATACACATGCACATATTGATGCCTGTGAGAACTCATTTACCATGGTCACAGATTTTATATATGGACTAGTCATCAAAGCCTAACCAAGCTGGGCACTTTGCTGTCTTCCTGTGCTCTGTAACTAGTTCGCTAATGAGCTTGACTTTGAAGAAAAGCAAACACGGGGAAGCAACTAAGAGTAATAAGTGACTTTTTAATTTACTCTTTCTCAAAAAAAAGTTAGGTAAAAATTAGGAAGTATACATAGGGAGAGTGATTCACTCAGGATTGCTTCCATGTTTGTCTTAGTTGATGCAGAGAACAATAGGAAGAACTTTTATGAATGAGGCTCCAACGAACTCTAAGATTTTTAGCTCACCTCAGATCTTATTTTACATTTCATTGGTTATATGCATAAACTGTGAGAAACTTTCCTTTCCTTGAAAGTATTAGGACAGAAATTCATCTCACAATAGATCTACCTGAGCACCAGAGAGAAAGTCTACCTGCAGAGCATATTTCCATGTAGCAAGTACAAAGTCCATCACGCCTTCACATGAAGATAGACCCTGTTCCTAACCAATCAGACTTCTCAGTCCCTAATGTAAAATGTCCACCTTTTGTTTATAAAATATTATCTATATAAAGACAAAAAGGAGGAAAATAACAGGAAAGCAAGCATTTTTAGCCCTGTCAGATAAGTGCAAAATTGGCTTTTACAAACTGGAAGGAAGCTGCATTCAGGGTGTCTGAGGAAATCTGCACAAGGACAATCTATTTTAGTATCTGCGCACTGAAGCTGTGCACCTAAAATAGGTGAAAATAACATCCAGGGTCTAAAAAGCCCACGTGAACCGAATGGAAATCTCCAAGACAACTGTTTAGAATGTATTTATTTTTTTTACTACAGTGTTAAGTCCAAAATAAACTTAGCAGTTTGATATTAGCAAATAGAAGAACATAGCGAAAGGATTTTCAGTGGAGAAATCTGTAAAGAAGAACTCTAGTTAGCAATGCTGGGAGGAGAGCATGAAGTTTACTCCAAGGAAAGGTTATGAATGCACTGCCCTCAAAACCTAACCATCCCTCAAACACAGCTATTTTGGGAGGATTAGCATGAAGGCAACTTCCCATTTAAATTACCTGCTACTACAAAAAATGTAACCAAACAAAATGGCCAACGACAGGGGTATTGATTAAATAAATAAATTAAATAAATAAATAAATAAATAAATAAATATAATGTGAGTTGTGAAAAAATAATGAAATCAGAAAGGATTCTTGTTATAGTAGGTAAAAATACACTCCATTCTAAAAAATACTAGCATCCATAGATTAGTATAGAGCTACTTAAAGATATACAATGCACAGAAAAGAAGCTGAAATTAGGCAAGCCAAAATGTTAGCAGCAGTTATGAATGGATGATGAATGTATGAATATTTGTTGTTCTTCTCACTTTTCTTTTTTTTCAAATTTTCTAAATTGCATAAATACCAAATATTATTTTTCAAGTTTCTAATTTTTGCCTTTCCAAAAAAATGAAGCTGCTATTGTCCTGTCTTCTAGAAAAGATTTATTTATGCCGAACTTTTTACCTTCTACTATTTTTACCTCGTAGTTTTCAAATAAACATTAAATTCATGTACATAATTACTGTTACATATTAATAAACAGTTGCTTTACTGATAATAAATTGCTTAATTAAATTATTTTCATATTAAAGATTATGTTAATATTTTTGTGTCTCAATCTGAAGAAAATTTGTTAAGTGGGAATTGGTTTCATTGATGTTTAACAGAGAACTAAAAAGAATTAAATGTTTTAAAACTTTCTTTATGTACAATGTTAATACAGTTTTATTTTCATGTTGAAGTAAACATCCCAGCATGCATATCCAAAATTCCAAAAATTTCGGTCATTTCTAAAGACTTATATTTAAAGTTATCTGATTTAAAACTGTTATGAAAGCAACATGTATGGGAGATGAATATGAATTTTCTAGTGTATTAACAATTATATAGTCTGAGAAGCTAAAGCATTTGTTCAAGTATGATTTAATCATACATGGCATCTTGTTACCTTACCTCGACAAGTGGCATGTGTAAAAATATAAACCCAAGTGGCCTATACATGAAGTATAGAACTATGAGTCACTCGCCAGGTTTGAATGAAGAAACTAGATTTTTCAAACGTGCTCCCCTTAAACTATTGTAGAATGAGCCGCAACATCAAGGCAGGCTGAACAAGAGTAAATGGCCTCTCTCTTCTGTACTCACATGCAGTTTTACTGTCTTTAAATATTTACTTGTTTCCATTTGCCAAGATATTATTTTGGGGAAAAAAAATCTTGCATGAAAGGCAGCTGCAGAGAGTGGATGAAATCTTTTATTTGGACTATCTGTTAATATCCTAATATTCTAAATTATCAATTTTGATTTAATTATATGTGCAATACTGATCTCAAACAAGAAAATTCTACTTCAACATAGAAATACTTTTATTTCTAATATTCCAATTACTTTGCTAGTTTCTTCCCTCAATTACTCCACCTTGATTTCCTCCTATTTTTTATGCTGACACACACACAAATGATTGATAATATCCTTTCTAGAAATTGACTTCTAGTTATATTTCTCTTCAGTTAATAACTTGGAGTAGGCAGGCATGAGCCCATAAAAATACAATCTTTAATCTTAAGGACTTCCTGTCCAGAAAGGCGTCAGAGCAGACCAAATGGCACCAAGCGAACAGCGTGACCTGCAGTGGCTTCCAGTGTGGATAAACAACCCTGATTAAGAGTTATACTCTGTTAGGGATATTCTCAATGTTTCTGCATCAGAAACAGTCATCTTGCCTATGCTGAAATTTCAGTTTGCTTCCCCCTGAATAAAATGAAGCTTGTTCAGAGGCTGAGTGCAGGAAAGTGTTGGATTTCCTTCCCTGGGTCAGAGAAACACAATAACTCTGTTATGGGCCTTCCCACTGGTACCCAGAAACCACCAAAAAAGGGTGGGGGACTGTTTTACTCAGACCCAGCTGTTAGTTTTCTTGTAGCTCCAGTATCCCGAAACATTTGCCTAGTCGCTACCCACCAGATTTTAAAGCTTTTACAATGTCCCTCTGTGCCACAATGGAAATAATTCAACCTTAGTCATCTGCTCACAAATCCTGCACTTTAGCATGTATTTTGAAACCGTGCCAATCTAGGACTTCCCACTTCCCTAGAGCGTCTTACTCTGGATTCTCTCCTCTGCCTGTGAGAAACAGATACTCCCCTGAAAACAATGGGCTGTAAATTGAGAAAAGTTAAGAATCAGCATCAGTTTCTCATAAATCTAATTTCCAATTTCCCACCCGTCTGGGTTCTATGTACAAACTCTAACACATACTCCCCAGTGGGAAATGCTTGTTCATGTTCATAAGCCTGCCTCAACTTATTCAGCTGGTTTTTCTCTTTGGTGGAAAGAAATGATATAATTCAGCAGAGAAATTGTAGAAGGAGGTTATTAGAAAAGGGTAGATTTATTATAATTTCTTTTTTTTTTGTCTTGGCTGGGTGTGAGAGGGAAGATATACTTATCCATAGCAAATGCACACGAATATTTTTCCATGCTAACTTGCAGTTGCCCAGAATGAATGGATTAAGTCTACATTTTTACCATTCTGTAGAAAAGTATAGTAAAAGTATCTCAAAGAAAGTGTGATAATATGAATTAATCATTCACGAGGAACAAGCTGAGAATATTTTACTCATTTTATACGACAGGAAAATATAAAATAAAATTTTGTACATACAGATATCGGGGTGAATATAGTACAACCTATAAATGAAAACAGTCCTTAAAAAGTTTGCTATCATTGAAAAGTCACATTCAGTGTGATTCCTTTATTTTAGATTTCTTAAACTCAAACTCACTTTACTGAGGCATTTTACTTATCATAAGTAGTATATGTTACAGTTACTTGGTTAAAATTCTTTTCTTTGGTGACAAAGAAATTAAAATGTATGGT
The DNA here is from genome assembly GCF_902729225.1 of Pteropus medius. NCBI lineage: Eukaryota > Metazoa > Chordata > Mammalia > Chiroptera > Pteropodidae > Pteropus > Pteropus medius. The sequence goes on from NW_024342475.1 coordinate 5,687,961, forward strand.
GCTGAAAGCTAAGAAATACAAACGTCTTCTTCTAAAATTGCTATTTCTTTAATATACCTGTCGTCCCATCTTTTTAAATCATATGGATGATTAATATTTCTTAAAAGCTTATGAGGAAATGTCACCATGTAGAACTACGGGCCCAAGTTAACTCTCTTCTACATCATCTGTCCTCAGACAGCGCAGGTATGGTGTTTATGGTATCACGTAGCATTTAAAAATTCATACAGATTCTAGATCTGAGCATAAAAAATTTTGATAATGACTTTAATGAAACTATAAACTTGTAGCTGGAAAATAAAAGATATAAAGTGGCTTCTCTGCTAACCTTTCTCTTTAAAATAAATAAAATCTTGTTAATGTTGAATGTGTCCCGGAATTTAAAAAAAAAGAAAACTTGAAAATTAGTTTGTGTTCTCTGTATTAATAATAAAGAAAGTTTAAAGCTTTAAAAATAAAAAATAAAAAAAAGTAGTGAGGGTAGAGAGAACTCTGGACAGTAACTAGGAGCGCTGGGTCTCCAGTCTGACTAGGCCAGCATGAATCCAATAAACCACTTCCTTACTGTGGGCCTCAGTTTCCGCCTGTATAAACCTCTTCTAGGTTGTACAGGCCCATGTTAGAGCCCAAAGGTAACACCCATGCTGCATACCTAGCACACTCCAATCGCTTTTCCACACTCAGTCAATTCTCCCCAAAACCCCAGGAGGCAGGTACTGTTGGATGAGAAAATTGAGGCCCAGCGAGGCAGAGCTCTGATTGAAACCCAGACCGACTGTAGGATCTAAGCTGCTGACCGCTGCACTTCACTGCCTGTCATTCTGAGGCTCTAGCTCTCATTTGAGAGAGAGCAAGAAACAGCATTGTTGGCAAGAAATGTATATAAGACATGTTTACAAATCAGAGAGACTCACTCTGCAGTCGTTTATACATGTTCTCGACTTACTGTAGTCAACCTCTGGGTTTAGACCTATCATATTGGGAGGCTGCTGGTACAGATGGAGTCTTTTGGGTGCAATGGGAGGATGGAATGACCAGATTCTACCATTTTATCCTGCACCTTTGAGCTTCAGAAACTGGATTTAAAAATAAAAACATGTAGAATGCCCAGAGGTGATTATACTTACAACAGCAGATTCACATTTGCAAGATTGACAGAGAAATTGTTCCATAAACCTGAGAGCCACTATAGTTATCGATGAAAGAGCCATTTAAATTTTCTTAGTTTCTGCAGTGGTATTCACAATCTTCTAAAAGATTTAAACAAAGTAGATATAAAAAAAAGTAGTAACTTAATGTGCCTCATATTTTATCACCATTAGTAAGCAAACTGCAACGATTGCAGGTGTAAACCACAGCAGGGTAGATTTCTCCACTACAAAGTCCCCGGGAAAATCTTAAAACACCTGATGTTCCCGGCCACCTGCCTCAACCCTCCACCTATCCCCGACTCCCACCTCTGCCCCCAGTGACTCTGGCCTGTTTTTCTTAAAGATACAAAGTCAGTGGCTTTAAGAAAATCCTACTTGTGGAATTATTCAGTATCGGTTTTTTTTGTGACTGGTTTATTTCACTTATATGAGGTACTTAGAGTCGTCAAAATCATAGCGACAGACAGTAGAAGAGTGGTTGCCAGGGGTTGGGGAGAGGAAGGAATGGGGAGTTATTGTTTAATAGGTATAGAGTTTCAGTTTTACAAGATGAAAAGAGCTGTGGAGATGGACAGTGATGATGGTTGCACAACATTATGAATGTATTTAAAACTACTAAACAGTACACTTAAAATGATGTTATGTGTATTTTACCATTATAAAAAAAATTGGGGGAAAAAAGACTGCACAAAAATACACCATCATTTTAGTACTTCTGTTTGGGTGGTAGGTCTGTGGGTAATTTTTTCCTCCTTTTTCTTTCTACTTTTCTTCATTTTCCAAATAATCCTCTATGGGAAAAAAAAAATTAAAAATAAAAAGGATAGACAGAAAAAAAAGAAAAAGAAGAGGCTACTTGTGGACTACCATTATTTTTCATAGATGTTAGAATCTGTGTCTAAAACCCTAGCTTCTTATTTTTATCAATCTGTGTTTCTTTCTAAACATATGGAAATAGTAGTTCAAATTCTCATTTTTTTTTAAATATCTTTTTACACAAAATCTTTTATTTTAAAGCATGGATTAGTTCATTTGTCTGAATACCTTATAGATGATTAGGATAATTGCTTAAATATATAAGAATTGATATACTGGTATAATTGCATTATTTTATGTGTTTAGCCATACCTCTTTCTAAAATAGCATGCTGCTTCTGAGATCTATCTGGAGTAGCTGCCCTTCTTTCTGTATCACACTGTGGCTCTCTAAATTAACAAAATGAACTGTGCTGAGTGACAAAGGGCCCAATGAGTTTTTCAGAAGAGAGTGGACTCCAGACGCTGTTCCAGCCCAGTGATTCTAACCTGGCATCATCTTGTCATGATGATAAATTATATGTACAATTCATAGTTGGAGCAGATGGGAAAGTGTAGTTTATTAAAATCTAAATCTGTTCCCCAAACAAAAGGAGAATTGTTTACCTCTCAGTGAAATATAGATTTCTCATAAAGGAAATTTTGGATATTCCAGTTTTAGTAACTGAAGCAATTATGTAGTTAGGGACACCTAGACTATAACAAAATTAAGGTTTGTTCTAAATGAACTTAAATAGAAGGCACTTATTCGTTTAAGCATCGAGTTCATTGCATGCTTCCTAGCTTCCAGGAATAGAAAACTATACCAGAAAATATGCTGTAAAAATAAATAACATTTTTCTTTCCATTAAGTACTTAATTTGTGGGCAAGTAAACCTTATGGTGTGTTACTTCAGCTCAGACATATAGAGAGACCATTTTAAGATGTGCTATATGATAGTAAGAAGGAGATGAGACACATTTTGGTTTTTATAACATTTGTAAATTCGCTAATAGTCAAGAGTATTCAAAAACCCAGATTTTAAAAAGATAAGTCCATACATGAAGAAAATAATATAAAAGCTAAAATGAACTCTTCTTATTGGCCCTAGAGTTTTATTCTAGCCACAGTAGAACAGAATCAAAAGATTTCAGATCTAAATTTATTGATTTATTTATTCACTCTTAATTCAGCAACTATTGATTGAGCTCGAGTATGTGACAGAATTGGTTTCAGAATTCCACACAGGGCATTAGATGTACCTTTGGTAAGTTGAACGGCATTATTCAGCTCCATTAACTAGATGGCTTCTGAGAAAACATTCATTAAAAAAAAAAAAAATGTGTATTACCCCACTATATGCTGGACACTTTTCATTCATTGTCCTTTACCTCAACAATAATGCTGAGAAGTCGCAGGTGTCATTGCCTCACTTTACAATAAAAAAATCTGTGCCTTAGGCAGGAACTTCTGCCCAATGTCTCATAGATAAAGTGGCAGAGCTGGGACTGGAACTCAAGTCTGACTGGCCCCCAAGTGTTCTCATTTTACTGCACCACACTTTCTTTCAGGGAAAGGGACATAATTCTTTATCAAGGCAAGAATACAATCCAGACCTCTGAATTCTTATAGAAGAAAATGCACTGTTCCATTTCAAGTTTGGCATTGATTTTTCTTTGATGGGTTACAGTTCAAGCATTTTGTTTTCAGAAAATGTAACTGTGAATTCCGATGGGCCAGCATTTACCAAAACTTACCAGAGACACTCAGTATTTGAAGGGACACTCTAAGGGGCATTCGATTGACCCATTTCTCTAGGTTTTCTAAGCCACATTCCTGAAGAACAATATCATCAAAACCCAAACAACTAGGTAGATAATATTATCTTCACTCTCTTCAAGGAAATTCATTGCACAGGTTGACATTTAATGTAATTTCTGGGGGTTTGAAGAGATGGCTTTCATTAGAGGAATTTACTCATTCAACAAATCTTTACTGAGCGCTTCTTTATGCCAGTCCTGGGTCTGAAATACAATGTGAACAAAAATAGATTTGGCCTCTATTCTCACTGAGCTTACATTTATTTACTGAAAGTTGCATATAATAATCACATCTAAATTACAACTCTGCTAAGTACTTTGAAGGAAAGAAACATGATACTCTAAAAGTGAATCATAATGAGGTTTGACTTAGGAAGGAAATTATCCTGCAAAACCATGGTCAAAAATAATCCTCCAGAATGTAAACTATCTATTTTGTTAGAATCCACATATGAAGCATTCTTCATAGAATTAAGTCAATTAAAAATATGTTTCACTACTTGGTTGCATTTTTTTTCCCTTTCATCTGACAAGGACTAAATCTAATCTAATCTAATCCAATCTAATCCTTTTTTAAAATTTATTTTCTAGAAACTCAAAGTTAAATTTTCTGTTCAACATTATTCAGCTATGATTGATTTCTTTCTTTGTTACTTTAACTTTGTCCTCTTTGTATATTAATTGCTCTATTTTAGATACTTTTAAACATGTAATATGCTTCAAACATTTTTTGGTATATTGATATGTATAAATAAAAATAAATAATTAATAAATAGCTTAATTTTAATTGTCACCTGATTTGTCATTGAATAATAATAATTATTATTATTTTTATTTTTTTATTTTTTGGCCATAACTAGGAACTAAAAATTCGTTTGGATTTTTGAGAAGATTTCAAAAGGGCATTAGAGAATTTTTAACAAACCCCAGGGCAGTAAATATTTTGGAACTATTGAGACCAATGATCTTAAATATCCTTCAGGATAAAAAGTAAAAATTCACAACAACCTACCTTTCACTCCTCAACTTTTACTCTTTCTACTACCAGGCATAAAATGTGGAATAAAAATGTCTATCCATTTAATCAATGTTCCACTTCATACTGGAACAGGGCAGTCTAATCATGACAAACTGTTTAGTTATGTCTTGCCCACCCAGACTGAGGCAGTAAGAGATGAGGGAAGCTAAAACCACAAATATCTATGAAGGTCAGTGGAGATTGTGTCCATGTGCTCCACTGGCAATGCAGCATCCATATCCACAGCTTCCATATAGAGAGCCTGACTGAGGGCTAGCATCAGGGGTACGTGCTTTGGCCTTTACAGGTCTGATATCCTTATAGAATGACCTTTTGCTGACTGTGGAATATGCTTATTAAAGAAAAATTATTTTCCTTATACAACAAAAATACTTTAAAACACTTGCTGTACTTGGTGGCTACTCTATTTCAAAGTTTAGTATCAAAATCTACAAAACTATCAGTGAACTTTTCAATTAAAAAATTAAAGGTATGTCTATAAATGTTCAAGCTCCTTAGAATAAAGTTGGAAAAGTCTGGATAGCTGTGACCTGTCCAATTTCCTACATTTTCCTTCTACATTGTTAAAATTATATTTTGATCATTGAGTTGGAGCATTGAGAATGTGTTTCCATTAATCTATGCTGTGTTAATGAATGATTCAGACACAGGTCGGACTTGAATGTTTACACAAAATTATCATGGAACCATTTTAATTAAACAAATTGCTTTTATTCTAACCAATCTTCTCTGTGTCACAAAGCAGATAGCTATCCCTTTACTCCCACATCTATATTAGATATATGCAGGGGCTATTTTGAAAAATGAACTAATCACAATAATATACCTAGTGACATTGACAACTTACTCAAATAATCTTTTCTGTGCTGTTATTTTATACTGTACATACCTTTATCTTGGTTATGAAAGTTTGAAAACTGCAAAGTGAAATACTTATTTTCTATTTGTATATTAAATGTTAGAAAGATGAACTGAAACCAAATTATATTCAGATTTGGAGTAATTGAGAAGCCATGCCTTCCTCGGTCCAGCCTTAGCTCAAATTTTTGAAATAAAGAAACCAGTCTACACTAATTCTAATCTGAGAGCTCATTTTCAGCAGTACTGCACAGCCATTCATCTTTCCAGCATTAGTGGGCCACAACTGCTGACAGGTACGTTACCACACCAGTGAATTTACTAGAGAAATGAGACATTGTCTCTTATGCATTACCTAAATTTACCTCTTTTCTTTTAGGTTATGTGCCTTTTTTCCCCTCAAGTGTCAATTTTGCTTCCAAATGTAGCTACACTTTATAATCAGTTATATATTTTAAAGGATACAAAAGAAATGGTCACTGTAATGTCAGAGGTTAAAACTGCCCTTCCACCCAACACACCGGCATACCAGTGACTAACCATATCAGTCTTCTTTGTCTAAATCCATGATGACTTGAAATCAAGCCAAAGGAGGTTTGCAAGGTCTGCTGATCAAGGTCCAGCTCCAGTGCTTGAGATAACTTCCGTAAAACTGCCCCTAGATAAACATCTCTTCAGTTTTAACTTCTCTGTAATGAAGGCATGCACTGCCTGAAAATTTTTCTACTCCTATATTTCCCTCTGGAGGATTTGTTTCTCATGTTTCAGGAAAGTTGAACTAATTTGATGAGCTATTCTCTTTTCTCAACCACTCAAGCTTCATTAATGTGATTTTAGCATCATAATGTCATTAGTAGGTGACATTCGAGAAATAAAGTAAGAGCTCTAGGCAAAGCTTGTACTATAAGAGTAGTGGAGCTGCTCACTCATTGATCAACTAAAAAAAAAAAAAGAAGTTCTAGGATCGACAAGACAGAAATACTAATGCTAGGAAAAGATAGAGAAAGGGTACATATGATAATAATGCAATGTAACTCACTTCTGATAACTCAAAGCTTTCTTGTGTTTGTCTCCAGTTCAAAGTGTCTTACTATGGCAATCTAAGAAACTGAAATCCACTCCAGATAAATGAAAAATAATACATTTAGAAAAGAATAACACCAAGAGTTAATAAGGAAAATAGACAGCTGTGATAACCAAAAAAAAAAAAAAATAGAGGTGATAGTGAATAACAAATTGTTTAGAAAGCAGCATGGTGATAAAATGGTAATGAGTGGAGGACTGGCTATGTAGCATCCCATCACACACCACAGGCAGGTGAGAGTTTCTCTTCTCAGGGATGGTAACTGAATATCAAAGAAAAATCAATAAAAGCTCATTGGTGGTTTATTTTGTAATATTCTTCTCAGTATAACACTTTTTTGTGCCTGTTTCTCAGACTATCTCGCTTTTAAGATTTTTAAAAACTTCTCTGTTTAAATGCATACTTTGGTGTCAAATCTTTTACATTGTGACAGCATAAGTATATTTTAAACATTAAGCCTTCCTAAATGAGATTTCCAAGGGGAGGCACCAACAACTCTGGTTTGGCAAAGTTTATAATTCTTTTATAATTCACTGTTTTTAAATCAAATAAGGCTTGGATGGAAAAGCCCCACCACTGAAATTGAAAACTTCGTATTTCTGTGAATATCTGGAGAGCAAATGAAAACATCTAAATGAGAAAAAAATTTACCCCAAATTTTTACCCAAGGAATGTTGTCCAGTTTATTGCAATCGACCAGTAAATTCTTGTATTAAAGTTAACTTACAGTGATTTAAGAAAAAACATTAAACTTTCATTAAGCAAAGTGAGCCTTGTTCACCACTAACAGTAAAATAAAATAATTTATACTCTGGCAGTGCCTCAGATTTGTTAGTTGCTATATAAAGTTAACCAAAAAGACATCGGCCCAGAAGGACTACATGATCTAAATAAATGGGCAGAAAGAAATGCTCCATTTTTATTAGAACACTGGGAGAGTAGAAATTGATGTAAATATCAGAATCTTCCTTTTCTTTCTTTATTAAGTTAATAAGTATTTATTAAGCACAGCATTGAAGAAGGCTATAAGTGCATTCCACCCTTGCATCATAAGCTGGCCAAACATGGGCCTGGGGAGTGATGGACATATCTGAGGGACAGATGTGAAATACATACAATTGTTTTCAAAAGAAAATTAGAAGGAGGAATTAGGGCAAAGAAAACAACCAACAGAAGGCGAAACAAAAAAGAAACCATCCTCCTATTTGAAGAAAGCAAACTGGAAAATTGAAGTAATTCAACATATCCTTCAAATGTAAAAACTGTTTCATTGGGATGTATTTCAGTCGTGGGTCTTTGTGGGTAATATAATGCTTACATATCTCAATTTACTTTATTTCTGTTGAAGATCTATCAGCCATCTTATTTCTTTCCTCGCTTTTGTAGCGCTCCTCAAAAAAAGCATTTAAAAGAAGAAATAACGAACTGGCACATGGAAATTTGGGGTGCAAAACTAATATTCTCTTACAAATGTGAAGTTTTATGCTGGCGGGGGAACTAACAGACCAAAGGTTTAAAGAAGTTGAGAATCCTTGGCCTTTTGAAAGTTGGAAGAAAAGATATAGAAATAGACATGGGTCTTTGTTTAAGTGAAAAGTATTGTCAGGCAGAGCTTCGACCTTTGCAAGTCCTCCAGCAAGAGAATTGAATCTAATCGAAATGGATGGCTTAGTTAAATTAAGGAAAGGCTGAGAGAAAATGGTTTTAATTATTTTTCCCAGTTACAATTCTGAGTATACTTTCAAAGAGAAAAAGCAAACACAAAAATAAGATGTAAATGGCTGCCAAATGTAGTAGTGTGTCTTAAAGAAATGGTATGAGATTTTATTTTTCTGGTTTAAAATTTGCTGCTTGTCTTAAAGGCCATCATATTTTCCACAACTCTTTTATGGTTGAGCAGTTGAAATGTCTTCAGCTTTATGCTGAGCTGTCTACCTTTGGAAAAGTGAATTTTAAAAATTTTGTGACTTTACCATCAACTCAAACTCTAAAGTTTAATGTCAAATAGAACAGTGGAACTCAGTAGGATTTGTGAAAATCAAAGCACAAATACAAACTAAAGATGTGGTTTCTGATGGGTTGTAAAGAAAATATGAGAAATATAACATTTTCCAGTGTCAAGAGTCTCTATTTAGGAAATATGTCACTTTTTATTCTTTATCCTTTTTTCTTAAGAAAAATACTATGTATTTGCAGAGTGTGATTATTGCCAGCTGTCTTTGTTTTTGATAATGTGTAAGGGTTTGGTTCCTGTTTACCTAATTCAAGGAAAATAAGGTTATTGTGAAGGCTACCCGTGGCTGTTTACATAATATACCTCGTGATTCTGGAAATGAATACTGCTTCCTGTTCAAGACTGAAAAAAAGAAATGGGAAATATAGTATGCTTACACACTAAAATAATTACACCAGGTATGATCAATAAAACCTTAGGTTAATGAGAAATATCATTTCTACTTTCCCACATAGCAAACAGTATCAGAATATTCATTGCTCTGTAAACTCACCATGTATTTTTACTACTTCCTCTTGCCTAAAATACCATTCCCCTTTTCTGTCTTTTTTTCCAAATGATGAACATCCATTTATCTTTTAAGCCCTAATTCCAATATCATCTTTTCTAAAAGATTTTCCCTAACTACATCAAGCAAAAAGTAAAATAAAATAAAGAAGGATTCACTCCTCTGCATTTTCATAGCAGTTTATAAACACTGATCTTTTAACAAATATTATGTAGAATCAGAATGAAATGTTTACATGTGGAATAGCAACGCTAGACTTTAAGTTTCCCAGAAGCAAACCCTTGACTTATTCATCTTTCTGTCCCTGGACACTGGTGGTACAGAAACTGACATATAATGGTCATGCAACACTTGTTTTGGGATGAATAGATGGATGAGTGGATGACTCCATGAGTCTGAATCAGTGCTATTTGTTTCACGTTGTATCAGGATGATATTGAAATCATAAAATCCTATGGGATTCTTATACAGAAAGAAAGAATAGACAGCTCACAAAAATGAGCTGACCTAAAGGATTTTCTCATGCTAACATTCTATGATTTTACATAAGTGAGCCATCTCCTGTATCTCTTTGCTCATGTGTGATATAGGATATATGAAGGGTAATTGAGTTGTGGCATTATTTGAGAGTAATTGTCTCTTCACTACTTGTTTCAAATGTATCCTAGGTGTTAGTGAAGCAAATGAACTCAGTGCTACACAACTCTGTTATACAGCCAGAGTCCTTTCCTCTCTACCTTATACAGAAAGCATCATGATGTAGCAATTCTTCTCTGTTTATATCCTCCATCCTACTTCAATGCACTAAATGCTAAATGCTTTTACTTTAGGCTTAATGAGAATCAATTTTGTGTTGACTTTGGTTGTATTATTAAGCTACATTCTTTAAAATCATCTATAGTTTTCAAGATGAAGCACTTCATTGATGTTTTCTTACTAAGCAGATTTTGACATTTATACGGGAAAAGGTAACTACCAAAATAGTATCTCTACATAGTAAGGAAATTCATTTGGAAATAAACATAGTAAATTCTGTTAAAAGATAAGGAAGATGACCATCAATACATTCATGAGCAAAATAGAAAACTTGAAAGAGCAATGTGATACATTGGCTCCTACTAAAGCTTATTTCTCCAGACATTTCTCTACAAGGAGATGAAATGGCATTTCTCAGTACAAGATGACTGGTTACAGAGAGAGAAGATTTTTCTCTATCATAAATGAGTGTAGTTTCCCTGTATAAGGATTATCTTTGTATCCAATCATTTATTTACTGAATAAACATTTTTCCCCCATACCAGGCTCCAGACAAGGTAATGTACTCCTCATGGATTATTCATAGACCTCGAGTAAAGGTTCCATAAATATTGGGATGTTCAGACAAGACAAAGCACAGAGACAGTTTCTCCATTAGAAATATAACCATAGTTTCTTATAATTAATACATTGGAAGAGGAATGTAAAAATATTTAAGTAATAATGAATAAAGATAAACTCAAATGATAGATTAATGCACAATATGGGAGGGACTTAATTTTTTCAGATGACAATGTGCATTAGCTCAGAGCCTTCTCGAGTTTGAATTTTGACTCTGACTTTCATTAGTAAAGAAGTGCTCTATATCCCAGCTGTTTTTATTTTTAATTTGTTCACAGAGCTATTGTGAAGATGAGAGTATAGTGTTTAGCAGCAAATTTTAGCTATTTTTATAAGTTGAAAAGCTTCATTGGAAGAGATAGAATTTGAATTCATTCTTAACGAATGAGAGAAGTTGAATAAGAAGAAAGAAAAGTATCATCAAATAAAGTCTCAGAGGCCCTTCTGCTTATCTTGCTCTGAATGCAAAGGCTCAAACATTTACCTAAATTGTATTTAACACACCTAAAACTTACTTCCCCCCAAAACAAAGCATCACTTGCAATCTATCAACTAAGTACAAAATAAGAAATCCCTTCACAGTTTTCTTGGGTTTAACGGACTAATTACTCTGGCTGAGTTCTAATCCCAGTTTAGTTGCAGCCTCCATAGGCTATTCTCTACGATCCCTCATTCCAGATGTTATGAGGATTAACCAATCAATTTGAAACACCTTGTAAAAACATGTCAAGCTTTCTAATTCTTTTCTGAATTAATTCCTGTTCAATCTACATTTTTACTCTGATGGATTTTAAGCTGCATGTACAACTATGGCACACCTGACTCAGAGCTCCAAAATTTCTCCAGCCTGCTTGTCTCACATCATTTTAATATTGCAAAAGCAGGAAAAACAGTGCTTCCAAATTCTACTCAAGCAAGGACTTCTCGGGGTAAAATTGCTGAGATGATCCTCACAGACCAATTTAGCATTGCCGCTCTTCCATTTAGTCCCATTTATGAACATGTTCCCAAAATCTCTAAGCCATGCAAAAACAAGTTAAAATCACAGTGAGAATTAGAGTTTGTTGCTTTACTCATCTTAATGTCCAGAAGAGCGCAGGAGTGGCGGTGGTGGGGCGGGGGGAGGGGGAGGGTCTCTTTTTTTTTTTTTTTTTAGAGAAAGAAGTGTAAACAATCGTACCTATGCCCAGCCAGACTCCTAGCTAGGACACCGAAGAAAGCTGAGCTAATTGGAGCTGCTGCATTGCACGAGCAATCATTCTCTGTCAACTCTCTGAAATTCCAAGGACTGCACTGTAAGCAATGCCAACGTAGTATTCTGCAAAATAAGTTCTTCCCAACAGGAACTCTCATGCACTCATCTCAGGGTCGGTGCCTAAACAAAACAAAGACTAAACCCAATACACTAACAAGTTCAGAGGGTCGATCAGTGGGAGGGCACCAAAATGAGTCCCTTCCTTTCCTGCTTGTTCAAATGTGTCTACTTCCAATTACCAAGTAACAAGATTTAGTAACATTTGCATTTCTTTTTTAACTTTAGCTGCTAATAGGAATAACGTAAGTTGGCCATTTTCTAGAAATAACTTTCTTGCATGAAACTTTTCTGTGGTAAGAGCTCAAAAGACAATCCCCAATTATTGTTTGTAAAAAAAACAAAAAACAAAACAAAACAAAACAAAACAAAACCTAATAAATCTGGCCTTAAAGTAGAATTCTACAGCTGTTTTACAAGACAAAATGCATTTCCAAGATACAGCAGGGCAGTGATAACTTGTAATGTACTTGAAAACATTATTACAGATAGCTGATGAAACCACTTTTTCTCACTGTTCCTTAGCCACACTATAGTTAGCTAAGTATGAAAATACTGACAATATGTTAGGAATTTATCATTTAAATATATTCGCTTCAAAATTTATTTCCCATATACATGCCCTTTAACCTTTCGGAAACACATGGAAATATTATTCCCAGGATAATACTCTATTTACTTAACTGGCACATAATTATAAAATAACTTGACTTATAGAATGCTGTGTATGGACACCCTAGATACAGCCTTTTTGATAAAATCAATGTTTCGAAAGAGTAAAAAACAAAAAAACAGACACGAATCTTAGTAAAAGGATCCCTCTTTAAAGAAGAAAAGTTGTCAAAAGCTTCTGAACCGGATTTCATCTCAAAAATCTAGAAGAATCTCAAAATGGTGAAACTGATCAGGCTGTCGATTTTTAAAGAATAGACGGTGCCATCAAAGTCTAACATGGAAACCAGCGGAGCAACTCTGCCTCCGCTTGCTCTCCTCACTGTAACTCAGAACTCCATTCCCTGAAACAGAACTTATCTGACATCTCCATTGCTGCTGCCTGGGTCAGAACGCTCCTTTGAAGGCGTTTCAAAGTAAAACAAGATAAGAAGCACCTTTTCCAAAAGAATCCTTCCGACGGAGTACTGTGATGTGAAAGAATGAAGTGCAAGTCCACTGGTATCTTCGCCAGAGCACTTTTTTATTGTCCTTTAAACAGATAAGATAAGTAAACTTGCCAAGGGGTGGGGGCGTGGGGGTGAAGAGAGTGCCACCAGATAAGAAACAGAGGGTGTCTGTTCTACTTGGAAGAGAACCACTCAGTGGAAAACTGCTGTTCTGAACAGGCAGGCTAACAAGTTGCCTGCTCACTCTGTTAAGCCGCTAGGAGTCCGGGAAAGACAGTGAAAAACAGAAGTGATGATCGCCCTCAATCTCTGATTCATAACCAGCTGATAATGTGTAAACTAGGGCGAATCTGGCCTAAAGGCTTTAAGCTAATTAATTATGCTAGTTATTTAATATTTAATATAAAATTTTACATTCAGGTTCTAAGCCTTCAAAATTAGAGGCTTAATTGTTACTGGTCCTTAGTCATTACTATTTGAATTAAGCCCTTCCTTGACTGGTTATATTCTTAAACAAAAGGTAAGGTAGCATGAAAAGAGCCTGGGAGAGAGGTTCCCTCTCTTAAACTCACTAGCTACAGATTTTTGCAAATCCTTTTCCCCTTGGGTCTAAATTGCTATAAAACATTTCACCTGTCTTTACCAATAAGTAAACTAGAAGAGCTAGTATCTTGAGATCCTTTAAGCTCCCAAAACTCTGAGCCTGATCCTTCCTGACTATCATAGGTATAACTGAGATATTTCTGCCTCTGAGCCATAGCAATTTTTGTCACTGCTATTAATTTGGCAATTAATCAAGAGCTGCCTGTGACATCTCTTTCACAGTCAGCCATGGCTTACAGCCATTGACCAATTTCTAAAACGAGTATTTGTAAAGAATAGCACATACACGCTCTTAGAACACATTTTCCAATGAGATAAATATAAACGTACTTTGTGATTCCAGTCAGTCCCCCAAATACCAATTTAACACAAATTATAATCTAACTCTAAGTCAGCACTGCATTAATATTATTATTGAGTTGTCCACCTATTTTTACATCATTTCTATGTGAACATGTCCTTTGAATTTTAATTTAGGATCACAGAAACATGTTGTCCCCGACAAAGGAAGGAAGTACCTTCCCTAAATGTCTCTAAAGGCTTCTTCCAGGACCCCAGGACTTCATCAAGGAGATTCCAGGAGCCTCTGCGGGGTACCTTCGGCTCTCTGGATATTAGAGAAGCAGACAGTGCTTTCTACAATAAGAAGACAGGGTTATGCACACCGGTAATTTATTATATGTTCCTAAAATAAGGACAGTCTAAATTATACTCTCAAAATGTGGCTTAGGCTTATTTATTTATTTATTTATTTATTTATTTACCTTTAGTATTTATTTTTTAGAGAAATTTTCAGTTCACAGCAAAACTGAGCAAAAGGTACAGTGATTTCTCATAAACTCCCCACTCTGGCTCACACACAGCTCTCTCATGATGAGCATCCCTCACCAGAGTGGTACATTTATTGCAGTCAGTGAACCTGCATTGACACATCACCATCACCTAAAGCCACAGTTCACAATTAGGGTTCACTCTTGGTGTGTACATTCTATGGGTTTGGACAATTGTGTAAAAATAACATGTATCCACCTTATATTATCATAAGGAATAGTTTCACTGCTCTAAAAATCCTTTGCCAATTTATCCCACCTTTGTCCCCATTTAGTGTTATTTTTTATAATGATTTGCATGTATTTAGGTCTTACTTCTGTCACTAGACTTGAGTTTTAGAAAGCAAAATCTGCATCTAAGCATCGTTTCATCACTCGCAGTGACCCAGTACATAATAGGCCTTGATAGATCTGGATTGATTTGATTTTCATTTGAATCGCATTAGTTTTTTGGAAAACGTAATCTGACTTATGACATTATAACAAATGGTTAAATAACAGAAACCTATATATTAAAGAGCTCCCTTGCACTTTATGCTTCTTTGTATACAAATAAAACAGGCTGTCTTCATAGCACAAAGCAACTACAGAATCAGAGCAAAGGCTGGTGCTGCTTCTGTGCACCCAGTCACCCTACACTCACCCACAATGGCCTTGTTGGCCTGCCCAGGGTGCAGAAAAACGGAGCCCCAAATTGTGTGTGTGTATTTCCCACCTGCAGCTGTGTTGCAGGCAGCTCCCCTAAGGCACCTTTGTTTAATCCAAATACACATCAGTTGGCCTTTGTCACATTGACCTGTAGCTACTCCAATTCTGGCTGCCTGGCCTGCCATCAAATATGCTTCCCTCGGGTCAAGCATATACTTCTCTTTTTAAAATTGCATTTATCAAAGTCTAAGCGTGTGATGGTATTCTGGAGAGAAGAGGGGCCATACTGATGGGGCTGACCATCAGCACTGAGCAGACCAGAACTGATGACATAATGTATGTTTCCATCTCCATGGGATGAGTAACAAATCCTCGCCTGCAAAACTTAAAATTCCAACACAACTCTGCCTTCCAAAATCCATTAAGTTATTGAGAAGAGCTTTAAAAAAAATTTTCATACTTTTGAATCCTAAATGTGCTTTTTAATTATTATTTTCTCTCAAGAATAAACATTTTGGATTTCAACATAAGGAGACAATCTCACGCAATTTAAAAATTCTGTAAAGATTAACTACAATAAGGAGAGTCTGCAAAAGTCTACATAAAGCCCTTTTATAGAATAATGCAATTATGCTACAAAGATTTTCCATCTTTAGTATTGCTCAACGCATTATAAATAGTAGCTAATGAAATGATATCTACATGAAGTTTAATAATTCACATTGATTCTTGGGCGTAGCTTCACAGAAGACCATGTAGACTATATTGTTTCTCCATTATGAGGTAGTTAAAGGTTCCATTTTCTCCATAATTGCTCCAGATTTTCCTTCCCTGGACAGGTTGCCTGACTTGCTCAGAATCTGTGCTTCACTGTTGTTAACTTACTTTGAACTTCTGTCCCCTTTTTATGAATATAAAAATCTCATGCATTTTTAATGTTGTTTAACATGAAAATAAATGAGATCTCATGGCTAAAACAATCGAAGCAACAAGACTGCTTTGATATCAATCTACACGCCTGACCCAGACACTACCTTCGGCCCAGTAGCCCCCTTCTGATACCCCTCCAAGGAAGTGGGAAGGAGGTGACTCACTTTCTGCAGTTGAGAGTTATTACCATTTAGGACCACAATAGGGAAACAGGAAACAAAAAATAATGAATTGAATGATTTGTCTTTTTTTTCTTTAATATAGGGCAGTCAACAAGAGGTAAGCCAAAAAAAAAAAAAAAAAAAAATGGTGGTAGTGGTGAGGGGCAGTTGGCAGCAAGCAAGAAAACAAACAAGTAGCTTTCAGGGGAGAGTCAGGAAGAAGGGAGAGGCATTTTCAGGCAAGCAGCCCCACCCTGAAATCTACTTTGTGTGCACCCCCGCCCCCATTGACATCGCCTAATGCAGACGGCCTTTTTCCTCTCCTTTCCCCTTTCTGTCTTTTTTCTTTTCCTTCTGTCTCCTGCTTGCTCCAGCGTCTCTCCCCTCAGGGCCTCCTTCCAGCTACATTTTGTCTGATGCCCAATGCAAAACACTGAGTGATGTTGTTAATACGTATTCCTGCCCACTGGCTTCTCCAGCCATTCAAAGCTGATGAGGACTCAGGTAGCACAACCACATGCAGAAGACACTGGAAGGTAATGGGGGGAGGGACCCATGCAGCAGCATGCACACGCACACACGCACACACACACCCATATACATCCCTACACTCACACACACATGCCCACATATACACAACTGTTCTTCCTTGCTAACAGCCTGGAATCCCATCAAGTACTCACTCACCCCTTTTTAAACAAAGAGAAGTGGGGAGATGAGTCAAATGATTTGCTACAAACTCCACAGACCCAGACTGTGCCATGTTGTGCTGAAACCAATGAGTCCCAGATGCTTTAGGGAGATGACTTCGCATTTTATTAAATACATCCATCTGGGATTTGAGCACAGCTCTTGTGTGGGGGAAGAAAATCTTAGATCAGCAAAGTAACAAAAATTTTAACTGATCTTCCTACACTCTCCCCACTTAAAGAAGAAAAAAAAAAAACCTCTTCCTTGGAAAAGAGTCAGTTGGTAGTGATCGGCCTGGTGCCCTAGGAAAGAGATGAAGGAATGGGCCTGACTTAGGCAGAATCAACCTAATAAAACATGATTAAATAGTCACAAGCCTTTTTTTTTTTCTTGATTGACAAGATAAGGCTCTGCTTTTCCACCTTTGCTGGGCTCTGAGTGTGAGTAACAAATATACATGGGGAGTAACTCTATCATTGTGGGTGGGTTTTGCCTTTGGATACTGCAGTGCTGTTCTCTGTCTGGACACCATTGTTTGGGAGAAGGAAGGCCAACAGCCCAGATGTTCCCAACCACCCACAGAATCCTGTAAAGGGTCATAAATTTGTGAAGAAAGGCAAAGATTTGCAAAATAATTGGAGGAAGCTACAAGGAGAAGCTTGAACAAAGGACTCTGTTGGTGGTGTGATTCCAGAAGATGGATGGTGATATGTTATCTAGAGTAAAGGGATGCTCTCTGGCCATAAGAGTTAACCAGGTACCCGGCAGCTTGTTGTTACTTGCTTTGGCTACTAGGTTTATGGACGTAGGGCAGTGTTTGCCTTAATAAGATTTATTAAAATCTGTGCATACAATCCTTTCTGTTGTGTAGATTTTTAAATCAAGAATTTAATCTCTTCGAAAAAAAGTTGTTTTATCTTTCTACTTTTTTCTTGTTTCTAATTTAAGTATTTTTAAAACTGTTAAGGTCATTATTAAGACCTTGATGTCTCTCTCTCCCTATTTTTTTTTAAAGTTTCCTTTAGTTTATGTTTTCGTTTTTTTTTTTAAGTAGAAGAACCAGTCATATAAGATTTTGAGATTGATTTGTAAAATTGAAACCAGTGTGAGTTACTAGATTCTATGGAATTTAATCATGTAGCAGCTTCTTCTTTTTCTCCTTTTGAGATAAAATAATCATTTTCTGAATAAGGAAATGCATTTTTAGTTAGAGTTAAGTGTGAGGTTCCAAGGTATACAATTTAATGCTCTGCAAGTCAGTTTGAACCACTATTCTTACTTATTCCACTGCAACTTTAAGCCTGGGAACATTTATTTCTTCTATAGTTTTTAAAAATTAATTCTGTAAAATGTTTCAATAAAAGATTGTCATATTATTAAAACATATGTTTAAATTGTCAGAAAATGCCAAAGCATATAATGAGTGGTATTATTTATAAGAATAAAAAGGTTGATGTAATAGAAGATGGATACTGGACGATACCCTGGCCAAATCACCGATCCTCTCTAAGTTTGGTATTCTACATCATAAATAGAGATGGTGTTTGGGCAAATAAAAGATAGAAGCTGAAAATACATAGCTGAACTTAAGGGGGAAGTTAAAAATATAATTTATCTCATATCCTTGCAAAAGTTTCTGAAAAATCAGTAGTTTTAGTAAAATATCAATCTGACCTTCAATTGTTATTCAGAAGAAAATATACCATGCATTTATGTAAGTTTCCTTACACATCTTCTTTCAACCCTAAAAGAATCTTTTACAATATTTGCAAAAATATGGCCACAATTTACATATAAAAAGCTACCATAGATAAATAGATAAGAAGAAATAACTATAGATAAGTCATGCAAGAAGAAAAACAAATTGCTAGGAAATATATGGGAAGACAACTCAATTTCAGTAGTAATCAAAAAACTACAAATTAAATTAAAAGACATTATTTTAATTGTTAAATAAACAAATACTTATTTTTAATGATATTTTGTGTGTACAGGGCAAGATGAAGTCAGGTCTCTTGTATAATGCTAATGAACATGCAAATCCGTACACTAATTTTGAAAAGTAATGTAGAAGATATTTGTTAAGCTCCTTAAGGAAAGTTATCCTCTTAACAAGTAACTCCCCTTCTAAAATTATATTTTAGAAGAACAATTCAAACTGTGGATGAAATTTATATACAAAGATGTTTCTCCCAGCACTATTTATAATAGCTAAGAAATGGAAACAGGATAAATTAAAAAACAGGTTCAGATTTGTGCAAATTAAAATACAGCTATAATTGAAAATTGCCTGTAATTTTAATGAAAAAATGTTCTAAAAAATAATTAATATCCTATGAAAATGCTCATAGAACAATGCTAAGTGAAGGATAAATAATGCAAAGTATTATATATAGTATTATCTGAATTGTGTAAAATGATGAAATATAGATTATAGCATTGTAAGTGTAAATAATGCCTACATATTTACATACAAATACACAAATTTATTTACATATTTATGTTTAAATATATAGAAACTATTTTAAAGGGGCTCTAAAGTAATAGTATCATCTCTGACTAGTTTGCATGTTATAGTGATACTTCCTATTTTTCCAAATTTTTTACAGTGAGTCCATATTATTATTATTATATAATCAGCATTACACATTATACTTAGAAAAATGACTCATTAAATATAATTATTTTAAAATGCTGCCCAGAGCCACTTATGTTACAAATCCACTTCTTTTGCAGATGGCAAACTGGTTTCCTGATGCATAACTAATTGGGATTCCTCCATGAGGAGGTGGAGAGAGGGTGAGTGTGTTTACTAGCAGGGGCACTACACACCAAGCCGCTATCCCCAAGTCAGGTCCACTACACCTGACTGATGTCAGATACTCACTTACTAAGTGCGATCCTTAACAGACCTTCAGAGAAACGGACACGGAGAATGAAGAAATAAATCTATAAAATGTTTTAAAAGATTTAAATCTGCATATCTAAACTGGGCATATAACATGATGATCATGCCATACAGTCAGGTGAGCTGGTTTTGAACTCAAGTTTAGCCACTTGGTGACTATGTGACCTGGTAAGACATTTAAATCATTTTAGAGCTTAGCTCTGAGTCAGAAAAATGAGGACAGAAAAAGTACCTACCCCAGTGGGCTGCTGTGAGTGTTGAATGAGCTAATGCATGGAAGGATGTAAAACCATGCCTGACAATGAGAGCTGTGGTTGTTTTAATTATGTCCATTTTTAAATGATGCTCTTAAAGGCAAGGTTTCTCCAAGTGTGGTTCCCCTTACTGCTTGGACCAGAATCAGGAGGGAAGCTTGCTACAGATGTGGATTCAACTCTACTGAATAAGAATTTTTGGAATGGATTCTGAAAATATATACTTTTGACAAGCTTCAAGTTTGCTCTTATGTCCACTAAACTTTAAGACACACCGTACTAAACAGTGTCACTGCATTTTAATTCTCTTTAAATGTTCCTAAGTAAACAAGTTTAAAATGTTGAGTAATTCTGCTTAGACGTACATATACCCTTATCAATTGATGTCTAAAAAAATAAAGAAATAAATTAAAAGTATTTCTAAGTTTATTCTATTTTAAAAAGAAAAGCTTTTATTATCAGGAAAATTCACTTATATGAAATCTTTCATTTCTTGAAGATGTTAGTTAAAGTGCGTGTTATTGTATTAATGTATGTTCTGTATATAAGGTATAATTTTACTCATTGTATCAGAAAGTATAAGATTATATTTGCTTTGATGTAGTGTTGAAAGTGTCCAGATTTTCTAAGCTATGAATAGATTATGTCTATTAGTAATCAAGGATATTTGTGTGATTCTAAATAAAAAGAATATAGTCAGAAGTTACATGCTCAAAATGATAAGAAGTGCAGTGTCTAATTTTAAACTTTTTTCTTTCCAACCATTCTTATTTACTCTACATTTCTCATAAATACAAAGATTTTAAAAAGTTAGTGTTAAGAACATTGACTATAATAATAGCAGCGTCATTCGATCTCTATATATTCCTACCACAAAGCCCAATACTTTTCTGACCAACTCTATGGGATGGCTCTCTCGACATGTGCTCAAGAGCTAAATGTGAGTCCAGCAGTTGTTCTACTCTGGCTCCTGGCATCATTTGGGGAGTCACGTTAGGTCAGGCTGGAAAATTCATCAAACCCTCTCCACACACAATTCAGATATAGGGAATTCTGTACTGTAAAATTCAGATTTATCTCAATACACACACCATAATTGCAATTAGAGCAAATTTCTATTCAAACTCCAAGTATTCATAAATTTAAAAGTTCTTCTGTAAAATAAAATAGTTTTACCTCACTAAGCATTATCTAGACTGATTTCCATGTTAATTTTAAATTTCATAATTTTTATCACTCTAAATGCATATTAGCAAATTAATCTAATTTATAGACTATATTTTACTTAAATAGATGATTTTGTCTGTTTCCTTGAAATAAATGAAGATTTTGGATTGCATTGATCTATTTAATTTTACTAAAGAGACAACCATTTATTTTAAGCTCATGACAGACTTATTTTTAGCTCATGATAGATATCAAAATATTCATTTAAAAAGTTGAAGAAACTTGTGTTTAATTGGGGGAGGATAAATGATCATGCTCAGGGAGTTCTTAAAATATGACTACTAGCAAAAGTTACTCATATCAGCATCCAAATATGCCTCAAATTTCCATTAAACACACCTCTTGTTTTCATAGATAGTCATTTAATGATCATTACAGAAGACTTTAAAACTTCAGTGGTCAAGATTATTTAGACATTTGGGGAGTATGCCATTTTGCTCTCAAATAAAACACTTCATTTCAACTAGCCGAGCCATGGTGATAATGAAAATAGTATTACCTCCATTAAAGTCTTTTAAAAACTCATTGCCATCTGCCTTGTCAAAATAATATATTAGGAAGCTAAACATAAGTGTGACATTGTAGTGAAGTAGGTAAAGTTTGGAAAGAATGTGATTTAGCAGCAGATGGGCCCCTCTCAATGGGATCAACAAAGACAACTGTAGGGGGTTCTTCATGTGGAATCATGGGTGCCCTGGAGGAAAGAAAGTGACTAATTGACCCCAAATGGTAGTTGTCATTTGTCTTGAGTTTGTAGATGTATCCACCTATGAAATATTTTCTCTCTAATTACAAAAAACAAAAAACTGAATAAATACACATGATGCAAAAAGCATGCAGTCCTCTGAAAAAATAATTTGACAGGCATTCTATTCTAATAAAATATTCTAATATTCTAATCAAACCAAACAAAATTTTCTAAACTAAAAAAATTTCAAATGAATAGTACTATTTTATTTTTTCTCCTTAAAACAATTAAAGAGTAAAGTTATCAATAAGTTGAATAGAATCAACTTTTTCAAAAGACAAATAAGGTAACCTCCTAATTCAATTCTTTCATTCATCTAATCATATCTTCCCCACAGGAAAAACTCTCAATTCAAATGCGGCTGCAATGAATTGAACGTTCCTGAAAAATTCACATATAGAATCTCTAACCCCCATGGTGATTATATTAGGAAATGGGTTCTTTGGGAGGTGATTGGAGCTTTCAGGAATGGGATTAGTGTCCTTATACAAGAGACCCTCACAGAGCTTTCTAGCTCCTTCAACCTCATGAGGACACAGTTTTAAAACAGCCATCTACGAAACAAGTCTTCACCAGACATTTAATCTTCCAGTGCCTTCTTCTTGCACTTCTCAGCCTCCAGAACTATGAGAAATTTGTGTTGTTTATAAGCTACTCAGTCTATGGTATTTCCATTATAGCCACCCAAACAGAGTAAAACAGTGCCTTTCTCCAGCTCTTAAAGTTCTGTAGCTAAGAACAGGTAAAAGATTGGTTCCTACTTGTTCCTCCAGGAAGCCAACAAGCTGAATTCCAACCACCCCTGTTGAATGTGGTTGTACAAGACGATACTCCACCCCACCCCACTCATGAAGGTCATTTGCTTCTGCTCTACCTTTGAAACTGGACACCTTTCACACACCTTTACACACTTCTGGAGACTTTCATTGTTAAAGAGGAAGATGCTATTCAGACTCTTGAAATAGTTCTTACCCAGAGCAATAGTAATGTTTCATAGGTAAAGAGGCTAAGTAAAATACATTGCTTTGTTATTCTATTGTTACTGCATTCTCCTAGATTTTTAGTGTAAATGCAGGTACTTTGCTATCTGAACTCTTCCTATTAGAGTTCTCTCTCTAAGAACAAAGTAGATTTGGAAACATTTGCAAAAAATTCCTTGCCGTCCAAATTCTTTGATTCATTTTCTGAAACTCAAACACTGTACACTTTTCTAAGATTTTACTAGTTGGCAAGAGGCCTGGACTCTACTTTATCCTTACCTCTTTTTATTATCTGGGGGATGCTGAGCATGGCATTTAACCTTACTGGGTCTTAGCTGCTTCATTCAATCTAATTCAGCAAACATTTATCCAATGCTCACTATCTATCAAGCACCTTGCTCTTTCAAGGAGGGAACTTCTGCCAGTTACCCTCAAGACCTGAGCTTTCCCTTTCAAGTGCTCAATGGTGTGGTTATTAAATATGCAAAATATGACTAGTGAGACTGAGGAGATAAATTTCAAATTTTATTTAATTTCAATTAATTTAAATTTAAAAAATCTGATACTTCTTTCAGTTATTAGAAAACTTTAGGTGTGTTTGGAACAAGTTGAGGATGTGATTTGAATTTTCAATGGTTAATTTTATAAAATCTTAATATAGATCAATTAATTCAAATGAAAATTTAGTGTCCATGTTGAGACGTGCTGTAAGAGTACACATTTTGGAAAAAAAAAAGAATATAAAATAAATACCTATTAATTTTTATATTGACAATATGTTGAAATGGTAATAAAACATTTTTTTTTTAATTATTTCACTGGTGTCTTTTTGAATTTTTTAATGTGGCTTACATTATATTTTTATTGGACATTGCAGCTATAGAACTTCAAAATAAATGAAACCATATAACACACATACCCCACCTCTAACTTCCCATGTCTCATGCAACCTATGTTTTTTCCTATAGAAAACCCAACCATACTTTATTCTCAACCCTTTGTACCCTGCTTACGTCTAGGTCTTCCCAAAAAATAGCCTGTTGCAATTTATTTGCTTACTCTGCTATTTCTTCAAAACATTAAAATTTCACAAGGAAAGAAACAGCCTGGTTTGCTATTGCACCCTCAGCGCCTGGCATAGCACAGACAGAGCAGAAAATCACAATAGATGTGTACAAAGCAATAAATGTAATTGTTCCTTAGAAGTGTTTAAATTTAGCACTTGAAGGTACTGACAAGTTGTTTTTAATATGACGATTCACCTTCAAATAGAAAGACACCTAAATTACTTTAGAAAAACTTTCCAGGTTTTTAAAGAACCACAGTTATTTCATCAAAATCATAAATGACAGTAAATATAACCTAGCTCTTAATATTTTTATCCCAATAATTTGAATTAAAATTTGCATATCTTTAAAAGCATACAAATCATTTTCTCCACACATACATACAAAAATAGTAAACAAATTAATTTCTCCCATTGCAACTACTCCTTAAGATATAAAGGGGTAATATTCAACTCCTCAATAAAACCATATATTAGTAAAGCAATTTGGAAATAGCTTCATTAGTCCAAGACTTTGTTTCTCCTCATTATAGGTTTTCGCTTGCACAAAATGGACAGAGGATGTCTTCTCTGGCATCTCTGACTGTCACTTATGGCTGACATAATACATAGCATGAGAACTGCTATTTGTGTTTTAATTAGATTGAATTCCCACTTATAATGTTATATGTGTATGCATATTATTGCTGAAATGTAGAAATAATAGAGCAGTATTCTTTGAAAATTTATTTTGCAATCTTAACTCCCATTACTAAATAGCTTTGCTTTCATTTGTCTTTTAATTTGATTATTATAAAAGCAATATCATCATTTAAGAGAGAATGAGCTTCATTCTCCCTCTGGCATGCTCATATAAGAACCTTCTGGATTCTAGTAGAGAAGTACCTGAAAAATAAATAGAGCTCACAACTAAGAAATATGGTCAGGATAAATATGGTCTTCCTATCATGTTATCCACCAATACTCTGTCCAAAGAGTCAATAACTGATCACATACAAAAATGTGAGTTCCATGACTAGAAGCCAAAGTCAAATCTGCTTGCATTTCAATGGGCTTCTGTTTACTCTCCCTAGCTCTTTGCCAAAGAAGCTCTTTACTCAAAATCTCAATACTTTGGAATTTAAAACACAAAAGATCAATTGTATTTTATAGTTACATTGACCTTTTTTTAAAAAAAAAGGTAAAAGGAAGTATTGAACTAACATGTAGAGTAATTTAGTACAAATAAGATAATATACACATATTAGAATACGCAAAGGAGAGTCATTTTTGTAATGATGAATAAAAATCTCTGAAAATCTGCTCCTCCATAAATGCAATGACAACACTGACAAAACGATCAAAATCAACTTTTTCAGGATGGTGGAAATTATCCAAAGACTTGCAACAATCTAAGGAACTAATTCATTCAATAAAAACAGCTGAATCTGAGTAAGAACAGTAGATTTGGGGGCATTTTAACTCATTCTATTCCCAACCTTGACACTTAGATCTGTAGTAATTTTGAAAACCATCAGACTTACAATCATGATAGCCATGAAAACCAGCAGCCTGCTAGCCACTAGTGGGTGCAGAATTGCCCCAAAAGCCCCTTTCCCAGAGATTTGTCATTTTTTGAACTGTCTGGCAGTTCTATGGGAACTATGACTTTCAGAGATTGACTTTACTTGACAATCAAAATAAGCTAACTGCGAGCAGTATCTTTCCCAGGACATTTTTTTTTTTTAAAAAAAAAAAGGACCACTGGCAACTGCTTAACATTGTGGCTACCTGTGGCAGTGATATAGTTGGGACTAATGAAAACCTAACCAAGAAACTTAAAGGAAATTCTGGGAATGAGCTATACATAGAGGTTTTTTTAAGAACTCTGATGTATTCTTGGGAATCAAGAAATCCACATGCACGTGCAGGACTGTAGGCAGGCTCAGGAAAGCCTGGAAACATTTTAATCTCTCACCTCTGGTGGATCTTGAGCCTCTGCACAAACAAGAAGTAAAAGCTATCAAAGAGTAGTGACCTGACTCCTGGAGTGTTGAAGGCATATCCCAGGCATGCACACAGAGCCAGTTGACAAAGGCCAGTATAGTTGCTAGTTCAAAGCATTTCAGGAAATCTTGGTCCAATCATTAGCTTACCATGAAGCTAACTGAACAGAGATTTCAATGGTCATGAACAAAAATGCAGAATTTACAGCATTTGTTCAGGAAGTTACTAAACAAACAAGCAGCAATGACAATAACCTTATGGTGGGAGATCTGATTTAATACATTATATTATTTAAAATATCTAGTTTTCAATAAAAAAAAATTGAGACATGCAAAGAAACAGAAAAGTATGGTCAATACATATTTTAAGAAAAGCATTTATTAGAAATCTTCCCTGAGGAAGCTCAATCATTAGACTTACTAGACAAGGACTTTAAATCAGCTATTATGAATACGCCAAAGAACTAAATGAAAACATGTCTAAAGAAAAGTATGAGAATGGTGTCTCACCAAATGAAAAATATAAATAAAAATATATAAATTATAGAAGGAATCAAGTAGAAATTCCAAAGCTAAAAAAGTACAATAGCTAAAATGAAAAATTAATTACAGGACGTAACAGAAGGTTTGAGCTGGCAGAAGAAAAAAATCAGAAAATTTTAAGATAGATCGATTGAGAAATATCTAACTTGGAAAGAGAAAAAAATAATAATTAAAAACATGAACAGAGCCTCAGAGACCTGTTCAACACAATCAAATCTATCAACAAATGTACAATAAGAGTGCTAGAAGAAAAGAAGATAAAAAAAAGAAGAAGACAGAATATTTGAATAAATAACGGCTGAAAACTTCCAATATTCGATGAAAAACTTTAAAAAACACACCCAAGAAGCTCAACTAGCTCCAAATAGAATAAGTTCAAAGATATCCATATCTAGACACCTCATTTAAATGATCGAACTATTGAAAGTTAAAGACAAAAAGAGAATTTTGAAAGAAGCAGGAGAAAAATGATTCACCACATACAAAAGATACTCGATAAGATTAACAGTTGGTTTCCCAGCAGAAACCATGGAAACCAGAGGCAGTGGGAAGACATATTTAAAATACTGAAAGAAAAAGATTGTCTACCAAGAATTCTGCATCCAGCAAAACTCTCCTTCAAAAATGAAGGAGACATTCCTAGAATAACAAACAGAAAGTTCCTCACTAGCATACTTGACATACAAGAAATATTGAAGGGAGTCTTTTGGGCTAAAACAAAAGGAAATTACACAGAAACTCAAAACCACACAAAGAATAAAGAGCATCAGTGAAAGAAACTCGTAGCTAAATATAAAAGACAATGTAAATGTATTTTTTGTGTGTTAACTCTTCTATCTGATTTAAAAGACTGCATAAAGTAATAATTATAAAGCTGCATCCGTGGGTTTCTAATGTGTAAAGATGTCATTTGTATGACAATAATAGCACAAGGTTGGAAGTGAGAACAGAGATATATAGAATCAAAGTTTTTGTATACTATTGAATTTAAATTGTTATTAATCTGAACATGATTGCTGTGAACTAAGATGTTAATTATAATCCCCATGAAACCAAGAAAATAACTCAAAAATACAGTAAAAGAAACAACAAGGGAATAAAATAGTGTACAAGAAAACATCTACTTAACATAAAAGAGTGCAGTAATGGAGGAATAGATGAACAAAATAATCATCAGACATTAAAAAAGAGCAAAATAGCAGTGCTATGTGCTGAATTCTGTCTTCTCCCAAATTCATTTGCTAAAGTCCTAACCTGAAACACCTCAGAATGTGACTGTATTTGGAGATATGTCCTTTAAAGTGTTGATGAAGTTTTAACTCATTTATGAGGCCATTAAGATGGGCTTTAATTCAATCTGACTGGAGTCCTTATAAAAAAAAAGTGGAAATTTGGACACACACAAGAGATACCAAGTATGTGCAAACACAGAAAAAGACATATGAGAACGCAATGAAAAGTAAGCCATCTGCAAGCCAAGGAGAGAGGCTTCAGAAGACATCAAATCTGCTGACACCTTAATCTTTGACTTCTAGCTTCTAGAATTTAGAAAATCAATTTCTGTACTTTAAGGTATTCAGTCTGTGGTGCTTCATTATAGCTGCCCTAGAAAAACATTATAAGCAGACATTAATTTTAACTTATTAGTAATTACACTGAATGTAAATGGATTACACAGTCTAATCAAAAGATAGTGATGGGGAGAATGAATTGGGGGGGCGGGGAAACATGATCTAACTATATGCTCTCTCCAAGTGACACATATTAGATTAAAAACTGCATATAAATTGAAAGTAAAAGGATGGAAATATATATACTATATAAACAGTAACCAAAAGAAAGATGGAATGGCTATATCAGACAAAAAAAAAAAAAAAAACCTTTAAAAACTGATACTGGAGACAAAATAGAGTATTCTATAATGATAAAAGGGTCTATCAATCCATCAAGAAAAATTTTAAATATGCATGCTTCTAACAAGAGACTCAAAATACATTAAGCAAAAACTAACAGAATGCAAGGGACAAGGAAACATTTTAACAATAATACTTGGAGACTTCAACAGCCCACTTCCAATAATGAAGAAAACTAGACAGAAGATAAAAATTTACAAGACTTTAATACACTATGAACCAACTAGATCTAAGAAAACTTCTGTAGAATAGTCTATCCAGTAACTGTAGAATACATATTCTTTTTAAGTGCATATGGAATATTCTCCAGTATAGACTATATGTTAGGTCATTAAACAAGTCTCAATAAATTTTAAGAAGCTGAAATTATAAAATATCTTCTCTAAACACAAAAGAATGAAATTAGAAATAATTAACAGAAGAAAAGTTGGGGAATTAACAAATACATTAAAATTAAACTATACATTCCTAAATAATCAATGGGTCGAAGGAGAAATCACAAATGAAATTGTAAAATACTTTCAGATAAATGAAAATGAAAATATAACATACCAAAATGTTTGTGATATAACCAAAGCTTAAAGGAAGTTTGTAGCTGTAAATGCCTATATTAAAAGATAAAGATGATCTCAAGTACTTATTCTAACCTTTCACCTTAAGAAACCAGAGAAAGAATAGCAAGCCAAAGGAAGAAAACAATAATAATCGGAGCATAAATAAATAAAATAGAGTATTAAAAAATTATAGAAAATCAATAAAACCAAAGTTATTTCTTTGAAAAGATCAACAAAATAGACGACTCTTAACTAGTTTGACCCAAAAAAAAGAGACAGGACCCAAATAATTATAATCAAGAATGAAAGACGGTATATCTCTATTACTACCAACTTTACAGGAATAAAAGGGGTTATAAAAGAATACTGTAAACTATTTTATGCCAAACAAATTAGAAAACTTAGATGACATGGACAAATTCATAGCAGCATTATTCATAATAGCCAAAAAGTAGAAATAACCCGAATTTCTAATGAATGAATAAAGTGTGGTATATCCATATAACAGACTATTATTCATCAATTAAAAAGAAAAAAGTATTGATACATGCTACAGCATGGATGAAACTTTTCCAAAGTTCACATCATGATAAGTGAAAGAATATCGTTACAAATAATCACATATTGTATGATTCCATTTATATCAAATGTCCAGAACAGGCAAATCCATAGAGACAGAAATTAGATTAGTATTTTCCAGGGACTGGATAGAGGGGAGAACGGGAAGTGATTGCTAATGGATCTGGGATTTATCTTTGGGATCATGAAAATGTTCTGGAATTAGATAGTAATTATGGTTGTATCACACTGAACGTACCAAAGACTCCTAAATTGTACATTTATAAAAATAAACAAACAAGCAAACGAAGAATATAAAAATGTAAAAATAGCAAATATAGTGAGAAGTAAATACAGAGTTTTTGAGATAAATCTTGTAGGATAGACATGATTTTGACAAAAGAATATAGCATCAATAAAGGCCTCTTGGAGCAGAAAGCATCAGTTAATTTGAAAATTAAAGATGGTCTAGTTTGGATAAATTATAGAGCAGTTTGGAAAGATAATGCTGAAGAGCTAGAATGAAATGAGATGCCAGACGCCCCTGAATACCCAGATGGAAATTCTCATCATCTGGAATTAGTGATGGCGCAGCCCTGACAGCTTTGATGGATGAGTGCCTTAAGGATATCATCGCAGGTCAGTTGGAACCCAGCTTTCTACTGCAGGAATTCTAATCAAAATTAGAATCACAGAATTTTATAGCCATGGGGGCCTATGCTATTATCGAGTTCTGTGATTTAAAAAGCAATATTATCGATACATAGATCGATACACAGAGCCACTTCCCTTTATCTGTGATATAGGGAAGATAAAGGGAAGTGGCTCTGTGAGCCAAACACAGAGACCCTCCCATCTCAGCCACCCTCTGTACACCCACTGAGGAAAGCAACAACAGCAGTATGCACTCCTCATTTTAGAGACATAGGCACTGAAAGACAAAGGTTGAGGTGACATCGCAAGAACATGCAATTCATTCTCGGTAAAATGTGGCCAGGCTTCGAGGGAAATGACAAAGGTGGAGATGATGTGCAGAGCACGTTTGGTAATGTTCAGGAAAAGAATGGCACAGTGGTGTAGGAGCCAAAAACAAAAAATCCATCTCTGCAATGAAGTTATTTAGAACTAGCATAGCTTAAATTAGTCTGGGATGTAACCCCTAATGTGTGGGAATGTGTCTTAAACATGTTTGCAGCTTTCACAATGACCTGCACGTAATAAATATCTATGAGTCAGTGTTCTCTTTGGGTTTGTTCAAGGGCATTTCCTGTGGTGGCATCTGCTATGTATCTGCAGGATGGTCAAAGGTGGCCCTCTGGGGGAAGTCAGACACTTTTCTACACTCATGCTTGCCAGGCTACAGAGGACAGCAGAGGGGAAGGATCCCATAAAGCTCCTCTCTCCTCCAAGCTCCAGAAGGAGGGAGGCAAGTTTCCTCAGCATGCAAAGTAGAAAGCAGGGCTTATTGTACACTCTCATTTCTTAATGGTCTGATAACAATATACAAAGTCCACATTTGGGTCTCAACTTTCATCTTTTTGATCTACTACGGAGGCAAAAATGAACCGGTCCACTCTATAAGTACAACAAGCTGACATTTCCAAGGGTTCCCCACCAGTGCCACCTGATTTTCACTCACCCCCCCCCCCAACAATTGATACAATCTTTGGTGGTGAGTGTCCCTGAACTTAGTCATAGTCTTAGCTGAATGGGGAGAAAAAGTATATGCACTTGTCTGAGAAACAAAGAATGGTGAGAAAGAGACTTCTAACCTGGAAATATGAGAAATCCTTTGTCAAGACATTTCCCAGCTTTCAATGCCCAATGAAGACATACACAATAGGCAAAACTCAAGCAGCTAAAGAGGAGGAAATCTATTTATTTGCACTGTATTGTTTCTTGCATTAGATCATGATTCCAAGGAAGTGCTGTTGTGACTGTTTGAATTCTAATCATTATAAGATGCAGGTCATGACTCAAGATGCTAATGTGAACACCAACAATAATTTTTAACACATAATCATGCCATTGTCTGATAAAAGCACTATCATACAACCACCCGAATTATGGAAAACAACCACCGGCTTAACTCTGGAGACAGGATCACAGGGCTAATTCTTATTTAACAATCTCAAGGAAAAAGCCCTAGTAAATGTCTGCTTGTCAGGGTAGAATTTCCTGGATCTTTCTTTGTCAGACGCTAAAGCTATTAAAGTGCTTCTATAAATAGTGGGATTTTTCAGGTATATTCTTCTATTATTAAAGTTTATCTGAAGAAAGATTTTCTTTGGGGAAATCTATGCCAAAGTGTCTTTCCTGAGGATGCAACGCATGGAAAAATGTAAAATGATTCTTTCGCTAGAGGGGAAAATACTCCTGACACTAGCCATGATGCACTTTGTTCTCATTATCATAAAATACAATCACTGCCCATAAACTTTTGCAGAAGACATGAAGAGAGTGTCTCTGTCACTAGGGGAATATTACTCATCTTCATTTCCACAAGTGGCTGTCAGTTTTGGCACAGGGGCGCACACTCAGAGGATGTTGTTGGTTGATCAAAGCCCAGCTGCCGTGGTTCAACGTCCTCCAGCAGAATGGGTCAGAGGTGTCCCCTGGACGGAAATTGAGTTGCTTCAGTTCCACAAATGTGCCTCGGACTAACACCCCTCTGCTCCTCCAAGGCTGACCTTTGCTTCCTCAGTTGCCTTGTTTTCAGCACTGTTTTTCATTCCACTTTGGAGCAGCTGCAGAAAATTCCTGTTTAGATTTCTTACCCTACTTTACCTGTTTTCTTCCCTCCCTCTGCCAAAAGAAGTGTACCCTTTCTTTTTCAGAGGGTGGGATTAAACAATATAAATGATTCCTTTGGCATCAAGAGCCAGACTTGCTCCCTACCGCACCTTCGGCAGAGGATCGGGATGAATCAAAGCATGGTTCACATTTTCAAAGAAAATGCCTACTTGAATCAGATTCTTGATGAGTTTAATTTTCCTCTTTGAGCCTCCAGTGGAATCATAATTTCCTTTACGTAGAAGAAAGTACATTAGCTCTGTTAACCCAAATACCACAAAGCTGCTGAGTGAAGAGCAGAGGACAGCTTGGCAATCAGATGCTTATGTAAAGGATTTTGTTTTATAGTAGCCACTTCTAATATTCATGACTCCGTGCCAGTGGGCTCCATATATAGAGCTTGTTATGATGTTATAATGAAACATCCTGGTCCATTAGTCCTCAAAGCATTAGACTTTTATTTTTCATTGTCCTTTTTTTAGCTTAGCAGATTGTGCTCCTAAAATGTGGTGCACTGCTAAATGAAATTAAAGAAACAAATAAAACTGGAACTATTAAGTGCAAGCCTCACAGATTACCCTATGATTTCCACATAATCTAATTATTACATTGATTAACTTTTCTTTTTTTCTGATCATTTGTGATGAATAAACTTCGATGACTGTAACAACAGCTTAAATAATTTAGAGGTCAACTAGACAGTATCCTAAAAATATAAAGGAAAATGATCACTGTTTTCCATTTTAATAAAAATAAATATTTTTATACAAAAATAAACACTAAATATATCAGATATCAATGGATTACTCCTGAAAATCTAGACAATGCTTTCCTCTCTATATGATGGAGGTGAAAAGAAATTCCTTTTCCTCTCTGTTTTCCACCTTCTGTGGTCCCACCAGGTGTGGTAAGTTCATCACGAAGCTAGAGGGAGTTCTCTAACTTTGCATATTACAAAGCCTTTCTTATCCAAGATAATCACACTAAATCACACTATGTTGTTTATTTTGAAGTATCATTTTCACTGCTATTGCTTGTGACCTTGGCTATAAAGGCAAAAGAAAATGGGACAACAATTATACAGATGACTAAGGCCAACACAATGCGCTGTGCTCCTCGAGAGAAACTCAACAGAAATTATTGAAGAGTATTGAACACATTGCATCAGTTTTTCACTCATTTACAAACATGAAAATGTCTCTTCTGGGCACAATAGCTCTCAGGGAAAGCTTGGCAGTGGATATAAACATCCTTCACTCTGGTTTTTTTTTTCCCCTTGACTTTTACATCAAGCATAGCACAGGCAGCATAGCAGAAAGCATGTTAGTGTTGGGGTCTAGTTTTGGGAGCTGAACTTGCATCCATCTTGTTTCTGCAA
Organism: Pteropus medius; assembly: GCF_902729225.1. NCBI lineage: Eukaryota > Metazoa > Chordata > Mammalia > Chiroptera > Pteropodidae > Pteropus > Pteropus medius. The sequence goes on from NW_024342475.1 coordinate 5,721,809, forward strand.
ATTAACTACTTCTGAAACTGGGTAAAATACTTAACTACTGTGAGCTACAATCTAGACTTCTAAAATAGGGCAAATATAACTTCAAAACCATGGCATACAGGTTAAAAGAGATAACATATTTAAGAAGAATTTTATAGAGCACGCATTCAATAATTATTACTTAGCTTTAATTCAGATTAGATCCTTAAGGTAGTATGAGAAAATCATAGATCTACAAAGAAAAGTTTATGCCTTCTCATTCCTTGATCTTATATCCCACTACCACTAAAACAAACACAGAAAAACAAAACAAAAAAGACATTTGCATTTATGAGATATTATAATACAGTTATAATAAGGCTTAACAGTTCACTTAGATGCTTTCTCTTTTAGATTGCTTCAAAAAAAAAATCTAAATTCTTCTTTATCTGTGCTTCTCTTTATGTTCTTAAGATGCACGGGAGCATGGATTGTGATGCTGGCCATACTATCAGCAGTTCACTTAGGCATTATTAAAACAAATTTCCAATGCAATAAAGCCTCTCCCTTTTGTAAAAGTAAATTATATTTAATAAGCTTGGGAACATCTAAGGTTGCCAAATCTGAAGCAAGACAGCCTTGATGACTTCAGTCCGTTCTCAGCCCTTGATTACAATTTGATTTCCTTTGGCATCAAAAGACAAACTATTTTAGTGAACAATGTTCTTCCTTTAGCAGGAGTGAGATCTAGTTACTTGGCAGAGGACCCGCTCGTTTGCCCGGCAACATGTCCAATCTCTTAGCAATAGCTGAAACACTGAATCTGATTTAAAAGCCACACAAAGCAAAGAAAATAACAGAAAGTATATGGCCCTCTGAAGTGCCTATGTTGAAGTTGCTGGCTGGTTAATTATCAGGTCACCACTATCTTCTTAGGTGCATCTTTACTATGCGGTCACATTTGGGAATAAAAGATATGCCTTTCATCAGCCCCTCAGCTGGACATTTAAGTTAGTATGTTTCAAAATATTATATTCTACTCAAAATGCTTTTTTTAACCTGGTTCTTCCTCAGAGTCCCTTGTTTAAAGCTACTTGTGTGGTTTCAATCCCCTGGGGAATCAGCAAGCCTACATCTGCCTTCACACTGACAATTTTCTCTCACAAGAACTTTTGGCGTCTCTCAACCACGTGAATATCTTTCTTTGGGAGTTCATCTGAGGTTTCAACCTGTTCATGTAATCTTACTTGATCACTTGGTGAGTATTGTTAATATTACTGCTAGCTTCATATTAGCAAGCTGACTTACCTCCCATTCTACAAAGAACAATTGTGTGTGTGTGTGTGTGTGTGTGTGTGTGTGTGTGTGTGTAAGGAGGGGTCAGCAGCATTTCTGCTCTCTAATTGGGCAGAGAGAGAAGCATTAGGACTCAGAGACTCAGTACTACTGTTCACACTATGTATTTCTTATGCTTGATGAGAACACTGACCACATACACTTGTCCCCAATACTTTCCACTTTGGACCTGTACTGTTCTGAAGGAGAGAGCATCTATAGCCACAAGGAATTGTGAAATAGCCTGCTCTATTAATAAGACAGATATGTGAGCCAATCTATATGCCTATATGGGATCCAAAATGCTTCTCACCTAAAAAACTATCTGCAAAGTCTGTAACCTAATCCTTTTGAAATTTCTAACCAGCCATGGCCCTATGCTAACCCCTGTCTACCTAGAGTTCTCCATCAAGCCCGCACTCTAGGACTCTCCCGATGCCCTAGATCTCTTCAGTCCTATCCTAAAACTATATCTGTTCTCTGTCCTATTCTTGCAGACTGCTGCTTTTTGCTGGTTGATGAGCTAATCTGACATTCATGACAGGTCTAAAGTATTAGTAGGTCCAAATGTATTAATTGTTCCCCTCTCATGAACTGTATTTACTTTTTAATGGAAGCATACTACAGACAATTAGTTTAGCATTCGTAAACTAATTTGGTAGGAATTTCTGGCAGCAAGACAGAAACTCAGGTGGGGAAAAATAACATGTCTTGAGGTAAATGGGACTTTTGGCATTTAGTTATTATATAATATAGCCACATATCAAAGGTGGTTTAATTATTTGTTAACTAACTACAGTGCAGAAATAAAATTCTCAGAGTCAATGCATGTGAAGCACCAGAATTGACCATAATTGGGCATACCGATGGAAAAATCAGGGCGTCACCTCTTTTCATTCTTAAAACTTTTAGTACATCAATTTCACGCTAACAATCCAGTAAGAGTTTGGCATTAGTGGATTTTATAATTCTTTTGTTTTTTAAATAAAATAGTAGAAGTTCCATTTCAAGAGATACTACAAATTTGATGGGGAGAAGAAAGAGATATTTATCAATACTTGAACATCTTTGTCCTTACTCTGACGTATTTGAGTGAATCACCCAACAACATTTTTGAGCATCTCTTGGGGCTAATTCAATAAGAACAGGAGATTCGATTTTTGGCAAGTTATTTCTAATCTAGCAAATAAATTAAGCATACATAAGAAAAGCAACCTATATGTTGTAAAAAAATGTTCTGATGAATAAAATAGATATAATTTCTGAGAAATGTAGGAATGATTTAATCATTTGGGAAAATAGAAAAGATCTCTGTAAAATCATATTCTTTTATAACAATTCAGTGTGTCCATCATAGAAAATCTGGAAAATACAGAGTGGTTTACGGAACAACATGTGAAACAGTACCTACCCTACAGAGATGTAATGAATTCATTTTATTCAAATAGCAAATTTACTGAGTACTTGTATATATATGTCTGAGGGCATTAGATTTTAAAGAATTGAGATATTATTATATATAATTCTATCATGCTTTTTCCACTTAGTGGAAATTAAATTATTATTAAATTATTAGCTTTTTCCCCATACCATATAACTTTTTCAGAAACATGTCATATTTTCGTCCAAACTGTCTGTCAACATTACCTAAGTAGATAGTGGAAAAAAACCAAGAGTGAATCACATATAATGTTGCAAAACACCAAATATAGTTAAAGCATCCTTATTTTAAAAAGAAATATACTCAAACACACACACAAACATTATTAAAACAGAAAGTGAAGGAAGAGGTGAACACTAATGGAGTCTATTAAAAAAAATACCAGGCAGACAGCATATTGGAACATCATCTAAGGACTCAGAAGAAAACAATATCTCTGAACATTATTAAACAGAATCCATAAGAAATGCTTTCAAGTTTTCTAAATTCCTTATAACAATAATATTGTTTACAGCTGTTGCTTCTGAACTTTTTTAGCAAAAGAATCTCTTTTTTTTTTTTTTCATATGAAGGATACCAATATAGAAAATTCGATAAAGGACGATCTTGGAGCTGGCCAACCATGGGTGGTCAAGAAAAAGCTTAGCTCTGATTTCAGATCAGTAGCTATAATAGTGAGCTCAGTGTGGCACTGTAATTATCCAGGAGATTAGAAATTATCTAACCTCCCTGCTCCTTCCCACCTGGGGCTATAGACTCTATGTGGTGCCCTGAGCTCTTATATAGGCAGTACATATTTCTGGGGAACCTCCAGATGGAGAATTTTAACCATAAACATTTGGAAACATCCTTTCAAGATCTCTTACCAACTTAAAAACAAAACAAAAAGCAGGAGGTTAGAGGAGTAGAAATCTCTCTGCTGACAAGGTACAAGCAGATTGGAATTTGCTGCCAGGTCTGCCTTCAGATGTCCCTGGGAGGGGGTAGGATGGGAAAGAATTAATATAAACTAAGGTTCTCTTATGTCCCAGCTTTGCCTATAATCCATGTAACTGATCCATTATCATCTTCGTCTGATGGAAAATCTGGGGCATGGTGAGGTTAAATGCTAAAAAATCCACACAGGTCATGAGTGTCCGAAGGAGCATCAGACCCCAGTGCAGTCTCATCCAACCCTGAGTTATTCACGGAATGTTGGCCTCATCTATGGGTCCTTTCAAAGGTCATTTTAGGGTAGTTCTCTGATCTTCACCCATTTCATTTTCTTATTTCTTTGGCAAATATAAAAAAAAAAGAAAGAAAACCTCACAGTATAAAAATCAGATTTCAAAACAAATCAAAAAATTGTGTGGGAAAAATCCTGTAAAGAAATATAACACATTGACTTTGTGTGGTGATCCTTGGATGATGATGGAACAAGAGTGGCTTATTTTTTATTCTTTGTGTGTGTGCATACGTATGTATTCACAAAGTGCTAGCTAGTTAATAATGGAAAAAAACTGATGACTTTATTTATTTTAAGGGAAATATAGGTCAGTTAACTTTATTGCTCTCTATCTACACACACATGCACATACACACACACATAATACAACATATAGAGAAAGAAACACACATAAATGTTGAAAATTTTCAATTCATTTTTTCTCTAAATTTTTAAAATTTTTCAGATTTTCTGTAATGAACAAATAATACTTGTATAAGTGAGACTATGATAAATGTTACTTAAAAAAAACTGCCCATTGCTTTTCCATTTCTTACGATAAGCCAAAATAGAGCACAATTGAACCAGAAAATAATTCTAGCCAGTATTTACAGGATTTACTTAACTCAGAAGTAGGATTAAAGTGCATTAAATAATAACAAAGGTCACCAGTTTTAAGAACTTTCTGTATGCTAAGCACTGTTTCAGGGCTTCAGCCATGTGATATCTTTAATAATTCAAAGTCCTATGAGGTAAATACAACCATTGCATAGAATTTAGGTGTTTTCACCACGATGGTGGATGCTGGATTTAAACCCAGACATTCTATCCAGAGACCCTGCCCTAACCATAAAGCCATTCTTCCTTAAAGAGAGCATAAAGAGATGTCAGAGATAACGAGTTCTTCCAGGATACATGAAATAGAATTGTCTACAAGCCATTGCCTAATCCTCCCTAGCAGTAGCATGTTTCGAGATTAGAAGTGCGTATGCCTTGGGGTTCGCACAAATGATGAGGCTGTTTGCAAAACCATAGTTATTCTACTCACTAGAAGGAGCCTCTCGGTGCAAGTAAACACTAAGAGTTGCAGCACATTTTGTACTAGCTTGCTTCCACAGTTAATTCCCTTCTGTGTTAGTAAAAAAACAAAAGGAAAATGTATTTATGTGCAGTATATACATGATATGTACACACACACATATATACACATATACAAACATATATATGTATATGCTATATATATTCCATATATGGGTCTATATATATTTCATATACATATATGTATATATTTTCTTTTTATTAAAAAGAACAACAAAAAAATTTGACTTAAGGAGGGAGTCATTGGCTGAATCACTAGCATCACTTCCTTCACCATCTTGATAATGATTTAGAATAATTTAGAAAAGGAAAAGGGAACAACAATAGTCTCACAATGTTCTTTTCCTTGGGAAAGAAAGATTGAATACCAAAGACCTATTCAACTTGAATGTGAGAACCTATTATTTTCTGATAAATCTTCCATGGTGGGAAGACTTCATAATCTTAACCAATTATTACTGAATAGAATCTGAAAGATTTGTGAGGACTACAGCCTTGGCATGAGCAAACAAACAAATTCCTTCATGTGCTTTTCTCCAACAAGCCGTTGTGTTGCCTACAGTATGGATGATGGCTCAGTCACTCAGTCACTCATTTATTCATTCCTGTATTTATTCATTCAACAAATATGTGTATATCACATTCTAAATGTCAAGTATTACATAGAATACATTTGTGAACAAGTTAAAACTTCAGTCCTCAAGGAGTTTACACTCTAGTGCGTGAGGCCAATAACAACAACAACAATAACAACAACAAAAACTAATAAAAATATAAAGTAAATTCAGGTCAGTATCAATGCTATGAAATAAAATGAAGTAGGTTAAGAAGAGAGAGATAACAGAATTGGGGATGGATTATTTAAGAGAGCAGGGTCAGGAACGATCTCTCCATGGAGGTGATATTTGAGCAGAGCCATTGAGGAAATGAGGTGTCTGAAGTTTTGGGAAGAGAAGTCTCAGATGAAGGAGTTGCAGTTCAGATGCTCTGAGGCAGAACTAGTTTACACGGTCACAGGTAGCGAGAAGACAATTACTGCTATACAATTCTAACCCAATGGATAGGTCTCGAAATGGAGCAACCTTACTATCCAAGGTTGGCAATATTTGGACAACCTTTTGGTTGTCATATCCAAGATGGTGATGGGGGTGAGTTTTACTGGCATCTCGTGAGTAGAGGCCAGGGATGCTGTTAATCACCCTATGATGTACAGCCCTCAAAGAATTATCCACCCCAAGATGTCTAAAGTGCCCACAGTTGAGAAATCTTGTTCTAAATTCTCCTCTACAGTCTTTCACAGACTGCTCTATCTTCTCCAGTGATTATGGAACCCCTTGATTAAGGAGAGAATTTAGACAGGATACTAAAACAAGCTTTTGTCCCAGATTGTGTAAACCTTTCCATGAAGAAGGACTATTGAACTGACGTATAGTCACTGTACTAAATAAATAAGAACATGTCAAAGGAACATACAATAAAAAGTTTAATATAGAGTCATAGTTACTTTCATGAAAACTTTAGCTGCACTTTTAAGGAATGTAAACAAAATACAGTATTAGTTCCTTACCTATTTGAACCCTCTCTACATTGCCTCTTATACCCTAGCTCTATAACATAACTTTGACTCACATGTTGTAGCAAACGTGCTTCATTTCCAATCTGCATCCTAAAAATTTGGCAGCAAACAGAGCAGTTACTACTAAAAGTGTTGATTACAACCCAGGAAGAGGAAAGATAACAAGGTGAAGGAAAAAGAGAAAAGATGCAGCCCACAGAGATTGGAAATGAGATGGGGAGTTATGGGGGTAAAGAGATATAGGTCAGCTGGGCTGTTGTAGATGACAGGCATTGTTGAACAAAGACAGCTCTGAGTTGTCCTGGCAAGAGTATGCTGGACAAGAACTAATAAATGCTGCACAGAGAATGGAAGAAGAGAAAAGTAGCAAAAGTTAAAGGTTAAAATTTCTGGTTTTCATTATACGGTGTTTCTAAAACCTTTCAAGTGAAACCTACTCATTTCTGCTACAAAAAATGTCTAGGATTTTCATCTCATAATTTTTTCATTTGATAAGGAACTGCTGATTGCTATTACTTTTCTCCTCTCTGCTGCCCACCCCATCCTCTTTCTTCTACATTTAAGAAGTGGTGATCTAAGGAGAGAAGTAATGCAAGGAAATGACTTCACCATTTTCTCCAAAATGAGGAGAAAAGCTTGCAGGCTTGGAAGGTTGTGTTCAATAAGTTGCATGCACATAAATTAAGTAAAATATGGTATATTGGTACATAAAAATGTTCAAATAACTGTGTCTAGTATAAATGCATAAAATCTATGAGATTTTAAATCTGTTCCCAAAATTGGAAATTTATGATAATTGTGCTAAGACTAATGATATGGACCCAGTTGTATTTCCCACTAAAATATATGTATAATTATTAAAGCTCTTAAAAAGTAGAAGATACTCTGTGGCCCACCAGATGAGACCTCTCAGTAATGTGATAGATGACTTCAAATCAGACATTACTCCCATGTGAAACAGTATTATGTATTTATGACTGCATCTGTCTAGTTTCACAGTTCATTAATAAGACCATCCAAGAGGAGATCACACTGTTATTGCTTATTGCATTTATTATCTAAGTGACTGAAGTAGACACATATATCTCACATAAATAGCATACAGTTCTGGTATTTTCGAAATCAGTCATACATTTTACCTGTTGATAAATGTCTCTTCACATCACTGGATAAATTTTCACTGTCTAGAGTTAGGGGGAGCTGAGAGCACACAAATATATGAGACTGGTGTTTGTTTAGAATGGGAAAAAGAAGAGGAGATGGACTTAGTGAGTACTGCCTTTTCCCACCACCAGAGGATACAGGCTAATGAATGTGGGAAGGCCTAAGATGCATCTGTTGCAAGGTTTAATGCTGGCCACAAATAGTTGGGAAAATAAAAGCTGATAACAATCAATTCTAGATCTTAACAGAGAGATTAATCTTGTTTCTGTTTATAATACATGAATTGAGTGTGTGTGTGTGTGTGTGTGTGTGTGTGTGTGTGTGTGTGTGTGTGGTGGTGGTTTTGTTTTGTTTTTTTAAGAGTAGAGTTGCCTGGGATATAACTTAATGTGGACTGGGTGAGCCCCAAGTTAATCATCTGTCATCTACCTTGGGTTTCAGGGACTCTTCTGCGTAGCTAGGAATCCCTGAGAAGGTTACAGGAAATTGCCTTGTGGGCGTAGCTTCAGAGGGCTGGAGTGGACAGTGAACTTCATTTCTTTTCCCATCAATGTCTAAATTTGTCTCCATTGTTTCTCTCTCTTTTTTTTTTCTCTCCTACTAAAATGGGACTTGAGCCCAGTAGGGGACAACAATATCTTAACAGAGAACTCTGGACATCGAAGACGGGGTCATCTGCATTGTCTGAACTCCATGTGCAACAGAGATTACACCCGGAGAAAACAAAAGAACTACGCAACAGAAACGGCCACAGCCAGTAAACAAGAGAAACGTGACCGTTGGAACAAGCGTCTTCCTGCAGTGGCTGGAATCGGTGAAAAATAATAGTTCTTCTCCCACCCCACCCCCATCATGAGTCTAATGCCTTCAAAAAAAGAATCCAGGCAGCGAGGTTTTCCTAAGGCTCAAGCTACTCCTCAGGAATGAGTTAAAGACTTTCAAAAGCTTCAGGGGCGGAAATTCAATCAGCACAGCCTCCTTGCACTAAAGGGTACCCCGGCGGCCTCCAAGTATCAATGCAACTTACAGTAGTTCTATTATGACTGGGAGAAATCTGACTCAACATATAATAGAGGACAGTGCAGTCCAATCTTTCTCATTTATATGGGATATTAGGCTTACTAAATCAATGGCACATAAGTCGATGATCCAGATGATATATTTATTTTAGTTTAATATAGCAGGGAACATTTCGATCATTCAACAAATGTTTCTCTGTGCCAGCTTTTTAACTCAGCAGTGGGCTTAAATTCTAGTGTTAGATCTCTCAGTACCTTTGCAAATATGATTACTTGAAGTTTTAAGAATCCCATATCTAAAAACATGATATCCATAAAAGTTTAAAAGAGTGCACTATTTCTTGATTTCAGAGATTCATAGAAAACAACAACAACAAAAACAAAAATATACCCAATGTAGAAGCCTTTGGTGATTGTATTTTACAAGATCAAAAGAATGCGAATAGCCACAGACTTGCTAAACTGGATCAAAGTCTCTCGGTACTTTTAAGATAGCCATACATTTGAATAGCCTCTATCACTATTTCAGTATCTTGGGACATAAAGACAGGGACCACAGAACTGAGGTTGACTCAGACACAGCAAATGAAACTCCCAATATCCTGGCTCGTTACAGCTGAGCACATCCTAACTCCCTTCTCCTGTGTTTGCTGATGCTATCACTCCTGAAATTGAGTTATGCATGACAAGCTGCTCCTAAAAAGCTAATGGAAAATTGGTAAGTTAAAGACAAAGAAGATGTTTATTCTCTTCCCCAAAGTAAAATTCATAAATATTTTATTATTGTTTTTGTGGCTATTCAATTCCTTTCATTTAACTTATTGTACAATATCATTTATGAACTCAAACAATGAAGTTGGTATCCAACAAATGGGAGAATTGAAAGAAAGAATAAATGTGTGTGCAGAAAGTGGTGGTGATAAGTGAGAGGACAAAAGCTACCAAGATATGCTTTTTCATAATGTTATTATGACTCGTTTTAAAATCCCTTAATCAAATTTCCAATCTTTTTATCATTAAGCACTTTTGCCGGATATCATGGATGTAAAATATTTTGCAATAATGGCCCTTGGTCATTTTGCATCCGCTCATGTGACTACTGTTTCTCTTTGATTTTTGCAGAGGTATGTTGAACCTGTCATCTTTAGGTATTTGGAAAACAATTTACAGCCTCTTGACAGTTGATCTGTCTTTGAGATCTAGAGGGGTGTATATACAAACATGGATCGATGAGGCCCAAGGCAAGCAGAAGACATGCTTTCAAACTACAGCCAAGTACACATTAAAGTCATTTTACACGGGTGTCGAAATTTAGGAAATATTATCAGAAAACAAATTTTACTGGTATCCTAAAATCGGAAGTAAGTGGCTTAAGTGAAATGAGGATTAGTGGAAATTGTACATGAGCCCCTCAGAGCCCTGATGGATTTGTTTCTTCCTTCCACATCAACTTCATCTTAGGACTCAGTGAAATTGAGACTTAAGAGGCAAACAAACAGACAAACAAAACAAACAAACAAACAAACAAAACTTAGGAGAGAAATACTTTAATATTCACTCGATCTTGGGGTAAAAAAATACTTTATTAGAATAAAACCAAGAAAAAGTGATAAAAGAAAAAAACTGTTGATACTTTTGCTTTCAATGTACTAGATACTATTGTATGCACTTTCCAAATACCAACCAATATAATCTTTCTAACAAAGGTATGAGATATTCTAGAATTAAACCCACTCTACAACAGAGAAAACTGAGGCTGTGAGAGATAACATGACTTGCTCAAGATGAAATCACTCATAAAGAACTAAGGCAGGTTTTTAATCGTGGAAATATACCTTCCGAGTATATACCTTAAGCTTAGACTTGAAAAAAGTTAAAAAATTGTAATTTTTTTAAAAGTAAACAAAAAATATAGCAAGAGAATAGGTACATATCCAAAGAGTTTTGATCAGTGGACTCCAATACTGGGTACAGAATTACCTAGGGAGCTTAAATAACGTCAGTGCTAGTACCCCAATCCAGGCCAATTAAATTGGAATCACTAGGTAAGAGTCTGGCATTAATATCTGTATTAAAAGCACCATGGGTGATTCTAATGTGCAGTAGATCGGGGGAAATATATGACATCATTTTAACAAAAACAAAACAAAACAAAACAATAACATCAGTAAATGAATCACAGAAAAATTTCAAGTGGATGATGACAAATGATTACTCTTACTTGTGAACAGAGATATATGGTTTTAAACAATGGAACATCATTTAGTTCCTATCGAATTAACAAAAGTTTTAAATTTTTTTGATAATGAAAATGATGATATTCTTTTAGCAAAAGAAGCATATTAGATCTATAATTTGGTACATCCTTCCTAGAAGTATTTAATGAATATGCATTAAGACACTAAAATTGATTCCACTTCTCAGAATCTATCTTAAGGAAATAGAGATAGGCATATTCCGTTACAAGCATGTCTGTAACAATATTGTTTATAGTAGTAAAAATGGAAACATTGTTAATGATAAACATCATAAGAGTAGACAAATACATTATTTGTACATTACTGGTACATTGGTAGAGTAGACTAGAGCAGTGTGAGACATTCAGAGTCCTCTTCATGAATATGAGATATGTCTATGGTGTAATGCTATGTGAAAAAAAAGTTAAAAGTCTACACTATATATTGCCCATGTTGCATATATGTAATTAAAGTACCAAAGGGAAATAAAAACATTAACAATAGTTATCCCTAGGTTAACTGTTTCTTATAATGCCTATAAATTACAATGGATATAAATGGGAGTGTTCCAACAGGGTGGGTGACTACTAGTGTGAGAAAGCACAGAAGTCATTCAGACACAGATCAAATAATTATGCTGAGAAATCCCACCTATTTCTGAGTCCCATAAAATGTTATCATAGCCCTAAATTCAAGGACCTGATACACAATCAGATAGGCAGAGGTGGTATTCATTATGCCACGACCTTGGTGAAATACTTACTTGCCTGCTGTACTTTAGGCTTATGGGCCACTTTCAGCTACTCATACCTGCTTATTGGTGTCATATTAGTGCTAAAGTTGTAAGAAAACATATGTAGATATTTTCAAAGGGCTAGAAGCAGAATCTATGTTATTGGATTACATTTCCAAACAACTTTTAACCTATTCATGCAAGTTATAAATCTAAGCCAATTAGCATCCATGAATCACCAATCCATTCTCAAGCTACTTATTAATTCCACTTTTACGTGAAAATGTACAGTTATAAATTCTGAGATTTGTTGATGCTTCAAACCTGTGGAGTTATAATGCCCCCTCCTAAATATCCCCATGTTTGAGTCTCAGCTGACGCTCATAACCTCTACACACTGAGTATTTTTGAGTTCCTCTCATTTCAACCTGGGTAAATCTGTGTCTCCCAGAAAAGCCCAACTGGAAACAAACAAAGAGGAAAAAAAAGAGTTTTTCTGAGTTTAAGAGATATAAGGAAATGAGACACACGTATGCACACACAGAAACACACACACACACTCTCTCTCTCTCTCTCTCTCTCTGTCTCTCTCTCTCTCTCTCTGTTTTGCTGAAATTCACCAGGTAATGAATCTTTCCTCTTGAAGCTGCCCATTTCCTGCCTGAGCCTGTTTAGCCAGTAATAATATCCCATCATAATTAGAAGACACAACACAATTCAGGAGATAGGATCTAGATAAAATGTTTCACAGTGGGAACAAAATCCTCCTTTTCAACAGGAAGCTAGAGCAAAGGACAGAGTGAGAGACTGAGCTTCTCTATTTTTTTATGTATTTCTTCCACATTAAAAAGTGTCAAATGAGAGGCAGCTAAGAGCCATCAGGATTAAAAGCCCAGAGGGTAGCATGTTACCACAGGCAATGGTATATATACACTTACAGCAACGTACCTTTTGCCTAACTTTTGAGAACTTGAACTCATTTGTATAGTTTGCTGTGAAGACACGGGAGGCTTTCACTCTCCTGGCTGCATCATGGCCCTACCCTGTTCCCCTGTACGTTATTCTGTGCTTACAAAGCTGAAAAGACCAATGAAATGATGTAGAAATGTCTCGGTGGGCAGCAGATACGAGGGCACAATCACACATCATCATCAAAAAAAAAGCTGCCAGTTTCCATTGCAGGTTGTTGCTCTTTCTACTTCAGTCAAAAGGAAGGCAAGCCCATTCCTACTGAAAAGAACATGCGGCGGGTTGGAGAAATGTTTAAAGACAGTCAAGCACATAATGCTGCCCAGCTGTGGAATGCTGAGAACGACAGCAGAGGAGTAACCTGACACATCACGATTGGGGAGGCTGGATCTTTAGTTAAAGATGTGATGCATGTGGCTTGTAAGTGGTTTGTGGAGTTTAAAACAGTCGGTGTGAATATGCTTTACAGGATCAACTCCCCACCTCACATAGTAACCTACGGTATATGGACTGCTCAAAAATGAGTTCTGCATTTTGGAAGATGCCAATGAAACATAAAATTATTTCTCATCCTAAAGGAGCTAGAAAAATAAAGACAACACTAATGACAATACTGCCAGCTTAGATATTTCTGCATCCACCATCACCTCGTTTACTTCAGTCTCAAAGAAAAAGAAGTGCTACCTGTTCAAGACTGACACCCCTCTCCTGACCTGCACTCCACACATCATCCAAAAACACTGGGCTTACTCCCTCTGGGCCCCCTGCCTTTCCTCTACATCCAACCTCTTCTCCTCTATTCCAGCTGTTACCCCTACAGAATAAGAGCATGTGTTTGAGCTGCTTCCTTTAAAGCTAAAATCCTTCCCTCGATCCGACACTGCTCTCTTCTTACCACCCTCTCTCTCCTTTCCTTCACAGCAAGCACCCAAAAGAATATTCAACGCCTGCTTGCCCCAACTCTCTCATTTTGTCTAGAACTTAAGTAATGCATCTTCTGTCTCTACCAATCCATTTCATCTGCTTTTGCAAAGCAGAGTTTGATGGTTGTCACATGATTGGACTCTTCTGTGTTTGTGCCCAGCATTATACTTTGTATATTAGATGTCTTATCTCCTTAGTGTAGACTCTCATCATCTCTAGCCTCATGCCTTCTATAGTTACCTAACTGGATCACTTGGTCACCAGGTTTGTACTGCTGTAATCCATTCTCCAGGCTTCTGACTAATGATCTTCCTAAATCCCAATCCAACCATCGTGATCTTTCAGTGGCTTACTACTGTCAAAAGATAGCATAAACAGACATGATTCTTGTCCCATGGAGCTTACAATTGAGAGAGGGAGACAATTAAAAAGCCAGTGAAGTGACAAATGCTACGAACTCTCATGAGGGTTGCCAAGGAAACAAATGCTATTATAGAAATTTTTTAAATGGGGGAGATACTTTAGTCAAGGAGGTGTGGAAACTTCTCTTTGAGAAGGTGGCATTAAAGCAAAAACTAAAATCTAGGTGAGGACTCAGGGAATACATGATCCTTGAATAGCTAAGACTCTGATTCAGGATAGTGCTAGGTATACTCGAGGAAGGGCAAAAAGATTTATATGACTGGACGGTAAGAGGAAAAGAGGCAAGAAAGGTTACTGAAGTAAGCAGAGGCAAACCATGCCTGGTCTTGTGAGCCAGATAAAGAATTTAGATTTTATTTCAAGTGCAATGGAAAGCTTTTGAAGAATAATAGCGGGGGAGACACACAACCTGATTTTGTTTTTAAAACAGCCTTCTGGTTGCATAGTGACAAAGAAATGAGGAGCAGAGAAGGAGCTAGCTAAAAATTATCATAATAGCCCAGGCAAATGGCAATGGCCTGAACTATGGAGGTATCAGTGAAGACGGAAGGAAACAGACGAAAGGAAACAGACAAATTCAGGATTTCAGGGTTTGCTGAATGAATGGAAAGAAAAAGGAGTAAAAGAAGACAACCCAGTTATGGGTAGGGATGGTGTTACTGGGATGGGGAAGATGGAGAGAAACAGATCTGGGGAAAAAATTAGGAGTTCAGCCTCAGATATGTTAACTTTGAGATGTTTAGAGAAGTATTATAGATAATTAGAAATATGAGTCAGAGGAGAGATCTGGCTGAATATATAAGTCATCGTTACATGCATTGTATTTATAGACATGGAGATGGATGAGATCATCTGGCAAAAGGGTGGCAAGTGAGAAGAAAAGAGTGTGCGGAACAAAGAAACCTCAAAAATCCAAGGTGCACTGGAGGAAGGGACGCCAAAAAAAGAGATGGAGAAGGTGCCAATGAGAGGAGAAAACAGGAGAGGGTGAAGCCAAACTAAGAAAATGTTTCAAGAAAGAGAAATAATCAAATATGTCAGTAAAATGAGAGTTGAGAGTTAATCATTCAAGATGGGAAGAGAGGTGTTGAATAAAAGACATCTGGAAATGTACAGCTAAATAAGAAAGCTTGTGAATTGGCAATTCAGGAAGGTAGACCTACAACTAATAAGTTATGTGGGAGACATATAGACCCTCACAAATAATCAGACATAAAGATTAAATAATCAGCAATAAATTAGTAATTTGGTTTTTAAAGTTATAACAACAAAATGTCAGCCAAAATGTAGTAATATTGGTATTTTATATTTTACTCTTGGCATTATAAATTAATGCAACTCTTTAACAGGAAAATAATTTGACAGTGGATATAATAAGAACTTTGACCCAAGAATTGTACTTATGGTTAAAAGATTAACCTAAAATACTTGCGTGCCCCAGGCTGTTTATTCCAGCATTACTTATAACATTAAAAAAATTTTGTTTAATCAAATGTTCCTAAATAGTGAAATGCTTAGGTAAATTATAGTGTATTCACTTAAGGAAATAGTATGTAGACTAAAAGTAATATAAAAAGTGTTTATGTTATAATGGAAGGTAAATAAGACACACACATACACACACACATGTTTAAATTCTGATTACAATGTAAAAGTTAATCTGCACTTAAAGAAAAGTGCCTGGAAAGAAAGGCACCCAAAAAGCTAGGAGTAGTTTTATAAGGGGAATGGAATTATAGACGATTGTTCTGTTATTTTCTATTAGCTGTAATGCAGTTTATATTACTTTCATAATAAAAATATTTTATTTAATATTCTAGTGATATTCTCTTGGACTCATGGATAACAATTGTTATGAATATTTTGAATAAAAAGGGAAATATTAATATTTATGTTCTTTATGTCACAGTCGTGAGGATTTCTTTTGAATGTAAGACTACCGATGCTGACATATGTGAAACCCAAGCTCCTTGGTTTATTCCATTTATAAAGATGTACCTTTGTGAGTTGTTGTAAACATGAGCTGAATCTGCTTGACCAGCAGTTGACAATCTCTCGAAAGATCTTTTTTTTTATTATTCTTACTTTGCCTAGTCACTAGTTTTCATAGCAACTGCCCACTCCATGAAACCCTCCACCTCTCTAGAAACTAAGATCCCATACTCTTTGGAACATGAGCACCATCCCTACTAAGTAAATATTTTCAGAGCATAGGGGCCAAAAGGCTGTCAGCCCCTACCTGAAACCATATTCCCAAGAGTAATGATTCAGGTGACAAACAGATGGTTTTTCCAGTTTCAATGAAGGCTCTGCTCTGGGGATATAGGGCTTTTTTCTGTCTTGTATTCAAAAAGACACATCACAAACTGTAGTGAACTTTTTCTGAGAAACAAATCAATCCCTAATTTTACTTTTGGAGGAAAAAAAATTAATAATGTCAAACAAACATAGCCCTCTTTATGTCAACAGAATATTGGAAGGGAGGAGTGGGGGGAAAGGCCCGAAAGCAATGCTCTCTATATATTTCACGTAGGAATTATTCAGACAAGAGAGAGAAATTGAGGCATATGAGAAAAAGAGCGTGAGTTGTAGCTCAAAGAACTTGGAAATAGTAGGAAGAAAATCTATTTTTTTCAAGTCTGATTTCCAAATAGAATAACAGATTTTCTACATTTCAGTTAAGGTGCAACATATTATTGAAAACCTTTATACATAACTCTTTTCTGCGCACAAAAACACTGTAAAGCAATTTTAAAATCATGCATTCTCTAAGGTGAAGGCTGACTAGCTCAGTGAATAGAATGACCCAAAAAAATCTGATTGAAGCTAAAAATGACATAAATCACATAGAACTATAATTTGCAAATTCATTGTACGAAGTAATTAATCAAAGCATGGCTGAGTTTTAGGAGCTGAGACTTTGATCTGACAAGTAGAAGAAATATAGTGAAACTAGTGGGGATCAGGCTGCAGCGTTTAGACTTAAAATGGTTTTCCATGCCAGTCACAAGTTTAATTACTTCTTTTTTTCCCCCTTGCTGACAGTCCCAAATTAAAATAAATGGACCACATCGAGACAAATCTTGGATACATGTAGTGCTTAAGAATATATTGTTCCAGATACAGGAATAGCTTGAAACCCGTGAATACGTTTGCTCCCTCAGTTTCTCTTAAATGATAAAGAGGTAGAGGGAGGGATAAGATGGACCATTAAAGAAGAAAACTTGGCTAACTCTAAACCACAAACTTACATGGACTGCTGGGGGGAGGTGGGAGTTTTGCTTGTTGTACGCTCTCTTTCGCATGTCAGTGTGAAGGTTTTAAAAGAAGGGACAGCTACAGGAAGTGGAATAGACAAATGCCATGTGGTCACGCAGTGTACTGAGCTAATTCTTTTCTAAGTGCAGGTAAATCGTTTTATATTTAGTGAAAACAATCGACTCAATTACAAATTAATGAGGGGTCGGAAGCTTGATTGGGGATTGTCTGCCCACACATTTGCCATCATCTTTAAAAAAAAAATAGATCGCTCATAACTTGAAGCAAGGAGATATCCGAAAACATTAGCTGTAAAGTTCTAGTTACCATGCACTGGCCAGATCATTTCAAGGAATCCTTTTGAGAATTTCCCTGAAGGCTACTCAGACCTTTCTTGAACTCCTAGTCAGCAGTCTCACTTTCTCAGAATCCAGCATTTAGAGAGTTCTCATGTCTCCCGACCTTCTTGTTTTAAATTCCCAGTTTCCTAGTATTTTCTCCAGACTCATTAGAATAACTCGGAACAGGACAGTAGTATAGTGCAGAGGTAAACAGGAAGAGAGCTGACTCCTCAGAGCCAGAGGCTGCTGCGCAGTGGTATTTAGGCTTGTGAAGCACAGATAAGAAGGTGAATAAAAACAGTGATGTATTTGCGACAATTTGACCATATGCAACCAACTCAGTGAACAGGTTCAACAAACATTTCAAACATGTTTAATTTGAGAAACAACATTCTTCCTGCCAATGCCACATTTCATGGGAAAACCATGGAAGGAACTGTATAGTAGTATAATCTTGTGTCAGTTACTTAACACTGACATTAAACAGCACAGTAAAAATTTAGCAATTCTTATGACCTGTTCCCTCTCCGATTCACCACAGAGGCTGTTTGATACTTCAACTTTCCACAAACCTCTTCTGATCCATCTTCTCAATAACCTCTCTTCTTTCTTCACATAGAAAATGAACGAAAGTGGATATTAACTCTCCCAACTTTTTACTACTAAGCCAATTTATGTATAGCTGCACCCATCCTTCTCTCTCTTGTCTAGTCTTCTTGTGAGATGAGTCCCACTTCCAGGTCCCTTGTCCTCCTGTCCTTCAGACTTCATTCCTTTCCATGTCTTCAAGACCTCATTCGGTCAATTACTAGATGACATTCCCCTTCACCATAGCTCCTGCTAGCACCCAAGGTACCTTTTGCATCTTTGTGAAAAGGTAATTATGAAACGGCATCACTTCCTCTGGATTATACCTCTTGGTGCTACACCAAGGATTACTCCCAGTGTGTCCCCTCCCCAGGCACCTTTGTGTGATACAAAACCATGGCCCTGCCCTCTCCTTTCTTTTATCAATACCACTACTAGCTATTCTGTTCCTTCTAACCCCACTGTGCACGGGGTTCATGACAGCTGCTTTTTAAAAAATGTAACACTTTAATATTGAAAGAAAAAGAGGAAAAAAGTAGACCTAACCTCAAAATCTTCTCTTTCTTTAGAAAATTCCTATTTTTTTTTTTTTTACAGACAAACTTTCTGAAAGTATTCTCTATATTTGTCTAGTCATCTTCCTCACCTTCTACTTAGTCTTCAGTCTGAAATCTGCTATTCGCTTTGATTTCTCTGTTGAAATCATTTTCACAAAAATCTCTGTTCTGTTCTTTGGCACCACTGGTGTAGTTGGCTGCTCTCTCTTCTCAAGGTTTTCATACCCAGCCCACCCCTACTCCCACCCTCCCAGAAAACACTCCTAGATTTCCTTCTACCTTTGACTGTTCCTTCTAAATCTCCTTCACAGCAACTCTTCTTCTGCCAGCCTCTTAAATGTTGGAATCTTTCAAGTTTTAGTCCTAAAGTCTTTTCTCATTCCATATACTCTCACTGGTTTGCCTCATTCATTGCAAGATTTTGAATAACTATCTTTGACAGTGACTATCTAAACCCAATCACCATCTAAAGAGCTCCCAGATGTCAAACCTAGATACAGCCAACTGCCCAATGGACAGCTCTACTTGGATAGCGCCTTAGACCTTACAATTCAACAGATATCAATACAGAATTTGTTCTCTCCGCGTGAATGATATAACTATTAACTCAGTTGCCATTTCCCAGAGCCAGGGCAGCACGTTGATTCTTTGCTCTTTCTCTCTCCTCATATCAATTAACAAGTGGTATCTATTCTGTTTCCTAAGTGTTTCACAATTCTATCTAGTGTCCTGCTTTTGCTCACTACCTCCCTCTCTAGAATCTTGAGTGCCCTAACTGCTTTTCCAAACTCTCTTCTTGCTCATTTCCATTCCATTTTCTAGAACTATCTTTCTAAAGCACAACTATGACTTTGCCCTCTGCTGCTTAAAATTCCTCAGCTGTTCCTCGTTATGACTTTGCCCTCTGCTGCTTAAAATTCCTCAGTCTAAAATTCTTTCAAGTAGCTTACAATGCCCTATCTAACCTGACTGCTATTCTCTGTTCTCATCTCTCACCGTTACCTCCTTATACTAATGGCCTTTGGTTTCTAGATCACATCATACTTTATACTGCCACACATAATATTCCATCTGCATGAGGCATCAGCTCTCTGACTCCCCAGACACTATGAGGGGTAAATCCCACCCTTCCTTCATGATTCAACCTGGCCATCAATTTCTCCAGAAAACTTTAACTGATACACCCAGCATCCCACTACCTTTCAGTCTGGGTTAGGTGCTATATAAGTTAAGAAACATTATTGAGTCATATAAATTGTAAATTCGAGGAAGATTCTAGCTTTAGTCATATGAGATGCAGGGTTCTGTTTCTCATGTTTTGGAAATGTTTCACTCTGATGTGGATTTCATTCTGTGTGAGCTTTCTTCTGGAGGCAGGAATAATGCCAAGCTTACATCTTTACAGCCTGCTGTCCCAAGGAATTAATAACAATATAGAAGAATGGAATATCAAGAGGACAGAGAACAAGATAAAAACATTATTGCCCAGGCAAGTACCATTTAAGCTCAGTAAACAATGATGAAATGTATTATGCACAAGGTTCCAGATCATCCTTGAAGCTACCATCCCTCCTCACCCCAACTCTAAAATAACCATTCTTTTCTACTAATCATTAGATGGTTTCTGGATATTTACTATGGGCTAGGCAACAAGCATGGCTCTGAAAATACACTGTTATATAAGACAGTTTTCATCTTCATAGAACCTGGTTGGGGTTATAGGTAAGTAAGCAGGGATAATACAAAGGTTAGTTTTACAGTAGAAGAGTGCTGGATACTATGGAGGTCCATGACTCCAGCTTTGCAGGTAGAGGTAAGGTTAGAAGAGCACATAGATGGGGCATTTACACCTGTTATATGTTTGGAATTTATCTTTAGGCCAATGCGGAGTTAATAAAGAGTTCTGAGACTAGACAATAGTCAAGTAAGTCCATGAGATCAAGAAGGACGTAAAAGTGTCATGGATTAGCTAAGGGCAGCAAAAATAGGGATTGAGTGGAGAGATTAGATCCACCTAGAAGAGTGAGTAGAGAGGATTTGTGGTTGACTTTGATGTAGGTAGGAGAGAAAAGAGTCAATGATTCTCAAATGATTCTATCGAGTTGTGCACTGAACTGAGGAAGAGGGTGTGAGGGGCAAGTTACCTGTAATCTTTACGGTAATACCAGAAATTCTGGCCCTTGATTAGATAGAAACGATAAAGAAAAAATAAAGGAATTACAGTAGAAAAACTCTAAATCCTGATAGTGAGAGTGACATTTTTGTTATAATCTATGAAGCTACTAAGGAAGACAATTAAGAGAACAAAGACTATCAGAGAAGCCACACAGATTTTACCTTGGGCTTTCTGAAAGTCAGAATGGAAAAACATGTGTCGAATGCTGAAGCGGAGTTCTATCTAGCATTAGAGTGCCATTTTTTAAATTTCCTTTCTAAACTGTTTGACTCAAGAACTTGACAATTGTATTAGATGGCAGAGACCCTTGAGATGCTCTTTAGATCATTGAAGTGTTTTCTTTTATTCAAATTCTTATTCATATCTAGCATCATCTTCTTAGGAATTGAAACTATGTTATTTAGCATTTTTGCAATGCCACTTAGCAAATTAATGAAGAAAAGAAAAAATTATAAACATCCTTGATGACGATCAAATCAGATCAAATACTACAATGTATGCATTTCTTTTAAGTATTTTTAAAACATTTTTTTTAAAAAAAAGTCACCATATCTGAGAGTCACGATAAAGCTTTCCTTCATAAAATGAGGGGAAAACTGCCTACATTTTAAAAAAAGATAGCAAGGAAGTCAACATGAAGCTAAAGAAAGATACTTGTCTGTAGACTAAAAATTAAATTGAAATGGATCCTGAGAAGAAACAAATAAAAAGTATCATACAAAGGTAACTAAATTCTGTATCTTCCTAACCCAGTTGAGTCAACATTTCCTCTTCTCTTCAATAGAAAAGCTACTTAAGAAAAAGGTTTTAGTGGTAGCTTTGCTATTTTCAATCAGACTTCCGGTTAAGTATAAATGAAAAATGTATTTGTTCAAGTTGCTGAGAAAAAATTTGGGATGGGATTGGTAACCTGACAAGAGAGAATGAATGGGGATCAGAGAGAAGTATTGAAACTAACAACAGACTATTTGTCTTGTCGCTTTATTGTCTCCATATGGAGCTATTAAAATAAGAACAACGCAGAAACAATATGTTAGGCTCAATACATTGAGCTATGGCTCAAGTTCAATCTTCAATTATATGCTTTTTGACTATGTAGAAAACTATATTCAAATTGTCCCTCCACTCAATTCTTATTATTTGAGTTGAGGATTTCTGGACAGAATCAGAAACTTTTGGGAGTGACCACTTATTCTAGAAATCCTTGCTGGGCCCACTCGGTTTTGCAAAGTTGCCTTCCTGGTAGCTCAGCTCTCCCATCTGGTTTCACCCTGTGCAAATGTTTAATGGAAAAGCTTTTAAGTGGGAGAAAAACAATGTGATAGATGTCTTATTTTCCTCTATAGCTGGAAACAAAGCTTTGTGACACATTTGCTAAAAAGGGCAGTTTATCTAAGTGTGTGTGTACATGTGTGTTAAGATTAAATAGAGGCTTAGAAGAATAAAATATTATGTCTTCTAAATATCAGAATTACTGGTGTCATTCTTAAGTATACATAAAGCTTGGCTGGTAAATGACCATAAATCCACTTTTCCCTTGCTATAGTTTTGAATCAATAGTTTACAATAACATATTAACATCTTTTCAGGAATATCAAAATTGTTCATTAAAAGAAAACATGCAATTAGGTGGGCAAGTGAGAAGAATAATTTAACAACCACAAATAACCATATTTTTCGCTTTGAATTAACTAGATTCTTAACTGAATTGATCCACTGTCTCATATTTACAGGAAGGCAGCCAAAATCAGCTTCGTAGTTATGATAGCCTCATGTAAACTACCCATTTGTGTCCTATACAAGAACCACAGAGACTCCCCCAAAACAAATCAATATCACTATCTAATATGTATTTCAAAACGCTTTCTTTTATAATTTATTTTATGTAATTCTTTGTTGTTTCAGAACCATTCTACTCTCTCTTTCCATCTCTGTTTTGGAAAGGTAAAAATATCTTTCAGAAATCTGGGAACCAGTTAAATTTCAACACATACTTAGACATTTCACATTGGAGATAAAAAGACTATGGGAGTAAAATAAATGCATTTTACAAAACCAATTAAAAAGAGATAATCAATTTTAAGTACAAGTAAAAACAAATTCTCCTAGAAAAGGAGCTACATACAGATGTGAGCATCTTGAAACATGGTAAGAAGACTCTTATTAGGGTTAAGACTTCAGACAATAGAAATGAAGGTTCTTCTAGTTAGCTATTATATGGGGCAGCAGTCTAGAGAGGTGAGGCTTAACCTTTAAAGTGCATAAGAATCACCTGGAGGGCTTGTGATAACACGGATTTCTAGGCAACACTTCTCAGAGATTCTGGCTCATTTGGTCTGTAGTGAAATCTGAGGCTGCACTTCTGAGCCTGCAGATGATGCTGATATGGCTGGTCTATGGCTAGAGACCTGATGGACTGCAGTACCACCCTCAGGACCTATAGGAAGCAACCCCTTCACCCTGTTCTTGAACCATGTTTAATCCTTTGGGAAAAAACAAGACTATGATGTAGCAACTGTTGTCTGCATCTCCTGTGTGTCTCTTCTTGTCAACATCTTGGGGATGTTGGATGCATTAATTTTCTGTAACAAAGTTTCAGAAACAAAGTGGTGTTAATAAAAAAATAATAAATACCTCGACAAAGTCATTGTGAAGATCAGTGAGATAAAATGAAAGCCACTTTGAAGCTGCAAAGTACTTCAGGAAGTTATTACAGATTCCTGAAAATATTGTTAATAAAGGAAACAAGACTCTTTTGGAGAAGATAGAGAAAAGGAAGGCTTAAAATACATAGATACATGGAAAGCGACTAAAATAAAGCTGAAGTAAAATGTTTCAATAAGTAAACAAATACCACATCTGGTTATCTTAGCGTTTCCTCTTTGGATGGTAAAGAGAGGCAGAAACCTGAAAAGGCAGGAGAAAGAGTTCATAGAAAGAGAAAAAAGGAGGGTCTGATGACAAAAATGACCAACCTCACAACCCTGCCTGAAGTCCTTAACTCAGGTGGAGTCCTTTCACAATGCCTCATGAATGGTAGAGATCTTTATGTGTGGTTTTTGTGTATTTTTTTTTTTTTTGCATTACAAGTACTTCATGTACAGAAGTTTAAAAAGATTTTACAGTTATTTAAATGTTCTTCTTATAAAACGATGTCTTCATTCTTATAGGGTGCAGTATTTACATAAGACATATATTGTTTTTCATTTTAATGATAATATACGTTTTGCTGTTAAACTCAACCTCATAGAACTAGAAATCACAGGAAACCTTTTCCGTTCTCACCTCTATCTCTTTTCAGTTTATGAATTTTGTGTCTCAGATGGTTCGTTTATAATCTGATTATTACAATATTTATCTCAGAGATTAGCTTTAGCTAATATTTGTATAATATTCAGAAATTCCCTACCTTAAGATTTAGAATGAAAGAAAATGACACTAATGTATTACAAATAATCAAAACAGTAGCAAAAGAGGATTGAATTCCAAATGTTTCCACTACTTTTTAAAAAAAAAAATTTAATAAATTAACTCCTGCTAGATGTTTTCTTTCTTGAGAGATAATCTTTCTGTTAGTAGTGTAATTTGCAAAGCAAAACCTTTGCATTTCCTCAGGTTAGCTTGTTTTTCTTCTTTTTAAATAGATAAAAGTTCTGTGAACAGATTATTAAGGGGCCGTTTTTCATTTGCAGAACACGAGAGGCTTGGGCAACAGAGGGAGGGGAACTTGTGCACATCACATGTGTGTAGTTTTGCCAAGAGAAGAGACCCCCTGAGACTTCTATCACAGTCAGGCTCTGGGATCAGTTTAACAACTTTCTTTGAATGTATGTGAGTCCTGACTGCTAAATTTGCAAATGCCTCTCTGTAAAGGTTATGCACCCGCTGTAAATGCAGCATCTATTCAAAAAGATGGCCAGGTTGGTTGCTAGGAGATGGTGGGATTCTCTCAGAGAAAAATCAGTCCTCACAAAAAAATTTTTTTCCATGAAGACCTTTTAAATATAAATACTTTTGACAGCTGTTATTATTATTCACTGAGTTCCTTCACATCTGAGTAAATGGCAGAAAATGATATTATTCATATTCCATTGTACACTAAAGTATTAAAATAGAAGCATCTTCTCTCTCTCTCTCTCTCTCTCTCTCTCTCTCTTTCTCTCTTTCATTCTCTCTCTCACTATTGCTAAAGAGAAAGGGGAAACCTTTTTTTATTTTATTCCCCCGTTGGATTTCTCTGCTTTCCTTTTGAGATTCCCAATATAACAGACACCTCTCAAAACCTGAGACCAATGATATGGATTGCTGCATTTTCCCTCCAGACCAAAATGCCTGTTTTTAAAGAATAGTTGAAATGTAGAAGAGGGAAGAACCAGCAAGACTGAGAAGACTGCAACCAACTTCCCCCAATGGAAGCTTCAGAGAAAGCAAGTGAGACGCTGTGCTCCTCGAAAGCACACACACAGCAACCATCCATCCAATTTTATTTCTATAATGTTTGCAATTTTCTCCCTACTGGGTTGACTGGAGGCACAGTTGCCCTATATGTGGGTCTGTGCACCCAGCTTTTGCTAATAATGACCCTGACAAATAAAACGCAAAGCAAGTAATAACACTGTTTATAAATCGTGTTGTTGATAAATGAAGCAGCAATCTTTCCTAATTTAGTATGCCCTGCCAGTTCATTGAGGACCTGAGAACCTCCCAGCTGAAGCACACAAAAGCACGCTGGGGTCACAAGCTGGCGGCCAATGGCCACACCTTCCCCTTTGACTAGAGCAGCAAGACATGTTACCCCAACGCTCACAATAAGGGATCAGTGTTGAAACACATTTCATTACCATGAGAAAGGCCACCCCCAACTCTGAGTGTATTATTTTGTTGTTATTATGACTACTGTACAAAATTTCTCAAGATTTTTTTTTTTTTTTTTTTTTTTTTAGTATGCCTCAGAATCGCACTGAGGCATGTTTCCTTACACAAATATTGACATGAATCCCTCCGTTTATTTAGCATTTTCCTGTGAAAGACTCAGTATGGTAATGTCCCTTCATCCCCTTTCACACATTTGTACTGACTCTTGGCACCAGGAAGTTCTTATTGTTTTAATCAATGCTTACTGGCCTAATGACATTTTTCCCCTTCTAGTGACAGACATGGCATGTTTCCTTTCTTGAAGTTCTCATGAGAGTTTCTTGTACTGTGTTCCATATACAATAAAAAACATGTTTTCTGGTTCTTTCTTGCTTGCCTCTTTTGTCAAAGCCTCCCTAGCCAACATCATTGCTAACTGTATAAAATTGTAGGGTGCCAAATAAGAAAGCCCCTCAAAATTCCAGTGCTGTATGTCTAGTTAGGTATTTAGTTCATTGCAGAACTAAGTAAACGTATTCTAAATTCATGAATCCACTGCAGAATTATGGCAGTATCCCATTGTGAATATGCCAAGGAGGTTATATTTTGCTTTTTGATAAAAAGCCTTACTTGAGCATCTAGTTTTTTAGACAATTCTAGTTTTTCTTATGCAGTTCCTCAATTCTATCATTTACTGGTCACATAGCATTCTCTCTGTTTGTGATGATTAATTATTTCAATTTCAAGAGTGAGTTAGTGAGCACTTCTTATGAGAAAAGAATTCATTAATTGATTTTTACATTGAAAAACATATGGAAGCAACAGGAAAGTGCTTGAATACAAAGGCTCATCACAGTAGAGAAAGAACAAGTTGGGAGTAGGATCATTTGCCCCTCCCTGTTTTGCCTCTCCTACCAATTCTAGTACTTATCCTAGTGGATGCGAATATTTATAGAACTGTTAGGTAGCATATAGACTATGGCTGAGAACCACTGCTCTAAATTCTCAGTGGGAAAAGAGTTTTTAAGGAATCTGAGAAGCTCTGGGGCTGACTTCAACCTCACAGAAAGACCTTTCACATTATGGCTTCCTCTTAGCTCCTTTTTCTCAAAAATATCAGCTCCACTGGGGGAAGCTGGTTTGATCAGGAGAAAAACCCGAGGTCAAGACTTAGACCAGTATGGATTCTGGGCATGTTAATGAAACCAGAGACATGTCAGGTATGAACCATTGTGAGTGATTCTGCCTGATTCATATGGACTTGAGAGCTAGGCCCACAGAAGCACCTGTGCCTGAGAGCAGAGCCCAGGAGAGCTCTCAGGCTTAGGAAATGTGTCCTGGGTGGCCTTGGGAGGGTGAGGGTAGAATGCATCATAGAAGGGTCAGGAAAAGGTTTTTAGCATCGACGACAGCCCTAAGCATTCCTCACTGCCCCGCCCCCATCAACTGAGATCCCCTCCTTCCTGCATGGTAAACCAGCAGAGCTGTCTGTCTTCCAGTGTGAAGTTTCCAAGGCACAATGCCATCATCCCTCCTTTTGGCTATATTCTTATGCAAGTTACACTCCAGGTATGATTTATTTCTGGTTCATTTCCTGTGACTCAGTTACACAGGATACAAAATTATGATAATAATGCTTGGCTCCAGATAATGAATAAGGGCTTTGGGTTTCTCATAGCGGAGATGTTATACAAATGTAAAGTATCATTATAGCTAAAATCCATGACTAAAGAAATTAAATTTCCTGGAATGTTTTATATCAAACAAGAATGTTTGTAATCCTCTGTATTTACTGCTAAATGAGGTGGACTACAAGAAAGAAGATATTTAAAGGAAAGGAATGAGTTCAACGGGAAAAATTAACAAATGGGAAAATTGCAGCACTGAATTTTGTACTTTACGGAGAAAAAGAGTTTGATAAACATGCAACAGGAAACCCTGTGTGATTTCTGCAAGGAAAATTTAACCAGCAACAGACTCATCTAGAATCTTCAAAGGAGAAGTTTCTATACTTGTTTACCTTTTGATATGCAGCTGAAAAAGAACACTATGTTTTGGCTTAAAAGAAGCCATATCATGAATAGTTTACTTAGTTCTGCAAAGAACTAAATACCTAACTGGACATACAGCAGATGAAAAGGTCCATTAAAAAACAAAACAAAAAAAACCTGGAGAAAAAATGGATTTTTTGGAGGGTGAAAAGGCTTATATATCTTTAAGAATTTCCCAAATTTAGTTCCCTTTATTCTTTCATAAACACATGAGGCATTTGAATTCAGGATTGTGTTTTATTTTTGTTTTTGTTTTTAATGTCAAATGTAGTTTGAGAACACGACCCATTGGTCATTTTCCATACCTATTTCTACCTCTCTTTTTTTGTGTGTGTTAAGTACCAACTTCTGGCCTTAGGAAATCAGAATAATGGGAGAATCAGTATTTCATACATTTATGGCATCATGCACTCCGATTTAGAGGTGTTTCCTCTATGTAGGTAATAACTGGTATTAGGCCATGAACCCAAGAAATTTCAATTACCCTACTCCATCTTCACCAGGATTAAGAATTCCTTTTTGAGCCTCCACCAGTGCAACTGCTAGAACTACAATATGCCAGCCCATTTCTGTGCTTCTTGACAGACAAAGAGGAGGCTGTGAGGTCGGCAGCAAGGCAAAGCTTACTTGAAAATATACCTCATTCCAGCTTCAGCTCTACTACTCACCACAAACACCTCTTGTCCTTCAAGCCTGGGGCATAGCTCTCTCAGGGCCCTCTCTGTCTGACTGCACTCGAGTTGCAGGCCATTTTTGATGGAGGTGGTGCTCCCTTATCCTTGGTGAAGTACTGTTTGCAGCCCTGAGTATCAGACTGTGCTAATTAAAAAGCTCAATCACCTCTCCAGCCTGGGCTGGGGTGCACTGTGCCTACATCAACTTTCCTGGCTCCGTAAATCATGCGGAACCTAAGGCCAAGCGCCTTCACTTCACATAGGTGTTCTCACACGCTTCCCTCTCTGATAACACCCTTCCTCAGACAGATGTCTCCTAGGATGTCACACAGGATCTGCAGACATCTCACTTTGCTTATTCCTTTGGAACTCTCTTTGCATTTGACATATATGGACCGATCAGGAGTTTTCTAAGGGAGTCCCAGTGACAGGAACACACCTTGATGCATTTACTCAATGGCAGCAAACACATAAACTACATAATCATATTAACATGAGATTTGCTCAGGATTTACTTTGAAAAATAAGTAGAATGCGAGAGTTGAAGAATAGAGGTGAAGCAATATATTTTAGCATATTCAGCTTGAAGGCATATTCACTTAGTTATAGTTTTAATTGTTTAATTATAAAATATTTCAAATGTATAGAAAAGTACCAAAAGTATAGCACACACTATTGGCCTAGCATAGACATTAAACAAATACTATCATCTTGCGATATTTGCTTCAAATCTTTTAGTTTGAAGAAATTAAATTAAACATTATAAATTAAAAAATGACCTTCTTCTTCCTTACTCATTTCTGTCCCCAGAGGTAACTTCCAATCTTAAAGTGGTGTGTATCATTCCCATACTTGTTTTTGTACCTCACCAGTAAAGGAATGCATATACAAAATATATATACCATTGCTTCTGTGTTTTAACTTTTATATAAGGTTTTTCACGCTGTTTAATTCATTTTGTAGCTTGTTTTTACATTCAATTATATTTTTCCATTTTATCCATATAGTTAAACATACATCTAGTTCTACATATATTGTACACCATTCTGTTCTAATTAAATCATAATTTCATTACCCATTACGCTAAAAAAGGTGTAAGTTGTTTCTACTTTCTACTGCTATATACAATGCCGCAATGATCATCATTTTACACATCTTCTTCACTCACGTTTGTGTGAAAGTTGCTCTAGAATAGACATCTAGGAGTGGAGTTGCTGGCACCTTCCACTTTACTCCATATTGTTCAGTTTCTCTTAAAAGAGGTGATACTAATTCACTACTCACAGGAATGTATACGCATTCATGTTTTTCCACATCCTCATCAGCCAACAAGATAAATATGAAACTATTGTTTTATCTTGCATCTCCTTAAATGCCAGTGTGGCTGAGCAGTCTTCTGCTTCTTCTTTCATATTTATCGCTATGGTTTTTCTATTAGGTATTTAAACTTTTTCCTATTGCTTTGTAAGAATCCTTTTGTATGTTCTGGATATGAATCTTTGCTATGTACATTGCAAACATCTTCTCCAGTCTGGTTACTCAATTAATAAGAAAAAAAGCAGAGCTTAGGATAAGATTATGATATTAATATTAGTAACATAAAAATGTCTAAGAATAGTTCTTCTTTAGATAAAGATTTATTTTCAGGACTGAGCATAAGGCTACTTATGTTTATCTGAAACCTTACATTATATATACTTCTGAATATTTTCAAATGATGTGAGTCTTTAATGCTTATGTCTTGGCATTAATTTACTGTTTATAAATATTGCTAAAATTGGCTTATACAATAAAAAACAGATTCTAAGTCTACTAAGTCTGAGTTTGAAATATTATAGAATGCCAATAGAATATCCTCTAGCAACTACTTAGAAATCATTTTATAAAATAAATCCTGTTCTCGGTGACCTAGTTTGTTCTCTGCCCATAGTACCAGAAAGAGCTTCATTAAAGGTGAATGTGTATCTGTGTACATATGTGTATATTTGTATATGTCTAGAGAGTATCTTTTCTTTTAATCTTACACTCCAATTGATAAATTAAACTGAGGAAACTCTGTTTTATGGCACCAGTGCAACATATGCATCATGGAAAAGTAATTTAGTTATGTCTTAATTCTTCACTCATTTCCACTAAAATAAATACAGAACAGATTCAGAAAACTGATGCTGAGGACAGACTTAGTGAATCTGTAAGCCCATGGCTGGAAGCCTAAAATATTATTTTGAATTAACCTATTAACTCATTTAAGATAATTCTATCCAGATTTTAGTCTGTATTTATTCAACTGATTTATTGTCTGTTTTTCTTTCTCCCGAATGGGACTCATTATGTCTCTTTAAAGCAATGTTTTCCATGTTTCCACCATTTTTATTTTTCAGGATACTTTATATCTTAATTATTGAGTTATGTATCATGTAGTCCTAATTATAAAACTTGGATTTACTGTGTGTCCATTTTAGCAGGTAAGTTTGTATGTATCTATATATATACACATATACATTACATCAAAATAGCCCTTTTAAAAGATGGTGATTACACTTTTAAAAGCATTGTACCCCTTTAAACATTTCTATGGGTTTATGGAGAACTCTGATGTGAAAATGGATTTCCCCATATGACTGGAAATACTAGAACCAATCGTTTTATAATTAATCTGCCACAGAAAGAGTACTAGATGATCTTTGCTTTTTCAAATAGCAACACGGGGAACTGAACCTGGGCAGTCTTGAGTTGGGAACTTACCTCTGAACTTGGTTGGGATCCTGACAGAGTCACTTAATATTTGTTAATCCTTCTGTTAAAATGAAAATGTCCATCTTCTGAGGTTATTGTGAAATTGACCACCCTGGCTAAAAGCAATATAAAGTACTCAATAAATACTAGTTTCCTTCTTCCTCTAACGTATCTTCCTGACTTCTAAGAATATCTTCACTAACAGGGTTCTCTCATAAACTGGAAACCATTCCAAAGTAATAAAAATCTTATACTGATTAGTTCTTATCAACTTACCAAAGCCAGATATACTGATGAGCCTTCTGAATTCTATCTAGATGAGGAGATTATCCGCTATAAATCATGGCTTTATAACATTCTCTGATAAACTTTGATACCTTCACAGCCTCACATGTGCCACCAGCTCCAGAAATTTGCCTAAGTGTCACTGGAAAGATCATCCTAAAAATCTGTAACATGTCAGGGAATCAGACCTTCCCATCAGTAATGCTAGGTGACATTTTTGAAGAGCCCAAAAGTTATAAAGGTTTTCATGTGCATTATTTGCTTTCACAATCTATATGTGTGAATGTTGGCTGGATAGTTAGCCCTCTCTTTTCAATAAGAGGAAACTGAGGCTCAAGGAAGCCAAAAATACGAAGTAATGAGTAAAGATAGGACTTTGAGTCTCTGACCACTTGAATTTTCTATTATTTTGGGTTGAACTCTATGAAATTGCCATTTCAACAGATAGAATCTATAAATTCATCTGGTTTTCCCTAGATAGTATTGTCTTACTCAGAAACAGGCAGCAGCGGCGACACACACTAACATAAACTAGCTTAAGCAAAAACAGGAAATCTAACTGTTAAAGGGATGGAGAACCCTGCAATGTGACTGGCATTAGGCAGAGAGTGATCGGAGGCTCAAATGTCAGGACTCATTTCTGTCTCTTTATCTGGATGTTTCTTGTGTTGGCCTCATTCCTGGGCAAGCTCTTTTCATGTGGTGCAAAAGCGACTACTGAAAGCTCCAAGTTTCTCTGGTCCTTACAGCCAGAAACGTCAGCAAATAGAGAGTTCTTTTTCCTTCTGCGGAAGTCCTGGTTTGAGTCTGTGGCTCAGCTCAGGTCCAAGGCATTGACATTGACGGAGGTTTGGGGGATTAGTGATTGACAGCCAAACAGTAATAGAGGGGAAAGTTTCCCAAATTAAAGAGGACTTCTGTTCTCAGAGGAAAGGCAAAGAAGTGCTGCTCAGGCAAAAATAACACATGTCCATTGCATAGAAAATACACATATCTACAGAGAGTCTAACATCCTCTCCCGTACGGGAGTTAGCCATGATTAATGAAGATAACAGCAAGATAAAAAGAATGAGAGAGAGAAATTAACCAATCAAAAACCAAGGTAAAAACAAAACCAAAATATGGCCAATCTAGTTAACTAACAGTAGAATTAATTCACTTCGAAGGTTTAAGAAATGTATTTCTTTAACATTGAAAACATTTGTATCTATACAATAATAAAAATAGTCATTTTATAGAAAGTTTTTAAATATCATAGTTGACTTTTTTCACTCAAATAAAATGCTTATTATTTTACCTATGACTCCCTTATGACATTTGAAAATTAAAAATTGTCCATCTACTGGACCAAAGCTCATTGTTTTACTCAGATTTAGACTTTCATATTCCTGTCACCTCCATTGCCCCAAATTTCAGTTAAGCAGGAAACAGAATTGATGTCAGGTCAGAAACAAGAAAACTATTTACATCTATCCTACAAATTATATTGGCAAAAATAAATAAGAAACGACTGAACACATTGTGGAAAGCCCACTCTGCTTCACAATACATTAAGTGCTACACATAAAATTCACCATCTAGTCTAAGCAAGAGAAAGTCTTCAGTGTCTATGAGTACATTTAATACAGATTTCTCCCACTCTCCGAAACTAGATAGTGCCTATTAAAACTTTCATAAGCCAAATTGATGGAAAGTTTAGAAGTAATTACCATTAATTTATATAGAAAAAATTTTGAGTTCCCAGAGCCAAAACATAACCTACCAAATCATACTAAATAATGCATAAAACCTAAAATAGCACCAACATATAGTAAAAGCCGGATTTCACAAAGTAAGTCAAGATAAAGCACAGATGTTCACAGACACAGTTCAAAGCTATGATGTTTGATGCTGAGATACTGAGTGTTGGGGAAGGAGTTTGGAAGTGACAGTATCACTGCTCCAGGGTGTGCACTGCAAAATAATGAACACTATTTTCACTTTTTGCTTTTTTTCCTAAAAGTAAAAACTTTCTTTGATTTTCTTTCAATTGTGAAAACAGATACTAATAGAGACCTTTTGTAAAAGCAAAGTGGTATAACATGAACCTGAAAAGCGAAAATGCTAGATTTTTTTCATGTTTAAGTAAAAAATAAATTAGATGTTCTAATATTTTCCTCGAAGACACCGCTCAGCTACTAGGCATTACTTGAGTACATACAATGCTTGTGTAGTCACTGACATGAAAGCGTGATCTCAGGCAGGGCTGGCCCAATGCTCTGCAGTCCCTGCAGAAGACAATTGTGCTCTCAGAGTTTAAAACACATTGGTGACACAGCAGAAGAGCAAGGGGAAAATTCAATGCTGAGAGTTTTACTGACTTTTTTCAAACTCACAGAATAGAATTAATCATATGATACACTGAAAAGTCATAGTATTCAAGAATCACAGTCTGATGTCTTAACAATCACCTTAAAAATAATTTTAGAAGTATTTTAGCAGATCATTTTAACTAAATTTGCTATTTTTAGCCCCAAACCTAAGTTGTTTCTTTGATTGATGACTAATTATACATAGCAAAATTCTTCATTTAAATGCTATGACACCTGATTTTTCTAAAAATACACCTGAAAAAACAAATATTTGGGGCACGTTTTCTTTTTCATTTTTCACAAACCTTTCAAAGGTCCTTGCTCCTTTTTGCAGCATATTATTACTAAGATGAACTCTTTGTTTTACCTGTATTCTGATCAAATTTTGACATCTACACATAGA
The DNA here is from genome assembly GCF_902729225.1 of Pteropus medius. Classification (NCBI taxonomy): domain Eukaryota; kingdom Metazoa; phylum Chordata; class Mammalia; order Chiroptera; family Pteropodidae; genus Pteropus; species Pteropus medius. The sequence continues at coordinate 5,756,164 of NW_024342475.1, forward strand.
GGACAAATTGAAGAATGTCTGCCAGTAAGTAAAGAGAAATTTCCATTAATAAATACAGATATGTCTCCATTTTCAAACACAAATGGAGTTAACTGTTGGTTATAAAATTTGAAATTATTTAATTAAATTCTATTTTTGTTAAATAATGAGCAAATTTTATTTTAAAAATATAACTGTTTCAATTCTTTTTACAATGATTTCTGAAGTCTCAAAAACATTTTAAAGCATTTACCTCACCTCTCTAAAGATGAGTATAACTAATTATTTTATAAACAGTAGTAATTTTTTGAGTTCTCGTGTAATGCCCTTGAGAAATAGGATAGTCATAAATTACTGCAACTACTAGCATTTCAAGACATTCTGCAGAATAGCTGCTGCAAAGAGAATTCAAGGTTAGAAAAGAATTATAAATGCCTCAGTTTGATTTTTCAGTTGATTCAAAATCTCAGTGGCATTCAAGTTTACTGATAATTTAATCAGCAATAAGGGGAAAAAAAGACATTACTTTGCCATGGTTTTGTTTTTCATACTAAAAGATAATATTTTAAAATAGTATAGTAAACACCAAAGATTTTTAAACATATTTATAAGAGCTATTTTCTTATTTCAAGTATTTTTAATTTCAAGAAGAATTTAGTTTGGACATCTGCAGTAATGGTGTTTGCTGTTTAAAAAGAACAAATAGGGAGTACATTTGACATATTAAGTTCTATTTCAGGGTTCAGTTATAAGTAAAGAAAGAGAGGAGAAGGAAAAAGTAGTAAAATTACAGAATAATCATGTGTTCCAAAGAAATCCATCATCCAACTTCTTCTGCAGGATATCAGTTGATAGCATCAAAAGATAAAAGTCTCATTTGCCAATCACATCTCCTAGATAGGAAAACATTTTAAGTGCCAGGCAACTCCAGTTTATAGACGTTCAGATGTGCTCCAGATTATGTCTTCAGGAAATCTAAGTTACGTGTTCTTCTAACGGAAATCTTAAAAGGAATAATTATTGAAATGATATTACTCTGAGTTTTTCCAGACTATTATTGTACATACAAGATTCTTCTATGGGTTGTAGTCCCATTCTCTACTGGCTACTTAATGCTAGCCCTACAGTTTTCTTTTCTTTTCCTGATATCTAAGTTGCCTTAATTATACAATGGCTTTCATTTGCTTTCCACGTCAAATTAAAATCTGAATAGTCTTCCAAGATTTGCCTGAAGGATTGTCCAGTGAAAGAAACATTACATTAACCCCCCTTATCTGCAGTTTTGCTTCCCCCAGTTTCAGTTATCTGAGGTCAATTGCGGTCCAAAATTATTAAATGAAAAATTCCAGAAATAAACAACTCCTAAGTTTTAAACTGTGTACCATTCTGAGTAGCATGAGGAAATCTCATGCCATCCTGCTCCATCTTGCCTGGAACATGAGTTATCTCTTTGTTTAACATATCAGGCATGCTCTGCATGTGCCCCTCCCATTAGTCGCCTAGTAGCCATCTCAGTTTTCAGATCAACTGTTGAGGTATTGCAGTGCTTGTGTTCAAGCAACCCTTATTTTACTTAATAATGGTCCCAAAACGCTAGCATAGTGATGCTAGCAATTCTAATATTCTGAAGAGAACCTGTAAAGTGCTTCCTTCAAGTGAAAAGGTAAGTATGTATAGAAAAAATCATAATATACATAGGGTTTAGTACTAGCCATGGTTTCAGACATTCACTGGAGATAAGGGGGAACTACTACATATTAATGTGTTAACTACAGATAGCTCAACTAGGACCAACCAGGTTTTAGCCAGAAAGAAGGGAAAAGATTTGAACAGTTGCACTTGTCCAAAAATAGAATGGGCTGTCTGGTAGAGCATTAAGCTAAGGCTAATTAATTGTCTGGTTGGTAGAAAAATAATGCAGGAATATCTTAGTTGGGAAGAAATTTATTAACCCTGATACTTGCTAATGAATGTTTCGATTCCAAAAGTCTTTGACTCATCGGTCTTCCTCCAGATTCTCATCCTCCTTATTTACTACCTGACTCCATCTTCAATCTACCCTATCTGACAACCCAGCTTATGTAGTACTTTTTGCTCTTGTTTATTAACCACCAAATTATCTCTGTTCCAGAGAGCAATAGTCTCCAAACTACATAATTATAAGAAAATTATTAAACTGCTCAGATCTACAATTTCCTATCTACTATAAAAGGTGGTTGTGAGGAATAAATTAGGTCATTTATGTAAAGCATTTAGCATACCTTCTGGCACATAGTAATTACTAAATAATATTTGCTATTATTAGCCATTATTATTGTACCCCAACTCCCAGATCACTGTCTCCACAAGGCATGCATGCATTAATCAGACCCAGGTTTGGTGGACTCACTGAAGCAATTTCTCTTACTCTTAGCCATGCAGTTATTTCCAGCTGTTTTGAATTTGCTTAGAGACTTTAGGATAGAGTGGCAGAATTGCAAGGGATCCTCAGATGAGAATCATACCTGTAAAAAGGAAAAGTCTACCAAACTTGGCATCATTCTAGAATTTTTCAGAGATACAAAATGCTCACTTGAAAGGGAACAGTAGGCAGTCTATGGATAGCCCAGTCTCTGGCCACGTTTATAACTAGAAGTCAAATCAAGAAGTGTCAAAACACTGGCAGGTCCTGCCCTTAAAAATGAAAGAAACAATAAATTCAAATTGATGACGTTCAACAAAAGTGTCAGGGATGTGAAAGACAAGGAAACTGAGAAATGGTCACAATTTAGGGGAGACTAACAAGACAGGTCAACTAAATGCAATATGGAATCCTGGATTGGCTCCTAGAGCAGAAATCAGACATCATTTGAAAACTGGTGAAACTCTAATATAGTTTGTAATGTAGCTAATATATCCTCATTAATTTCCTGAGTTAGGTCATTGTTCTGTGACTATGTAAGATGCTGACACAGAGAAAGTTGAGGAAGCTGGCTGAAGAGTATAGGGAATGCTGCACTATTTCTGTAAATATTCTTTACATCTAAAATTATTTTAAAGTAAAAAGTATAAAAATAGCAAAATATAACATTTTTAAAGGATAGTTATTTTAAAGATATTATCACAAGTACTAATTACTCTTATCCCCCCACTTCTATGAAACAAATACATACTACACTGAAATAAAAAAAAAAAAACCAGAAACTTTTAAAAATTGTAAAATCGATTGCTATAGACTGAATTTTGTCCTTCAAACTAATATGTTGAAGGCCTATGATTGTATTTGGAGACAGGGCCTTTAGGAGGTAATTAAGGTTGAATGAGGTCATAGGGTAGGGACCTGATCAGATAGGATTAGTGTCCTTATAAGAAGAGATACCACTGACCTCCTCAGGTAAAGACACTGTGAGAAGTCTGAAAGCCAGCAAGAAGTCTCTCACCAGAACCCCACTCTGCTGAACCCGAACCCTGGACTTCTGGCCTCTAGAACTGTGAGAAAATAAATTTCTGTTGTTTAAGCCCCAAGTCTGAGGTATTTTGTTATGGCAGCCTGTTATAGCAGATAAATACGCTAATGTATTAGTTTTCTATTGTTGCCATTACAAATTCCCGCAAGCTTAGGGATTTAAAACAACACAAATATTACCTTACTCTCCTAGAGGTCAGGATTCTGAGACAAGTCTCACTGGGCTAAAATCAAGGTGTCAGCAGAGCTGTATTTACTTCTATGAGCTCCTTTCCGGTTTACAGACACCCTGCATTTCTTGATTCATGATCCCTTTACTCTACCTTCAGAGCCAGCCATGATGCATCTCTCTCTGCCCCTGTTTCTGTTGTCTATCTATTTCTATGACCATGGCTGGGAAAGGCTCTGTCCTTTTAAGAACTTCTGTAACTAGATGGACCCACCTTGATAATCCAGGATAATCTACCTATTTCAAGGTCCATACCTTTAATCACATTTGCAAAGTCCCTTTTGCCACATGGTAAAATATTCACAGGTACCAGAGATTAGGGAGTGGCCATCTTTGGGTGCCATTATCTGCCTACAACAATTAATTTCTGCTGACGTAAGAAAATTGGCAAGTGTTCAAACTCGCAAGACTATTAGGAAGATATAAAACATTTTAGACCAAATCAAGAAGGTAATTGGGCACCTACACATAACTTCTCCAACACATGAACGAGAACAATGTAGCTAGGAAAACTTTAATGATGTATATATGCTCTAGCCTGCCATGAGTAACTGGAGAAAGGAAGAACAGAAAACGAAAAAACTTGCTGTTCATTCCCAGGCCACATATGATGCCTCGAGTTTCTGGGAAATTAGAAGAAAAGAGAAAACTCTGAAGGCGAACAATACCTGCAGTTTTCCTTCCGATAACAAGCCTCCTACACTAAAGATATCAGGTCTATGCTTCATGGCTATAGGTCAGAGATGACTGTTAAGAAAAAAATTCTGTGCTCATCCACAGAACTGAAAGACAGGCTTACAAACCAATTCAAACTCACCTTCTCATTAAGATGATCAACTCAGCCAAAAGGGAGAAGCAAACCTAGATATACAAGGGCAACACAAATATATAAAATTCAACAGTTCCCCAGGAATAAACCAATTAGAATATATAATGGAAGAAAATTTGTATTCATAAGGGTGATGAGAATCATTAAATAACTAGAAATATGTAAGGAAAATTATAAAGCTCTACCAAGGGACATGGAAGCAGTCTCACTACATGGAGCGATATATGTCATCCTTGGATAGAAATGTTCTTGGACGTGGTTCCGTAGTGTAGTGGTTAGCGTGTCTGCTTTACACACAGAAGGTCCTAGGTTCCTGTCCCAGTGGAGCCATGGCCCACAGTCTATGGCCATGCCACTCTGAACAAGCCCAATGTCTAATCTCGGAAGCTAAGCAGGCTCTGGGCCTGGTTAGTACTTGGATGGGAGCCCAGCTAGGAAGACCAGGTCCTGCAAGCATAAATAACAATAATGAAAAAAAAAAAGTTCTAAAATTTTAGCCTTGAGGAAGAAGGGTGGAAGCGTAAAAGCTTTAGAATAGGCAGAGGAAGCTACTGAAGAGAAAAAAGCAGGTTAATACCCTGGGCTAATCGGTAGAAAAGCCTGTTTAATTTTTTTTAAATATCCGTCTCTATTAACTATGTGTCAAGTACTTTGTCCAAACATTGCATAACTGATCCCTTGAACACAATCAGAGATAATGTAGCCCACTGCATTATTTTTGTACGTGAAGTTTTTATGTATGAATCTCAGGTCTCTCCATATTGAAACCTCAAAAAAAAAAAAAAAAAGGAATAATTTTTACATAGCCTCATGATGCCTACTCCAATTCCCATTATTTTATTTACTGATATTGAAATACTAATATTCTAAATTATTTGCCAAGGAACAACTAGTAATAGATAGGAATAATTTTCCATTTTATAAGAACTTCTACCCTACTGTTCTATTTTTAACCAGTATATTATAGTATGTTCAAAAGGGTGAGTATACTTACTCATTTGTTTTGATCTTTCTTATTTTTTAAAATACTCTCCACATGGACTTTATTATCATGAAATCTGTTTCACATTATTAAAACCAGCAGGGCAAGACATTGATAATCATAGAGCAGTTATAGTTTATTTTACATTATGGCTTAAAATACCATCTTAGTCCTTTACCTCTAACATTCTTAAAAATACGAGATTCTCTATAATATTGAAATCCTAAGTACAGTTGCTGTATATTTTAGGTTCCTCCTCAGCTAAATATGTCTAAAATAATAATTTATAAGCTTAAATAGCAAATATTTCACATTTAGAGATTTATGACTTCATGTTCAAAAATTAAACATGTTTAGAGATTTATAATGAAAATCATTCACTCTAGGTATTACAGTATCTGAATAGAAGGTGTTCAAAAATCAGAAATAAAATATATAAAAAGTAATTTTTATTATTTCTTTGTGATTTACAATTCTTCCATACCTGTGTCATCATTTACCAATTCTAAAAAAAATTATAAAGAAGTTAAAGGAGTTACAAAGATGTTTACTTAACATAACTCCTTTGACGTTTTAATTCTCTCTCCAGCTGTTTTGTTATAATGATGTAGTTAAATTGTGGCATACTTGCTTCAAATATTTTAATTTTAATGATTTATTAAACCTGCCCAACTCTTCATTTATTCTGGAATAAGACCCCACAGGGCACAGATGATATAGGAAGGAAAATCATCAAAGCATATGCATTGAATAGGCAAGAGGAACTAAAAATGAGAGACTAGACATCAGTAGCTGGGAGAGTCAAGAGCAAAATGGAACAAGAAGAAAGTGAAAAGTTGAAGAGATACAAGCTTGAAAGAGTGAGTCATTTTCAGGTGAGTGTAGCCGAGCTATGTCATCATGAGATTCATGTTCCTGACTGAACTAGAGCTATTTAAACCCTTCACACCCTCTATCCAGAGTGTAAAATATGTAAAAGAAATAAAATCAACATTGTTTTCCAATATTTAACTCTCAATATGATTGAGCTAATCCTGTGCCCTTTTTATTTTACAGTTTTTGTTGGTGAAACCTTGTTCTTTTCTGTATACAAATATTTTAAAGCTGTTTAAAGAGATAATGATATGTCTAGACTGTTTTTTACTTCAAGAAAATAGCAATGTGAGCTGACCAGTGCTGGGGAGCCTGAAGTCTAGTAGGGAGTGAGATCAGAGTCCAGGTATGCTTCTGGGTTTCTAGAAAGCAATATTTAAAAGGGGAAAACAAGTAGCACAAGTTCTCACATAGGATACTGTGCTTTTCTTTCCTTGCTGGGACCAGAATGACCAGTCTGAGCAAAGCTAGGTGCAGCTCACCTGGGCATGGGGAAGTGGTAGCACCCACCTTTTCTCCTTCTCCTTTCTCAGCTCCCTTTCTCCTGCTTGCTTCTCTGGAGGCTTTAGTGTAGTTTAGAATGTGTATTGGGGCGGGAAGGGGAGTAGGGGAGGATGGAAATTAAGATTCAGAATTAATTCAATGGAAATGGCTCTGAGAGTTTGTTCCAGTAGTGTTTTGGGGGTCTACATCAAGCAATGTGGACTTAAATGAGAAAGATTTGATCATTTTCACATAACACACTATACCCGATGCCCAAAGAAGTGAACCCATTGTCTTAAAGCAGTTGGGCAGGGCTGGGTTGACCCAGCTATGGTCAGGAAGTATAGACATGGACAAAGTACCTATGTCATAATCTAATTCAGAAAGGCAAACACATTGGTGCAGCCTGTGGTAGACTGTAAGAAAATGTGGTCTCAGAACCCAGGACTGTCATTGACCAACTGATATCACCCAACCAATATCAGTCCAAATAGTGTATAAAAAATCATGAGAGCTATTTGAGGCAAATGATCAATTAGAGGAAGAAGAGAAGGAAATGCTATTGAGAAGTTCCTAATCTTTTATAAATTTACCAAACAATAACAAGAACAAATACGTTACCTAAAATAAAAATCTCTGCATTTCTAAAAAATGGTAAGACCCAAAAGTGTATATCAAACAAGAACAGGAAGGTGGAATGAATGGAAAAGCAGACGTCTTATTAGAACTTTTTCACTTTATAGACGGTACCTCCTGGACACATTCCTTAAGAAATTACTCAATTTCTAGAGTAGTTCCTCAGTCCCAAAACCCAGAAAATGATTCTACAGTCAATGGCCTGAAAACAAGCCCCCAACACCCCTGTCCTGGACTCCATCTGTCAGACTGTCCTCTTAAAGCCCTTCTCACTGAGTTCAAGGAGGCTTTAGCCAATAGCAGCATTAAACCTTGATCTCTCCGAAATATAATTCATTTCAAACACTTTTGTCCTTAATCCTTAGAGCCCAAGTAGCATAATTTTTTAAAATCCTTTTATCGATATCCTTTTAATTATTATTCCCAGAATAGAAAAAAAAAAAAATCAAACACTGTTGAACCACCTCTCACCTTGGCTCTTTATTCTTTTTCTTTTTGTTCAGCAAAAGATCTTGAGGTTTTTTTTCTTCCATTAGCCCATTATTCGTGTTCACCACAAGGCTGTATTCCCATCTGTATGTGACACAATGTGTTATTGTCCAAGAGATACCTACATCAGTCCACTCGGGGGGGAAAGAGCTTTTGCTACACACACAAAAATAAATCTGTTCAGATCACTCACTTTAATCACTTGATTAAGTATAATGCAATGAGTGACAACTCTGCTTTTTTAATTCTCCCTCGGGACAGAACGATGTTTAATTAGGCATTTAAAAGCGACTGTTAACTTATACAGACCTCATCACAAATGGTTTTTCAACCAGCTCAGTGATCTGAAACACCAATTAGTTTCAATTCACACATATTATCTGTCCCTCGTTAAAGCATTTAGTTCAGAATCTAAATTTCTTCCTATTGAAGAAAGTGTTGAGGATAAGAGGAGTATATATATGTGTGTGTATATGCATATGTATATGTAGATGTATATGTGTGTGTGTGTATAGAGAGAGAGAGTCCTTTTAAAAAAGCATCTTGCACAATATCTCCTTATCCTTTTTTTTTTAATTATACAAGCATGAAGAGCTGCTCCTCCTGAAAATGCCCTTTGTTGAGACTGATGTTCTTATTCTGAAGTACTATTAATTTCATCAAGGCCTTCAAGGAGGTCACTGGTGACCTCTCTCTTGAGGTTGCTGCTCCCATGAGCATATTAGCAGCTGCATCTGTCATAGACCCACAGGATTCCAAGGCTGTGCCACCCTGACCCTTTGTAATGCATGGCCTCTCTGAATGCCCTTCTCCCAAATGAAGTGGACAGATCCATAACTAGTCCTCCTACACAAGCTCACAATCTCCAGACATGCATGTATCCTGCTCACTCGAAAATCCGGAAAGTACACAAAAAGAGCATAGAAGGAGTTAGATTAGGGGTTTCTGGAGAAACAGAACCAATAGAGATAGGTGATAGATAGATAATAGATAGATAGATAAATAGATAGATAGATAAATAGATAGATAGATAGATAGATAGATAGATAGATAGATAGATAGATAGATAGATAGATAATAGATAGATAGAGATTTTAAGGAATTGGCCTACATGATTGTGAGGGCTGATTAGTCTAAAATCCATAGACCAGGTCATTGGGCTAGACATTCAGGGAAGAGTTAATGTTGTAGTCTTGAGTCCAAACCCCACAGAGCAGCAGGCTGGAAATGTAGGCAGATCTTCTAAGTTGAAATCTTGAGAAGACTTCTTTCTTCTTTGGGAACTTCATTCTGTTCTTTTAAGGCTTTCAACTTCAATTGATGAGGCCTACCCATACTATGGTGGATAATTTGCCTTACTCAAAGTCTGCTGATTTAAATGTTAATTACAGCTAAAAAAAAAAAAAAAAAAAAAAAAAGCCTTCATAGCAACATCTAGACTGATGTTTGGCACCATAACTCAGCCGAGTTGACATGTAAAATTAACTGTCACAAGAGGAGACTGCGGACAAGAATTTGAATGAAAGCTCTGCCACATACTTACTCCAAGACCTTCCTTAACCTCAGTTTCCTCATCTATAACATGCTTTCCCAAATGAAATCAACGAGAATAAATATGCCTTAGGAGTGTCTCAAGGATGAGGAGCATTTGGTTAATAAAGCTGCATTTCCTCTTAACAATTTGCCACCAATAATGTACTAAAGAGACATAAGTCATTCTTTGAACCATCTGAATCTCAATTCAAATAATTATCAAACCAATAATATTTCGTTGTATTCAAATAAATACTGTTTGGCAGTAGGGTTCAGTTAGATTTTAGCTGATCTGTATTTTGGGGAGCTTAAGTCTTGAGGGTCTGTATGAGAATATACTGAACTCATTGAGTTAACTTAGACCACTAAAAAATCCAGTAAGATTGCTTCATAATTATTGATGTTCAACTGAAGTACGGCTATATGGTACAAAGAATATTGTAGTAGAAATCATGTACCTCAACTGTGTGACAATGAATCAATTACTTGACCTCTCTTGACCTCAATTTCCTTTCTAGAGACAGGAAATTCAGACAGAATAACTTTAAGCTTCCTTCCAATTTCAAACTGAAATCTATTAAGATTCATGTTTTCTTTCTGAATAGTTTATATTCATTAAGGAGTATTTGATATTAGTTAAGTCAAATGTTTTAAGCTTTTAAATTTATTAAGGTTTAAAGATAATCCAAAAATTCAAGACTAAAAGATTTTATTTTCCTAGACTCCAGGTCACATAGCATAATAACTATTTATACTAGCTACTGCAATGAAATCCCTTAATAGTTCTATTTTTACATTATCTCCTCAAACTTTTTATTCTCAAAAGATCTATGACTAAATCTTCCTTAACCAATTTGGTTTCAACTACTTTTCTTTGACATTATCTAAGGTGATATTTATTAGACGCGTTCTTTCTCCAATTTAATACTATTTCTCAGTGGAACACTCCACTTTTAGGGATTAATGGTTAAATTATTACACCTTGTTGATCAGTTTAGATTCTTCTTACTATTTTTCACTACTCGGTCTTTGCTTCTAAACTACAAGGTACATTACAGGATAACATTTGCAACAAGGCTATTTTCGGAAACAGAACTCAATAGTAATCCATTCTTTGTAAAAGGAACAACAAATGTTTAAGTGGATAAATAAGAAGAAATTAACAAACGGGAACGAAGAAATACTCCAAGGACTTCAACTCTTCTTGTTCATTGTTGCATGCCCCACAGTGCCTAGCACAGGGCCTGATCCACACAAGGTATATTAAAAACAGGTTGAAAACATTAGAGAAAATATATACAAGACAGAAGAAAAAATATCAAAGTGTTAACTACACAGCCATATATTCAGTCTTATCTCCACATTTCTCTTATCCCATTTAACATTCAATCAACAAATATTTCTTGAACATCTATGTGTCCAGCACTCTGTTAGTCGCTAAAAACATAGTGAGCAAAATAAGAAGGATCCCTGCCCTCCTCACCTCTTTTGAAACCACACGAAAGGGGCAACAAATAAAGATGATGCCTTAATTACAAACTAAGAAATTAGGGATATTTTTTAAAGTAGAGTTGTTAATTTGATATTTGATAAAGTGTTCAAAATATAATTCAAACACGAGGCCATCATTTTTATTTTTGAAATAAAGAATTTGAACCACTCACCAATGCATAGCCAAAATTGATTGACAGCGGGAAGGAGTCTTTCTGGGCATTGTTATTGAAACTCACCTTGGGCCCATGAACAACTCAGAAGACAGGCATCCTTCTAGGCCCAGGGCAGTGATGGGCATCAACCTTTGTTCCAGCAGCTTCGGGCTGTCCTACAAGTCTGTAGCCTTTGGGACATTGTAGCTAGAAGTCTGTAGCAGGACATTGCTGCTACTATTTTCAACATGTAGACACATTCACTCACAAAACCATTTATTTGGTACTGATTTTCTTCCTCTTTTTCATTCTCATGTATATTTGTACCAAAAAGAACTTTAAGAACAATTGATTCAAAGGCTTCATAAATACAGTGTCAAAAAGAGATAAAATTCAAACTACTCCATTGAAATAGGTATTGAGTACATGAATAAAAGATTTAGTAGGAAATGTGGTTAGAATTACTGGCTGGAATCAGGCTTGGGGTTTTCTATGATTTAAAATTATTTACGCTGCTTAGCAATCGTTGATGGAGCTCCTGCTATTTGCCAATGTAGTGCAAGACCCTGGGGACACAAAGATGGATAGAAGCATAGCCCCTGCCTTATGGCTGCGCCTCAAACCCCAGTCAAATCTGGTTATGCATGCTGAGATTAACCATGGAAACATTTGACTTTTTTGAATTCCAGAAAAATGTAGGCTTGGTAATTATGACTACATTATTCTTCGACATTTACCCTTCAGAATATATAGCTATGTTTATGACAAACATTCATTAAAATGCTTAGCACACAATCTTCATTCTTTAGTACTAATACTCTATTACTAAGGCTGTTTTCTCTGTGAAAATTCGTTACTTGTGATTGGTGTTAATCAGAACATTAAATTAACCACATCTTCCTTAGCAGTTTTAATGACAAAAGAATACTAAACTTGGAGAAGAGACTTATCATAAATGTTATATTACATAGAAGCTTTTCATCGGAGAGAATTTCCAAGAGTATAATTTGCAGGCTGCTGCCATATCCTCTTCAGTCCTGAAATGAGGACTGTTGTCCAAATTAATTTTTTATGCGCAGAAATCCTGCACCATCATCCAGTCCAGCATATAAACGCAGATCATTTACTTCTGTCACGCCTGCAACCCTCTTCTCCTGATTACATCGGTCAGATGAGATAGCTGACAATCCTCATCTCAAAGATGCGTCTAGAAAAATGATTTTGAAGACACTTGATAAACTTCCTCAAAATTACACTTACAACTTTAAATATTAGGTGCTTCCCTTTTATAGAAAAGTATAAAGTATGAAAATTCATTAAAATTTATCCCAGTTCCTCTTTCTTATTTCAATTCACAATCTAGCTAGACTATAAGTATGATTTAGAAAACTTCAGGTCTTATCTACCAGAGGGAAAGGTACAGTGCTAAGCCTAGCTTAAATTTTGTTTGCTATCATTTAAATATATTTTTCTTAGTCTATTATCTTATTATATTTTTCTGTCAACCATTATACCTCCACAAATAGCCATGGAAATAGCTTTCCCAATAACAATGAACACACCAACTTCTATAAAGATTAATATTAATGCATCTGCATGATTAGTTCAAATGTTCTTAGATCCTTCCTTGTCATGGGCATAGTAGACTAGAACAAGTGAAAAAACAGATTGTTAATCATTTAAATGATAACAACTCAACAGATAGAATTATGTCAGCAGACAGTATCATTTATACAAGTATTTAGTGTATTTTTTTACTCTATTTCAAAAAGGATTCAGATGGCTTCAGTAATATGTAAAGTATCTTCAATTTGTTGAAAGAAAATTTTTAACTGACTATTTATGTAAGTCTCAGGTAGAAAATTAGAAAAATTATACCCAAGGCACTTAGAGCAAATTGTATAACATTTTGCACAGTAAAAAGGAAACCCTGTATGGACAGGAATCAATGGACTCTATATATGGTTTGAGTTCCTTCAGACTTCCGTCTTTCAATTGTGTAGTTTTCCTGACATTTGATATTTCTTAAGAAAGACTCCAAAGCAGTTAGCATTACATAACACTGAGCCAATGTAGTCACTGGGCAAGAAATGTAGCTTTCTTCCCTCCCTTCAAAACGTTAGAATCATGAGGAAATATTTCCTTCTCACTTTATACTTATTTGGAGACAAGCATACAGTGACCTCAAAACCAGGCACCCACTTCTATCAAGCTCCTTAGTTCCTTTGCAACGTAGTCCAATGCTATCACTCCCATTTTATTCATAAACACTAAAATAGAAGTTAACACCAAGTCATACAATCTATGTATGAGTGAGAAAAAAGTAATAAACCACTGACTTCCTGTCTTCCGTTCTCTTTAACGATCAATACATCCAGTTTCCCAACAAATATGTTGATGAAGAATAGAAGAGGTGGCACGAATCTTTTTAAATCCTTAGGAAATTCAACATCTCTTTCCCATGACGGTTTCATGTTTCTTCCTATCACACGTTTTACAGGCAAATAGCACAAGTAATGTGTTCGAGCTTTATTTTCTCCGCATTCCCAAATCTATTTGTTAAAGAAGCAAATTTTACCTTAGAAGTTCCAAGACTTGTCTTCTGAAACCCATTTTCTTTCTTCTTTGTCATTTTGATCCCTCTTCAAGTTTTGAAAAATGTATCCTCTTAAATACAACGTTGGGATTGGATATGTCAGTTTCATCATAACATAGATTTATATAAGTTGATATCATGGTGCTATCTCACCCAGTTAGGTTTACTTTAGAGTTCCTTTCACTGTTGATAAAAAATATCACCATGTGGGATCAACAGGGAATTCCAGGCAAAGAGGTAGGCATGAATAATAGTGTAGTGATGAAGAGCACAAAACATGTTCAGGAAATAACAAGTTTGTCTACATTTTAGGAAACACAGAACAGTGTAGATGAGCATGAATCTAGATATAGACTGCCCAGGTCCTAATCTCCACTGTGGCACAAGGACTAAAATTAGGACTCAATATTAGGTGCTGCCTTGAAACCTGATAAAATTGTGAGAGTCTCAAAGAGCCTAACCTCAAGTTCTCTTCCCCATATTTCTCCTGTGGATAAGGCCCCGCAGCCAAACACAGGGACTGGGCACAGTGCCTGCTTACCCCTCAGTAGTGAATTTCATTTCCCTGTGGGCTTGTGGAATTTTTCAAACGAGCCAGCCACATCTACCACAGGAACCAGAGTTCACCTCACCCTCTTGTTACTACAAAGCCTATGTCCTACAGAGCCTACTTATTCACTCTGTTCTGGAACTACCGTGTGGCCCTACAAGGCGTGCAGTGTCCTCTTTCCCCGGCTGTGAGAATATGGGACAAATAAACTGTCCGTCTCATCTGTCCAGTGTCAGTTGTCATGTGTTTGGCCATTCCCGTAACTGAAGGGTAGGAACCCCTCCCTCACCAACAGGGTAAAGAGGAGGCAAATAAAACAAACACTTTTGGCTGTGTGACTTTAGGGAAGGTACTTCACCTCTCCATGCCTTGGTTTCTTCATCTTTAAAAATGCAGATGTAAATACTACCTGTTTCATAAAGCTACCATGTCCTCATGGCAATGTCTGGCACAGTAAGCACCATAAAAGTTTGATGGTTGTTAATTAAGCGTGTCTTACATGTCAGTCACTGTCTCAACATTTTATATGTTTTAACATATTCAATCTCACCACAAACCTATGACACAAACCTATGAAACAAATATAGTTATTATTATTATTTTTTATCATCGATGAGGAAATCGAAGCAGGGTAAATCATGTATTACAGATCACCCAGATGACAAGTGGCTAAACTATAACTGAGATTGGGGCAGCCTAATTCTACAGCACTCACCTGTGGACAGGGCTGACAGGTCCCCAAATCCATCAATCTGATATTGTAGACAAGGATGCCCTGCAATTTTTTTTTATACCACTCAGCAGATTGAATTGTAATTCACTGTTAATTTGTTATCACTATCATTAGAATATGTGCTCTCTGAAGGCAGAAAGAATATTTATTATTCATTATTGCATCTTTGGTCTCATTCCTAAAAGTGCACAGCCAGCTTGGGCAGCTTTTGTTCAACAAAAAAAAAGGAATGACTTTGTGGGCCAGGCTCAGAGGCTCCTCACATTCCTGCTCTGCCTTATCTCGCCACCTCATTTGACTGAAGACAGTACTGTCCCTTTAGAAACTAGATCTGGTCTCCAGGATTCTGGATTTCTCCTTCTTATTCTCCTTTGAGGACTTTCTCCAACTGTCTGTGAAATATAGAATTTCTTTAAAGCTTTGTTCTAAGCCATCTTCTCTTTATCTATAGGTACATCTTACTTCAGGAAACTCAGAGCTACCCTTCCTGAGACTCCATTCTCCTTTTAAGTTTGACTTGAAAGTCTGTATCTTTAACTCTCAATCTTTGTCAAGTTCTGCATTCGACTTTCATTTCCCATCATCTGACTGTCCCCACACATTCAACGTGTTTGAAATTAATCTCACCATTAATGGTACCTCACCTGCACTCACATTCAGATCAAGATATACCCCACCCATAAGTAGAAAGTTCCTATAGATTTGCTTCCTGAAGTGTGTTCTATGCCCAAGCTCTTCTATCTGACACTTGACACATTCCCGACGCAGATCTTCATGTTTCTTACTGCCTACTATTATTGCCACTAACAGGCTTATTATTGCCACTAACAGGTTTCCCCACCTCCACTTTTTTCTGCCTTTCCCACCTCCACATTGCAGCCTGCTTAATAATAAGACAGAATCTCAGCTCTGAACATTTATAAAAGAGCCTGGGTGCCAAATGAGACTTACAGTGTGGTTAAATAGAGAACAGGAGATGTGGGAATAAAGAGAGAATACATAGCTGACTTTTCCCAAAAGGAAATGTTTGACAATAGAAGCAAAGAAAGTGATGGAGCTGTACTTTAAGAGTCAGAGATAGGTCGCTTTGTTTATAAAAAACATAGATTTGAATGCATCCCTTATTTATAGATTATTTCATCATTAATAGACAAAAGAGAAGAAGCTGGAAAGAGAAAGTAAAGGTGTGAAGTGGTGAAGAGTTGAGGACGGCTGTGAGAGGAGTGAGATCACCAGCGCAGGTGAGTGGATCACCTTTGGAAAGAAAACCAATGCCTGTTCCAGTTTAGACTAGAGGCAGGAGCAACCTGGGGAAATTCTGAGATGGATGGAAAGGAAGCTGAGGAAAAGCTGGTCAGATGACCTCAATTCCTACAATGAAGTGAGAGATCGTTTATCTTGTGAAATGGTGGAAGGTGTGGGTAGAATAAAGGACTTGAGAAAAGTGGAAAAAGAAAAATGGTACAGCTGCTTCGAGGAACCCAACGAGAAGTGAATATGAAAATAATCCTGGTGTAATCTCTTTTCCAAATTTTTAAGCTTAACTTGGTGGGATCAGTCTTATATTCCAGGTCAATCCTAATGACTTCATTCAATCACCAAACACTCCAGGAATGCTCACTATATATCAGGTTTATACTAAGTCCTAAAACACTGGGTTAGGCTCCTGCCAGAATTTTCATGGGAAAAGACTTGAAGAAAAAGGAAAACTGTAGCGAGAATTGTGTTTGACGTAAACAAGCAGTTTGCTGTTTCCCACATATTAGGGAAACAGTTGGATTACACATCAGAGTCTGGCAACTTCAAACAATACCACCAGGAAGTTAATGGAACTGGGACAAGGAAATTACTATGACTCCACACTCCATAAAATAAAGAAATAAATTAAAGTACAATTTATCACTTGAGAAACAATGGAAGCTGAGCTGATAAAATAACCAAAGAAATTATACGAACGATGTGATACTGCTGAAATGAAGTAGATCATTTTTGCGTTTAAGATTAATACTATTCTCGAGAACTGCATAGGCGATCCAAAATTAGTGGGAGGAAATGTCGTTTTATAGCACACTTCTGACTGTAACTCAGTCACCATGTGTGTAGGTGTTATGGTTTAGAGAGTAAAGACATATGTTGTCACCTTTAAAAGGACCACTTTATGATTTTTTCACGTACCTTTATTGAGCATATATAAATGTAAGTTGAGGGAGTTAAATAACAGTCTGCCCAGGAATTGGGTTTTTGTTTTTGAAATTGTATAAAATAAACTGTTTTTTCTAACAGATAATTAACATTTCACGGAGTCTGGTTCCCTGCTCTGCGGGGAGCAGCTGACTCACTAAACCACAGTGGTATCACCAGTCTCCTTCTCTCCCTCCTACCAAGAGTGGTTTTGTGCAAAGCTAAAGAGGTGGCCTTCAACTAAACTGCAAACTAGGCAGTTTCTCGAGAGCTCTCTGTCCCCTCCTCTCCTCATAAGATGCCCAGTACCCTCATCCTCTTCTGCCCCCAACAAAACTGCCCTGGAAACCATTTCTTTATGCCATGGCACATGCAGTATGGCCATCTACGACCACGAGAAATTGTTTTTAACACAACAGAGCTTGAACATTCAAATGATTGCTGAGTCCTTCTCCAGAGTCATCTGAAAGGCTCTTATTCGCAATGTATCTATCTGTGACTGCTTTGGAATTTGGAACCACTTTCAAAGATCACATCTCATTTGTTTAAACAGCCTCTGAGACGGCAAGACCTACTCCACCGTAAGTGATTTTGATTTCTGGAAATGACTAAGAGTCGTTCTGAACACAGTCCACTGAAAAAGTTGGGAATGGCATTTTTGGTCCATGATGATTTCATAGAAATTTCCTTGTGGGTGAAAGCACTTCAGGATTATGGAGTTAACCAGGCACAAAGGCCCAATGGTCTCCTTATAACTGTTGTTCTCTTAGTCACATCTGTCTTGACCAAGGTTGGAAGTCAGATGAGAACTGCAACAGTATTAACCTGAGAACAGGTGAACACACCTGTCACCAGCATTCCAAGTCTCCTGGTAAAAAATACCAGGTGACATTCCAGTTCAAAGGCCAGTGAAGCTTGCAACTGCTGGCCTGCTGGCTTCACCCTCCCTGCAGTGCTTTCCTCCGCTTCCCTACTTCATGGCCATAATTATTTGCTGAGGCAGCAGCCCCTGCTATTTCTACTTTCTACAGCTCCTCCTTTCTAATAATGGCTCCACACCCTCAGGGCTAGGTGCTCCTAGGCTAAAGAAAGCTTTCACTCAGAGAAATTGCAATTATTTTCATCAACCATAGATACTTGGTTATAGCCCAAGAACCTATACAGCAAATGCAAAAACTCAGACCTCCACCCCACACCTACTGCATTTTAACAAGATTAGGAGGATATGCAAATCAAAGTTAAACACACATGGCTTAGATCGGGGTTTTCAAAGTTTAGCATGCATCGGCATCACTGAGGGTGGGTGGGGTAACAACAAGATTAACAACACAGATTGATGGGTCTGCCCCAGAGTTTGTAATTCAGTAGCTAGGCCTCAAACTAATCTGAATCCTTTTAATTTTTGTTCCCTCTGTTAAAGCACTTTGATAAGTTTTCCAGATGGTCTGGACACTTAAGAAAACAGAGAGTTGTTGCTTCCCACAAATTTAGTGACCATCAGGCCCAATTTAAGGTACTTCTTTTCTCAGCAAACTTTCACTTCAGTGTGATTTTTCTAACTTTGTTCAGCATTCCACACACCTGCAGATGTTGAGAGTCTTTCTTCTCAAGAATTAACAGGAGGGTTCCAAAGCCCATCCAGCACTTTCAAAGTTTTCTTGCATTTCTCTTCAGTTTTCAGGACTGCACACAAAAGTGACTCCTGGTTGGCAGCCCTGATACACCAGAGCGAAGTCCAGAGTGAAGTCTCACTTAACCTAACTGACCGCTTGACCTTGGGAGAAGAAATCTCCATGCCATACGTGCCAAAGAAACAAATCAATTTTATCTTGATTTTTACTTATGCCAAATGCAGTTTCTTTAATGTTTATTTTAATATTTTCCATTCTAGACTTTATGCTTTGTTTGTAGGTTATATTTCAAACAACATATTTCATCACTGGCTACCATTGTCCTAAAATAACTGGCAACAGTTTGAAAGCAATGATAACAGAGGGGTTTCAACTTGAGTACTAATTCTGAGATTTTGGTAGCAATGCCTGGAGTCCCATGTTGATACAGATTACTGAGGCTGACATCAGACTCAGCAATAGATTTAGCGATGTCTGCCATGGGAAGGGACACAGGAATTGGCAATGCCGTGTTGCCATTCTTGATTTTCCAACATACATGTTACAGAATTTTTTGCAGGAATTTATACTTGAAGCTTAAAGATGCACCCAGACGAAAGTAAACTGGGTCTTCTGGAAAATGTGACTATCCTAGATTCCCTAAAATCTGACAGAAGATGTGAGCACCTTCAGCTCTACTGCACATGGAAACATGGCTACCAAGTCCATTCTGGAAGTCATGGCGATTCTTTTGGTGCCACTCACAACACCTGCTCAAACGGAACTAAAATTACTCTTTTGCTCTTCAGTACCTCCCACTCCCTGGTTCTCATTAACATTTAAGAAAGTTCACCAAGTTTACCTGAAAATAAAGTAACTCTAGAGCAGTAATTGCCAACTGAAGATGTCTCTCCCTCCCCTACCTCTTGCCAAGAAACGGATTATTATTATTATTTTTTTATTGTTACAACTGGGGGTGGAGGTTGGGGAAGAAGATGTTTCTTGGCTCCCAGTGAGCAGAGGGTAGAAATGCTGCAAAATATGCTATGATGCACAAGACAGCCCCACAGCAAAGAACTATTGAACCCAGAATTTGAAGAGCACACTGATATAGAAGATTAAAATTCAGGTCTGAGTGTCTAATTCAACCAATATTAAACTCTTAAGTTATGACTCACTAAATAGAGAATATAATTCTTCCAATAAGAGGTAAAGGAACCAAATTCTTGCTTTTGCCCTAAGGAGAGCGCTATCGATATGGTGTCCTTATCATATTAGAGGAAACTGTCATTGTAAACTTCTCTAGCCCTAGTATTTCTGCAAAACCAGACACATGACTTACACCTTTTTATATGAACACAACACTGGTGGCCACAGCAAATTCGTGCAGGAGAAGTGGCTGGGAGGGTGGCCTGCCATTCCCCTCACTACTAAGAAGGATCAGACTAAACAAAGCACTCCTTGTGCACCCCTTGCTTTCTTGCAGTAAATGGTAATTGTAGTTTTTTCCATCTTTGAGATCAAAATATTTTAGTGAGTTGTGATTCCCACACCTATAAAAAGTGATGTGCTTAAAATACTACAATGTTAAAAAATAAATATTAAAACCCTAGTTCATTTAAGATGTCAGGGGGAAAAAAAGATTTGTAGGATTTTTTTTTTTTCTTTCCTGATCAAATAACGAACCAAATCAGCTACAACACTAGACGTTTAAAACATTTTAACTGTAACATTTTACTGTAATGAGTCTGTGGCTTTGCAAGGCAAGCTCAAAAGTTATGACAATCAACAAAATCCCAGAGGGAAGAGTTTAGTTGTATAAGCACTTGTTTGGGGAGCACATATTCTGCAGAATCAAAGATTCCAATAGTAGCTGGGTTTTCTCAACTCCAAATTCTCCTAAGATGCATAATTGGATATTATGCAGTTAACTGAGAAGGACCTTTGGAGAAAACAAAAACCGAAGTTCTTTTAGATCTTCGCAAACATTAAAAGCTAAGCTTTTAACTCTAGCCAAATGTCATTACCATGTATTTCTTCCAATATATTGTTTAGTCACAATGCTTTATCTTTGATATTACATGTGGTCCTGAAAGTTCAAAATTATAAACCAAGACTCCAGGACTTGTAATTCCAGAGACAGACTGTGACCAACACATAGCATATGATATGTATATGTTATAAAACTCTACTAATGATAAGGTCGAACTGTGTGGATTTGCTCAAAGTCTCCACTGAGAGGTTTGTGAAAGGTGGCACGAATAAAAGTGGTTAGGTCTCCCAGAGTGGATTCAATAGAAACCTAAGTAGGAATGGTTATTATACAATTACAAGAAGGGTAGTGTGTTTACTGTTTAAAGCCTCCAGTTTTTTAAGGAATTTTGGACTCTTTTAGGTTCCAGAATAATCTTTTCTTTAGAAACTTCACACCACAACCTCAGACTTGGCTACTCCCCATCACTGACAACTGTTGTGGGGATCAATTAACAATGGTTTCAGTGTTATCTAAGACAATTCACTAAAACTGGTAATAACTGATACCTATAGCTTACACACCTTCCCTATACAACCTTCATCCTGACCTCAAACTCACTCAATTCTCCACCACCCCTTGTATCGCTAATTTCACAAAACATACCATCCCTACATTTTGTTTACAGAATGCCTCTTTTCTTTCTCTACCAGTGTTTTCTTACTACAATGTCATCAAGCCCTCTCTTCAGTTCCTGTTGATGATGACATAAATTGCCCTTCGTTTTTGGGTGTGGTTGGTGACCAAATGTAGGTGTATTTCAAGCTGAATCGCTTAAGCACCCAAGCCTTAAGGGGTAGCTTGATGAGGAAGGCAAATTTTAGTTTGGTTTTGAAAATTTGGTATGACAGAAAAGAAAAGAGAGTCGGTTTTTTGTTTGTTTGTTTGTTTGTTTGTTTGTTTTTCTACATGAAAGAGTAGGAACAAAGATTCAGAGGAAAAAATTCCAGAGCATTTATAACAAACAGTTTGTCCAGAACCATGGCAAGTAAGCTGGAAGCAAAGGTCAGTACTACCCTGAAAGCGAAGCTAAAAAATTTTGTTTTGTCCAATAGGCCAGAAAAGTTATTAACGTTTTGAGGTCAGAGTGGTTACATGATCAAAGTGTTTCAGGAAAATTAATTAGATGGTGTTATGGGTTGGGGCTGAATGTGGGTGGAAAAAAGTCCAAAAAAGAAAAATCAGTTAGGAGCTATTAAAGTGATGAGAAATGAGGTGATGAAGGCCTGAGCTTGGGTGGTAAAAGAATGGAAAAAAGTACTAAGGAAAGAATCAGCAATAAGCAGAAATATACATGGTCATTCACGTATCCAGGGAGTGGGAAAGGGGGGAAGGAAAATCAGAGATGACCAAGTCTCCATTTCATCACCTGTTTTGATCAGAATGTGAGATGTCTCTATTCTACTTGTGTCCCCCACAATCACAAGATGAAACTGCATGGTGGCACCCCATAACTAAGTGTGTGGTGTCTGAGGAGATAATGTTTCTCTGATTCTCAATACACCCTGTCCCTGGTCTGAGGCTGCCCCTACGTGCCACCCCGTTGAGTCTGATCAAATTAAACACAGCATTTTAGAGCTAATCTCCCCTCTTATTTTCTGAAACAACTGTGAAGACATTATCCTTCCCTAACACTTTATTTTGAGCCCTTCAAACCAGCTTAATGAGCATGTTGAAAACAATGTGATTTAGTGAACCAAGATTAAACCTCGAACTTTTCACTTTCTGTCCAGATGATTTGGGGCAAGTTATTTAAACTTGCTGGGCCTTAGTTTTCCCATTTAGAAATGGGGCTGATATATAATAACCATGCAGGAATGTTATAAAAATTAAATAGCATGTGAAAGCAACAGGCACACTAAAATATTTTTACATTTGGTTATAAAATAATAATAATTAAATGGGTGTTTTGTTATTGTGACACATACAGAACACTCTAAAGTAAATATTCTCAACTTGACTATACCTAAGGAGCTCTGCAACCACAGATAAAGCATCCTGCTCTTTAATCCATTATATAAAGTTTCAAACGCCTAGGGGCTTAGTTAATTCGAATGTCACTCTCACTGCTAGAGTCCCAAACTCCACCAGTCATGAACATGCCCATGAATTTAGAGGTTTAAAAAACATAACAAGTTAATTGATCCTAATACCAGTTTAGAAAGAGTTTTTGAATGGCAATCTTTTTAAACCGTTAAGCTAGCATTTGGCCTTTGGGTAAGTAAAAAAAATAAAAATTCTGAATCTACTATTTCAAAATAATGAAAGTTTGTTTTTATTTTTGTTTTCAAACCCTCGATCAACTTGCACTTGGGAGAGTCCTATATATCACTTTGCAGCACAACCAGCCCATTTAACCAATGGGCCCATTTCTGAAAATAGACCTTAACATAAACACAACTCCTTCCCAGAAATCAGAACTTAAATAAGAAAAACAAGTCTATTTGGTAGAATTTCTTCGGCTACTCAGCTATTCCTTCTCCCTTTCAGCTCGTTTGAGGAAATGAGTTGACTATGAGGAAACCACAATAGTTTAGTGTTCATTTACCCTCACCAAGGAAAATGAAGAAAATTCAAGATGGAGATTTTTCATCATTTATTTACATAGAAAGTGTAAGTGGGGAATCGGAAGGGGGGGCTGTGTTTACAATGTTTATGATTGTTTGTACATCCATGGTAAACTTTTGATTTGCGCTTGCTCTGTACTTGTAAAGCCCCCTTCAAAAGCAGGCTTACTGGATGTAGCTCTTTACCCCTGGCTAAACAGAAAGCTTTCTTCCTCATCAAAGTGTGAAGCTTTTGATCTCCCTAATCTCCTGCTTGTTCATAGTCTATGCATACACAAGTAAGTGATGTTCTCTTCAGTGTCTATTGAATCTCTTCAAACTCAAGGAAATGTGCTTTTTTATTTCATTCTTCATCCCTAGGGGCCGCTGATAGTGATTGAATTCTGAAGAGATGAAGGCGATGTAGGCAATTCATGCCCATTTTTATTACTGCTTAAGTTTTGAATTAAAGATTCAATATTTCGGAAAAACAGCTTGATATATTAGCATCTGATCTGAATTTTTATGGTGTCATTTAACTGCTTTATGCTCAGCAACTCTATTCACCTCAACCCAGCCCAGTATAGGCAAGTTTCAAAGGAGCCTTCTTCAGTCCTGATCTTTGGACATCTTTCACCATGATTATTGGCAGTTAATTTGGTTTTGCAGAGAAATGTTGTGATAGCAATCTGTTTAAAGTTATGTGTTGATTTTAATTAAATATCTAAATTGAATCTTAATCCAGTAGAAAATTTGGAAGATACGTCATTCCACCCCTCACAAATAACTATTCTTAACATATGAGCACAATTTATTCTGGTTATATTTGTGCTTGCTACATGTTTGAGATCATTCTTTATATACAATTTTAGATCCTGCTTTTGTTTTGCTTAAAAATCATATTATTAAGTAAATCGTTAAACATTCTTTAAAACATTTTAATGGTTATATAATATTTCCTCATATGAATATACCGTATGTTAATTATCCAAGGTGGGCACTTGGGTCATTTCCTACTTATATGAACACTGCCATAAATATCATTCTTTATAATTCTCTATCTGCACTTCTAAATATTTCCTTAGGATAGCATCCTGGAAACATAACTTCAGGATCAAAGGATCCTGGCTTATAAGCTTATTTTCCCCCACATTTAAAAATATGAATGACTTCTGAGGTTTGATAAAACATGGCATTTCCTAATTGTAAAGGCGAATACACAGACCTCACAGTTAGATCATGAAAGCATTTAGACCTCAATCTGAAACACTATCAGTTCTTTTTTAGGGAGCCTTGGGTCTTTGTATGTATGTTTCTCTCTTGTCTACAAGTGTCTCTTCATTTCACTTTGTCATTCTCTTCATTCAACTGTTCAAAATTTTCTAAAAACACAAGTTAAAAAAATATAATTTTTATTGAACTACCTCTGAAGAAATTAACAGAGGGTGAAAAATGAGAATTTTACTTTACATCTTTCTGAACTATTTGAACTTTATAACTAAGTGCATGCATTATATTTTCTAAATGTCAACAAGGGTCATCTTCATGGTGTGACTACAAGTTTCTTTTTGTTTTTTTATTTAAATAAAAGATAATTTTCAAAGAAACAAATGAAAGGGTCTATTATCCAGTTCATAATAAAATTATTTGTAGAAAAAAATTGACAAAAACTTAAACTGTTGACAATTAAAATTATACACGTAAAATATGTTATTGGATAAACATTGATAGAAAAATGGAATCTTATTAATTAATTGAGACGTGCAAAATTTGGCAAGGGAAATTTGCACTCAGTTGAACAAATGGTCAAGAAATAAAGCTCCAAGTATATAACTGGTAAATTTCTCATTTTTTATATTAGATACAGCTGAACATTTTCATGCCTATTGGCTCTCAAATTTCTTCTTTTAAAAATTGTTCGTGCCCTCTGCTATTTAAATATTAGACTCTTGATGTCTTTTCTTATCAATTTGCATTATTTTTTTGTAATGCAAATCTATCAACCATTCATTTGAAATGTTTATTACAAATTTGGGGGGGCTAGATTATTTATGAAGTATTAAAATGGCTAATTTATCGCATCATTGTCAGAACTATACCTGCTAAAATGTTTAAGACTTTCAATCACGTTCATTTATTTTCAATTCATAACATTTACTTAGCATCCACTTTGTCCTACGGAGATATATGATACTTCTAAAGAGTGCACATCTGAATCTCCCTCCAAGTTTTGCCATAGCCCATTTCCCAAACATAACAATAGTTTCCTAGGGCTGTGATAACAAGGTACCACAGACTGGGTGGCTAAAACAACAGAACTTTATTGTCTCACAGTTCTGAAGGTAGAAATCTAAAATCGAGCTGTTGACAGGGTTGGTTCCTCCTGGGGCTATGAGAGAGAATCAGTTCCAGGCCTCTCTCTTAGCTTCTGGTGGTTCATTCCCAATCTTTAACTAATAAATGTATCATCCCAGTCTGTGTCATTTTCAATGGAATCCTCTCTGTGCGTGTCTGTCTCTGTGTCTAAATTTCCCTTTTTATAAGGACACCATTAATATGGGATTAGGATCTAACTTAATGACCTATTTCCAAGTAAGATTACAGTCTGAGGTACTGGGGATTAGGACTTCAGTATCTTTTTTGGGAGGGACATAATTCACCCCAGAACAACAAGTTAACCTAGGCTTGATTGAATTGGTCATGGTTCTTAGGGCAAACAACAGAATCCCCTCTAGCTATTTTAAACAGAAATAAATTTATTTGAAGATATTTGGCAACTCTCAAAACCTCTGAGTGAGTAAAGAACTAGGTTTAGATGCTACACAACTGAAAATAATCTAGTAGAAAAATATCTAGTAGCAGGGCCACGCGACCTGTGCGGTCACACAGTGTCCCAATGCTCAGAAAGGCCTTTGCATTTGGGTTAACGCCCTTCACTCACTATCTTAAAATTTTAATGATTTTTATCTTTGAACTTGTGTTTTGTGAGTGAAGTCTAGATAGAATGTGCATGTGCAGAGGAGATATGTAACATGTGCCTGTGCTCTATTATTGGCCACCTCATTTGCAGGTAGCCTCCCCGATGTCTTATGAGCACAGAATTCCTGTGGATCCACAATGCCTGGTGATTCAGGCTAACCCAGACAAGCCAGGATAACCACAACCCCCATAGTATCTGAAGATCTAATGGTGCCAGGCACATCCACCTTCAGGTCTCATAGAAGGGCAGGACTTGGAGAATATGTGGAACTTTTGCAGCAAGAGAGTTAAGAAAACATGGTCTTTAATTTTTCCAGGCTGGGACGTATAGGAAGGCAAAGAAGACGCCAGGTGAAACAATACATGTAAGTATCTGCAACAGCTATGGCAGAGAGAGAAATAAAAACTATATGAGATGCTAGCTCCCAAACCACACCATATAATGCAGCAGAATAGGTTGAAAAGGCATGGTCTGCCATGCCTACATTAGTGCCATAAGCCCTCATGTTGACTTTAACAAAACTAGGTTTATAATCTCTCACCACACTCTAAATGGAGTAATTAACTTTGTTTGCTTATTTTCTCTACTATTGTCGGATATATATTTTTTTGCCTTATTAAATACCCACAATAATCATATCAGAGAGGGATTAAGACACTATAGATAAAATGAAATTCACATATAGTTTTTGATTTAAGTCAAAATGGAATTTTAATATCTAGTTATTATTTATGGTAATTTTAAATTTGGTTATTATTTAATGTACTTTAAATTGCTATAGAGGCATAAAGCGACAACAACAAAAAACTATTTTAGTAACACCTAACAAGTAGGCAATATGATTTAAGCTAACAGCCTAAAACTTAATTAACTCCACTGTAATATAGCAAAGGCCATGCACCATGTATTAAAGAAATCAAAAAGAAGCGGGGGAAATTTATGCCTTCATCGATAGCAATAGAATTTTTATATTGCTGATTTCTGAGTAAGCAAAGCATTAGAATCAGAGAGTATATTCATTTTTAATTTGCACATATTTCTTGAAGAAATAGAATATTTCAGATAGAAAAAAAGGCATGCAACAATTTAAAAAGAAAATGACTCAAAATGCTTTCACACAAAGCTCTAATTTTCACACAACTGAGATGAGCTACACACACTAAGACAGTTACAGTAACAAACCTTTTATTAGGACAGCTGGTGAAGAGAGAAAGAGGGAGAAAATTGGACAGTATGATAAATTTGGTTAGCTATTTGGGAAGCATACATGGGAAATAAAGTATCAGAGTCAATAAAGAAAAAAACGGAAGGTGGCCTTACAACATCCCCAGGCCATGGGGAAACCATGGAAGTAAATTTTATTCATATGTTAAGACAAATTCTGTCCTGGGCACCAATGAGTAAGTCAGCATAAATCCTTGAATTATCCCGAAAGGAGAATAAAGGTGTTTTCTCATCCTGGTTGGGAGATTATATATATATATATATATATATATATATATATATATATATATGTATATATATATATATATATACACACATATATATATATATATATATATATATATATATGTATAAAATATACAAAACAAACAAACAAAAAAACCTGCTCTTTGGGTTCTCAGTTTTGGACTGCCTGGTGCAGCCTCCTGGAGATGACTATCAAATGTGTGAGGCTGGAGGGATGTGGACACAGCCATCAGTCTGGGTAGGTTCCAGCCCCATAAGCTTCTCCCAGCTGAGCTCTAATCAGATGCTAAATTTTCAGCATACATAAAAGCTCTTGATTGGCCATTACACCATGAAAATCAAAATTGTTATATAACAAGGAAGCTCCATGAGGTCCCTAAGAAGGGGCTGGAGATGAAAGGAAAGAATGGGATGCTTGGAGGTCAATCATTTTCTCTTTGTGGATGAGCCATAGTGTTTTGATAGAGCACATACATGTGTGATATTCCAAAACAACTACAAACTAGAGAGATACTCCCAACCAAAATGGATGCCTGTACAACTATAGTGCCACAAAGGGGTCCTGAAATCCCCGTTATTTTGGAGACTTTCTTTGTTATTCCTTATTTTAAACTTGACTTTCTATACTCCCCTTCTCTCAGAGAACTGCTCTCCACTGGGAGATAACGAATGATAAGACGCTATCCTTCCCAAGAAACGTGTGGGCAATCCAAATAAAAGAAAAGTCTCCAGAGGTTGTAAGAGATGTTCCTATAGGAGAATTTCGGGGCACTGGAGCAGACTAGTAAGAGATCATTTTCAACAGGTGGTCTTTTCAGTGCCCCCTCAAATTATACTGCCAAGTAATAATAATCATCATTTTATCTTCTGCTTTGCTGCTTGTGATGCATTTATACACATACGACTTTGTTTGACCGAATGTTAATCCAGCAGGTATATATCAAGAAACCAAGCAGGGTGAGAGGAAATAGACACCATTCCTTCCTTCAAGAATACGAGTGTCTTGCAGGGGAAACAAATATATGTGGTTGTGATATCAGGTTGATTGAAAATATGCATATTAAGGTTCACTGTGGAATTGTTGCTGAGAAATCAATTATTTCAGACTGGGGTAAGTATGGGGGAGATGAGAAAAAACATGGTGGGAAGGAAGCATAGTGCCAACTGCATTAATAGCTTAAGGAATTGCAATAGCCAAGGAGCGATGATGTCGGTCACACAGTGCATTTGGGGAAAGGCAAGCAGCCCTGTGCACCCGCATCGTAAATAGTGCCTGCATCAAAGATAACACAATACAAGTGATCTGAAGCCAAATTATGAAGACTGGAATATGATAAAAAATAATGTGATTTGACCCATATGACAAATATCTAACTGGGACAGATCCCACTACTCCCTTTTATAGACAGGGAACCTGAGAGGCCAACCACATAGCTACTAAGCAGTAGGTGTAGCCCTCAAATTCAGATTTCTTATCTCCAACATGCTCCCCTCTTCACATGGACTACACATGCATGTGATCTTCTGTGCTGCTTACTCTCAGGGCCAGAAAACTCAATTCTATACATTGTGGGGTGAATTGAGTCCCTCTAAACAACATGTTGAAGTCCTAGTCCCTGTTACCTGTGAATGTGACTTTATTTGGAAATAAGGTCTTTGCAGATGTAATTAAGATGAGGTCATACTGAAATAAGATGGGCCATTAATCCTATATAAGAAGAGAAGAAATAGACAAATACAGAGAAGCAGAGGCTGGAGTGATGCAGTTGCAAGACAAGGAACAGTAATGATTGCCAGCAACCACCAGAAGCTAGGACATAGCCCTGCTGACACTTTGATTCAGATGTCTCATCTCCAGAACTGTGAGAAAATATACCTTTGCGGTTTTAAGACACCCAGTTTGTGGTAGTTTGTTACAGCAGTCCTAGAAAACAAACGCCATGTCTGAAGTGACTCTGAAGCGCACATACTGCTCTCTGAGTGGTTTAGTTCAAGGACAGAATTTAAAGAGACTGTAAGGATGGACGGGCTTCTCTACCTTCAGGCAATTCAAATCTGGAGGTCACCTCGCCTTCCAAAAGAGCCAGAGCTTAACATTCTGCCTTCACCTACTCCAAGGGCCATGGTTCCTGTTGGAAGAATGCAAAATCATCTTGCCCAGAGAAGAAAAAAAACTGCTTTCCTTCCCTAGTTTTTCCCATTCGGAGTAGGATAAAGGTGATCAAAACAGTATCTACAATGGTAAAATTGGGCCAATCCTAGGCTCATATAATTTGTAAGAGCATTTGAAACCAGAAAGAGAAACGTTTGATTCAACCATTTGAAAAGAGGCTAAAAGGCGTTCACTCTTTTTGGCCCTCTCCTTTCCTTTCTCCAGTGAGACAGACACTCGGTGATATAAATTGCCTGGTGTTTACACACAAACTTTATCCCAGAAACACACTGAGGAGTCAGTAAAACTTTAAGGATGCCAGGACAGAAAATTTAGAAGGCAGAAAGTCAAAAGAAAAAGGCTGACTTTTCTAAAAAGTAAAGAAACCAAGACCAAATAACAAGTATTGTTCTAGAATTCAAAACAGCTTGGGAAAAAGCTCTTTGCCAACAATGGAAAACTCAGTAAAGAAACAGAACAAAGGAAAACTCTAGCCAAATGAAGAAAAGAATGAGATGAAGGAAGGTGTGTAGATGAAGTACGTACTGTGCCCAGCAATACCCAAACTGATCTAAATGTGGTATCTCATTTCACTCACAGGAGAAGCCCATGCGATAAATATTATAACCTCATTTTACAGATGAGAAAACAGAAACACAAAGAGTTGGACTTAATTGTCCAAGTCACAGAGCTAATAAGTGGAAGAGTTGCATTTCAAATTCCGGAATGATAATCTAGTATTTTGGTTTTGTTTTAGTTTTTGGTTTTGGTTTTGCATTTTTTTGTTTGTTTGTTTGTCTGTTTGTCTGTTTGTTTGTTTTTGAATTCTCCAGCCAAGGCAAGAAGAGTGAAATTTTGGTATCCTGATTAGATTAAAACATATGAGACGAAAACTCGAATTAAACCGAAGACTGTGTATACATTGTTTTTTTGTTTGTTTGTTTTGTTTTTTAATGTGGATGATGAAAAATGAGAGCTTCCTAGTGAAAAACAGAAAACTTAGTTTTGGTCAAATATCTTTGTTCTAAGGCAAGTGTGAATAAACCAGGCAATAATGCAAGAAGGAAAAATCTGCTGAGGAAAATGACAATTTTTTGTCTGCCTTTGAATCGTAAAATATTTGGCACAAACCTTGAGAATAGTTCAAAGATTTTTTCCTACCAGCTGTAACTTAAATATTGAAGTGAATGTCCTCATTGTGAATACAAACATAAATGCAAGAACATAAAACTGTCAGTTTCAAAGAAGATTATATTTCTTGTGCAGCTGGTATTTTATAAAGGAAGCTCGAGCCCCATTCTTTTCTTCATTCTCATATGTGACCCTTGTGTTGGGGTGCCCACGGCCTAAAGTGAGATGATACACTCTGGAAGGTTTTAACAGTTTGTTTAACTCAAAGCATGGGGAGAAGGCAGGACATGGGCCAGCAGGTCACAAATAGCAACATTGGAATCCTAGCTCTGCACCTCTAGGATAAGGTACCCAACCTCTTTTTCTAAGTATCCTTATCTATCAAATGGAGCTATTGCAGAGCTGTCGTAAAGACTAAATTAGATACTTTGTATAAAATACTTGATATCCCAATTGATTTGTGGTCCCCCCAAAAGATATGTCCACTTCTAACTCCCCGACCTACGAGTGGGAACTTATTAGAAAAAGGGATCTTTATGGATGTAATTATGTTAAAGATCTTGAAATGAAATTATCCTGGATTATATGGACAGGCCCTAAATCCAATGACAAGTGTTCTTACAAGAGGCCAGAAGAGGAGAAGCGGGCATAGGTGGGGAGGAGGCCATGTGAAGACAGAGGCAGAGCTTGGAGTGATGCAGCCACGAGCTTAGGAGCGCCTGGGGTCTCGGAACTGGCTGAGGCGAGAATGGATTGTTCCTGGAGCCTTTGGAGGGAGTGCAGCCCTGCTGACACCTTGATTTTAGGCTGCTAGATTCCCGAGCTCTGAGAGAATAAATCTCTTGTTTTAAGTCACCCAGAAAGGTTTATTTTCTCCTTCCCTTCCTCCCCCTTCTTGAGTAAAGCTCCCACCCATGGGACTAGGGCACAGTCCCCTAGGCAGTGGTCCCCAACCTTTTTGGCACCAGGGACCGGTGATCCTATGAGAATCTAATGATCGATGATCAGAGGTAGAGCTGAGGCGGTGAAGCTAGTGCTGAGGAGCAGCTGCAAATATAGATGAAGCTTTGCTGGCCTGCCACTCACCTCCTGCAGCCAGTTCCTAACAGGCCACAGACTAGTACCAGTCTGTGACTCAGGGGTTGAGGATCTCTGCCCCAGTGGACCTGCCACGCTCCCCTCCTATGAAAAGGAGAAATGAAGTGTCCCTCATTGTACTGTGGCATCACCACAG
Organism: Pteropus medius; assembly: GCF_902729225.1. Classification (NCBI taxonomy): domain Eukaryota; kingdom Metazoa; phylum Chordata; class Mammalia; order Chiroptera; family Pteropodidae; genus Pteropus; species Pteropus medius. Next base: position 5,788,503 of record NW_024342475.1, read on the forward strand.
TGAGAAGCCCCATTGTGCTTTCATGTGTGTTTCTCATCATGGTGTGTGAAGAGAGGCAGGGGAAGAGAGGCAGGCTGTGATGCATAACTGAGACCATCTGTGGAAATAGCCAAGCAAGGTCTTCTCTATGCCAAGCACTATCTACATGCTCTCCATGCATCAATACATTTAACCACTGTAATGAGTTTATGAAGTACGTCCAGGCCCATCTTACAGAGGAGAAAACTGACACATAGGGAAATTAAATATCTTGCTTATGGTCACAAAGCTAGTAAATGCCAAGGCTTGGGCATCCATGGCCAGCCATTCTGATTCTGAAATTCATGTTTTTAACCACTATTTTAGTTTCCTGTGGCTGCTGCAACAAACTAGGTGAATTATACGACAGAATTTTATTGTCTCACAGTTCTGGAGACTGAAATGAAGGTCAGAAATAAAGGTGTCAGCAGAGTTGGTTCCTTTTGACCATCATCTCCCTGGATCTTCACATTGTCTTCCCTGTGTGTGTTTCTTCATGTCCAAATTTCCTCTTTTAATAAGGACACCAGTCATCTTGGAATAGAGCTCACCCTAATGACCTTATTTTACTTTAATTACCTCTGTAAAGACCCTATCCCTAAAAAAAATCACACTCTAAGGTATTAGGAATTAGGACTTCAACATACGAGTTTTGGGGGAACATAATCCAATCCATAATAACCACTACATCATATGGCTCTAATAAATAATGAATGAATGAAGGAATGAATGAATGAGAAGGTGAATGATTACCTTTCTTGCTAGAAGTCTCTAGCTCTGAAGCACACCTCCACTACTAGTTCTGCTCTTATTTCATTGCATCAGATCAAAACCATCAGATCAGGCAATAGCATTCAGTGGATGTGAGTACAGGCTGTAGGAATCAAATCTTGGCTCTGACATTTCTAAACTATGTGACTTTGGGGAAATTTTCAACTTCTGAGTTGAGCCTCTTTTGATGAGGAAAAAAAATGTGTGTATATGTGTATCATATAAAATATATAGTTTCTACCTCACTGGGCAGTTAGAGGATGAAATGAGAGAGCCCAAGTAAGGGAGAGTGCCCTTAAGGGCTCCATGATAGTTGGTCCTGTTCTTGGCTACTGCAGCCTCCCTCTTTCTTCCATGGCACACTCTGCTCCTGTCCTTTGCTGATCTCCTCCCTGTGCACTGCGAGAGCCTGCCATTGGAAAGGGGCCCTCCTCAGTATCCTGAGCCTGGATTTCCCACAGCATTTCATTATCATCCTATCCCTCCCTTTTTACCATCAATGGGAATTAAGACTTTCTCAGGAGCTGGTCTTTGTGGAATAGGGTGACAGCAGGTCTGGGCATGGCCAGGGGTAAGCAAGAGCTGGCTCTCAGGTTGCAGGTTATCCAAATTACAGGGTCCAGAAAGGTAGAGAAACTCAAACTTGACTCAAGCCAGTGTCTGTATCCAAAGGGATAAAATTCAGCTGAACGTTCTGGGCTCTTCATTTGATCCTTAAAAATACTGACAAACCAGACAGTCATTTTCAACCTAGAGAGTGCAAGTGACTCGTTCAGAGCCAGTCCAAATGCAATTGCCAAATTCGATGACAGTACAAATGCCAGGGAAATGGGGAGCCAGAGGGCACCATTCAGCTCAGTTCAATTGATTCAGTAAACATTTACTGAGAATCAAGTAATCATTAGATCGAGTGCCAAGAAACAAAGGCATGGAAATAAACATGGAGATGTGCTTTTCCCTGCTCTCCAAGCACTCACAGGAGGAGGGGAGCAGACGGGTGGACATTGCAGGAGGGAAGTGTACATGTGGTTGTTCAATGGAAGTCTTAGAAAGGAAGCGACCAACCCAGTCAAGGGCTTCAGGGGAAACTACTCAGGATCATTGACAAGGTAGCAGAAATACAAGGAATGAAATAATTTCTAGACAGAAAGTGGAAGAAAGAAATGGAGACAGTGGTGTGGTCAGCCTTTGTAGGTAGAGGAAGGAGCCAGAAGCTTGAAAAAAACATGTGTACGGGAAAATCATTCCTTTCTACTTATTACAGGACAAATGAGGGTCAGGGGAGTATGGCAGTAGAACCCAAGCTGTATAATGGAAGCAAGGGCCAGATGGCAAAGGGCTTGGAAATATTTCATTCTTCAATGTGAATTTTATCATGTGAGTCACAGGAGGTGTGTAAGTGTTTTAAACAGAGAAAGGACAAAATCTGCATTGGATTTGAAGAGCAACTCACAGCAGAGGGGGGACTAGAGGGTTAGTTCTCAGCCTTTACTGTTACAGGAATTAACTAGAAGGTTTATTCAAGCACAGATTGTGGGGCCCACCCCCAAAAGTAGATTTGAGGTAAGGCCCAAGAATTTGCATTTCTAACTAGTTTCCAGCTGCTGCTAGTCTAGCAATCTTGCTTTGAAAACCACTGCATGAGACAATGGAAATTCGAAGTTTGGGAGGCCAGATGAGATTCCTGCTTACCAAGGCCGAAGAGTGTCCTGAAGTAAGACAATGTCCATGGAGTGCAGAGGCAAGGCTAGGTCTGAGCAACCTTGGAAGGTAGAGTCTAGTGACCAGTGGAATATAAAGAGACAGGGAAGAAGCTTGAGGCAACTCCCAGGTTCCTGGCTTATGAGATTGGGTAGATTGGGGCAAACAAACACATGAGCCAGTGATGGTGGGTGATGGAGAAGAAGGTTCTGGGAGCCCAAAAGGGTGAAACCATGGCAGGCTTCAAATATCTTGCGTTAGAGGTGTCTTTCATAAAAATGGTGAAGCTCTCTAATTTGGAGCTCAAGGAAGGGATCTGCACTAGAGAGTAGCTTGGTTTTATAGCCATCTTAGTGACCTGCATCTGTAGCATTTACTTGATAGCCAGATAATTGATTGGAAAATTTTAATCTATGTTATTGCTTTAGAATCATATGATAAATTATCAATACCTCTTAACATGTGTTTTAAATACCAACTTTTCATGATGACTCCAAAAAAGTACAAAATAAGATACTCTAAATTCTGCATTAATTTGATAATCATTTCTTAAAATATTATTTGTCAGTGAATTTTAAATACTTACAACATGGTCTGTTTTATGCATCCAGGCTTTATCTTAAGGGGTGAATTAGGTCATCCACTTTAAGCACCAGAGTGAGAAATGTATATTTGCATTTTATTGTTTTATTAAAAATATATTCTCCATGAACTAATTTAAAAAGGATTTCAGTAAACAAATTACGATTTCTGTTATTGACTGAATGTTTATTTCCTCCAAAATTTCATATATTGAAGCCCAAACCCCCAATATGAGGAGTGCTTGCATCAGGAAAAGGCTGAGGATATAACCAGGAAGAGGGCTCTCACCAGACCCCAACCATGCCCACACCCTGATCTTGAACCTCCAGCCTCCAGAACTGTGAGGAATAAATTTTTGATGTTTAAACCACCTAGCCTATGGTATTCCATTATAGCAGCCTGAATGAACTAAGATAGCTCCCTTTGAGTTCTCTGACAATTTGTCTCACCTCCATCATGGTCTGAGGCACTTACTGCTCAGACCTGCTTGCTCCCCTCTTTCCTTTCACAGGTAACTAATCTGCATTGCAATCCAGAGGATTCCCTGTCCAATCTTGCACAAGTAGTACCCCCAAATAAACTTAACCATACTTCTCATACCTCCCCTTAAAACATTTCAGCAACTTTCAATTAGGATGATGATCAAAATCCTTAACGTGTGCCCTATAGCATGGCAGGGTCTGGCATTCCCTCCCCTCCAGCCTCATTGCCAACTGGCATTGGCCCTCCCTCCCCTCCCTATCTCCCCATCTCTGTCCCTCTGTTCCAACTACACCAGCCTTTCGTGATGTTATTTTATACACACCACACAGTCATTCCCTTTCCTGGAACCCTCAGTTTCTCGTCATTGCTTTTTCATTAAGTTAACCTTCACTCTTCCTTCAGAGTTTAGCTTGAATTATCCTCCCTGAAGAAAGCTTATCCTGACTTCCTTAATGAAACAATTTTTCCTTTTATTCATTCTTATAGTACCATTTATCTCTTCCTAGAAACACCCCAGTTGTTACTTTCACATTTCTCATTACAGTAGATTTTATTAATATATGTCTCTCCGACTAAATCGCAAGCTCCATGAGGACCAGAACCACGACTCCTGGGTACTGTTACTGCCATTTTGCTCACTGTGTTCTCTCCAACAGGAAGTGCAATATCTGGCACAAAAGAGACTCTCAAAAAGCATTTGTTGAATAAATGAAAGAATAAACCTTTTATGATAAACATGAAAAAGCTGAGGTTCTCCCATGCCCAGTTCCATGATTCAAAGATGAGAAAATGTTGATTTTCTTTCATTGCTTTTTGCAAGTCTTTTTCCCAGTTTCTCTTCCTGGAATCAGTTAATAAAACTACAGCATATGAGAGCTGAATTCTGAGATTCAGCCCTAAACAAAGTGCAGTATTTATAAACATTTAACTCAGGACACTCTGCCAAAAAACATTATGTCGGAGTGAATTGCAGCCATGTGGCATGGACCTATGGAGAGTTTCTTTGTGGGTTTTAATTAAATTGTGGGATGTAGGCCCTTGCTGGAAGGCCCCTCCTTACCAAAAAATAAAAAAAAAAATTTAAACCTCTAGAAAACATCCATGCTTGAAGCAACTCTCAACTTTCACCTCTTTCTATTGCAAAGTTCAAAAGTTGGAAGTTCCTCTTGTTTAACTCTCAAAATTCAGTTCCATTGTAAGCTGGGCTTTTTTTTCCAGTATGGTGGCTAAATAGGTCAGCCATTGAGTTAAGCCTCCAATCCCCAGTTCAGCAGTGTTGAACTTATAAATCCTCAAGGAGCATTAGCAATACAGAAAGAATGAACAATTTCAATAGGAATGCATTTCTTCCTTCAGTCGCAGCTAGTAACCAGAAATGTCTAACATCAGCAAAGTTAGTGAGGCCCATACAGCCTGTAACCTGCACATCTTTTCAACATATGAGAAGTGTATGGTGTGAAGAAAAGGATAAAACTATAAAAATCTTTATAGCTCTATGCGCCTATTAATAAGCTCCAGGCAGGTAAATATTTCCACCCATGTTATCCATAGCCTAAAACAGTTCCTGGCACATAACTCAATAAATATTTCTTGAATAATGAATGAATGAATGAATGAATGAATGATAGTGAGTGAATTGAAAATTTCTTAAGTTACGAATAATTTTCTAAGTACTTTCTTTACATATAACAATTAATTTCATCCTGATAACCACTTCATAAGGTTACTGCTTATGCCTGTTTCTAGAACAAGAAACTATAGAGAGATTAAGCAATGTGTGCAAGGCCATCAAGTTTGACAGTTACCTTTCACGGTAGGCTTAATCCTATCCCTCCTTTGCCCAGACCATGAAGCCACACTCTCCCTAGGCAACAGCCCCTGATTCAACTAATGTCCCTGAGTGCCCACACTTCCAATGTAACTGTGGCTTCAAGCCTACACTTCCGTGCCAGAATTGTCACTCAACCCTATATATCTTCCTAGATTTCTAGGCTTGGAGTATACCAGCCTGGCATATCCCACCATCACCCCAGTTAAATGAGAGTTTGTCTACTAATGTATTTTAGGCACTAAGCTGAGTTACCCATCTATGAAGAATATTTATTAAGTAGAGCAAATAATTGGTAGGAACAACAAGTTTTTGAGACTGAAGGAGAGGCTGTGCTTTGTTAACATATATTTTGCATACATATCTGACTTCACTAGCTTATAACTATGAAATGAGATCACACTTCTTTTTAATACCTAAGTATTTATGGCAAAGCCCTTGGGCCTATGTGCCTGCCTGGGTATGGTTCTTTCATCCTGACTTCTTCCTGCAGCCATATTGTTGCCTCTGCTCTCCTGGACACAGCATCTCCTAAAGATAAATGCCTCCTGATACTCCACACCATCTTGAATAAGGAATTCTGCTCTCCTAATTTCCCAGCACAAATAACAGCAATTGTGACTTTTCACAAGAATGTACAGAATATTTACGGTTAACAGAAAGACACTACCTTGTGACACAGTCACTTCTAGAAGAGGCATTTTCAGAATCATAGGTCTCAACCACACCTCAGCAATTCTACCCCGCCTCCCTAGCCCAGGGCTCCCACCTGGGGAAGTCATCCCTTTCACCATCATTGAGAATCTTGCTGGCTCCAAATCTTCTAATTCAGACTTAACTTCCTCCTAGTCCCAGAGAGCGTCCCTTCTCTCACTCCCTGGCTCACCTCAATGAGGACAGCCACAGCTATTTCCTTCAGGGCGGATCCCATGCCCCACCCTCTAGCATCTAACTCAGAAGGCATGTACCAAACAATGACAATAATTCACAGAGCAATACGCAAAGTCCAGCTTATTCAGTTTTAAATAACACCATGTATGGAAATCCAGCAGCCCAATTCCAAAACCTCTTCACTGAGTCTAGTTTCATTGTCTTCTATCCCACACAAAGAAAGAGAACCTCAGGCCTGCTTATCCCTCATGCCACAGTCCAGTTTTCCAACTTGCCATCTAAGGACTTAGGTAAGAATTCACAACACACACACCCTCTAAGAACAAGCAATAATTTTGAGACATAGAACACTTTAAACCATGATTCAAGAAAGAAAAAGAACATTGTATATAATTCTATGGGGACACAACCTTGGTAAAGCCTACAATTTTTGTTACTCAACAAAACACTGATCAGCCCAGCGTGACACATACACCTTTACATTATGCCGCAGTATTCAGGGCTATGCCACATAGCTCCCAATTTTCCCTCCCCAACACACTCCCCCTCCCCGCTTACCATGCTCTCTGCTAAGGGAAGCTGACCTGTTTGGAATACGATGGGCTCCCTTGCCCTCTGAATTCATTAGTCATAGCCAATGAGAATTCCTGATGGGAGACTGAGAATAGAGTTAGAAAGTTTATTCCTCCAGTTCCTTCCTTGTGGGGTCCCCTGGAGCTAGCTGTGTCCTTCCATCCTCCAAAGGTGGTCCTCTCTACATGACTCTCCCAGGTCCCAATAACTATTGCCTTCCCTTGACCCTCTGGGTTCAGGAGTGGTAACAGCTCTGTTTTATTAGCAGTACTACTGCAGAATTATTTGGCACATCTCAGTGCCTCCCCACACCTTTGTAAATAGCCCTTTTATTCACCCTCCCTGAATCATCCTAATTTGAAATGCCAGAGATTTCCTGGTGGAATGCTGATTGTACGGGGCCTTTCTAAGCATAGAGTTGCATGACTGAAAGAGCTAAACACAAGCCCATGTTTGAACACAGGAAAGGTCTTCTTGTAGTTTCTGAAACTACGAAATGTTTTAAGTTACTGTATGGTAGTGTTCCTGTGTCCAGTTCTTTTCTCTCCTATCTCCATTCAACACTCCCTTCCTCAAGCTAGAGCCGGGCTTTGGTTCCCAAACACAATAAAGAAAAGTGTCTGAAAGTGAACAATGCAAGTCTTGACACCTATAGACAAAATATAGTCCACTTGCCTTCATGTGACCTGAAAAGAAACAACACGAGAAGAAGAGGAATTTTATTATGAGTTGAATACCTCCTTTCTGAACTTTCTAGGCTAACATTTAGGACTTTCTGCTTTAGAGTCTATTTTATAGGGAACATTGACTCCAGGCATATTTTTCCCCCTTTATAACCAGTGGCTTTTTATATATTATTAAACATTTAACACTAGACTGAGGTTCTACTAAATTTTTAAATTTTAACATTTCTCAAATGATTTAAAAATTTCCACTTAGGGCAATGTTAAATGTTATTCCATGAAATGCCTACCACTCTCTCAACAGACATTTTCTGATATTTGGTCTCCAATGGAAGGACTAGAATAGAGCACTCTATGGGGACACCAATACAGTTTCAATGACCAGTGACAGGGCTCCTGGGGAGGGTTTCTGCTCTGTTGTCCAGCAAGCACTATATCTAAAAAAGAATGGCAAGGCTAGCATGACTGAGAATATGTAGAGGCCCTAAACTGCTAAATATGAGAACAGATGAAAAATAGAGGCTAATTAGCCTTTAAAAAAGAAAATTCTAGGGGAAATTACTAGACACCTTCAATAGTAATAATAATAATAATCTGTTTTTGAGTCACTCCTATATGCCAGAAACTGTACTAAGTGCCTCCTTATACACATTTTCTTGAATCTCCACAACCACCCTGCCAATCAAGTTTCATAATCACCATTTCACAGAAGAAGAGACCTAGGGTCTGAGAGAATAGGACCCTGTCTGTCCACAAATCCCTTTCGCTCTACCCACTGCCTCCCTTCTGAGAGCTGACTTGCTACCATAGAATGGAAAATAGGCCTGTTTCTTTCTGGGACTGAGGCATATAACTAGGAACAATGGGTGGAAATGACAGGAAGAAAGATTTCAGCAAGATAGCAGGAAGAACTCTGTAACACGAGGCTTGTTCACAGACGGACGGTGCTGCCTTTGGAGACAAAATTTCCCATCGCTGGAAATATTTGAGCATTGTTTGGAGGGGGTTTTGGGAGAAGAGAACTGAGTAGCAAAAGTACATCTGCGGTAGATGATTTTTAAGATTCCTTTCCACTCTCCTAAAATGTGTTCAACCTGTTAAACAATGATTTCCCAGATTCGGAGGAGAGTTTCCCAGATTCGGAGGAGAGTTATGTTCTCTAACGACTGAGCAAAATGCTCTATAATATCCGAGTGCTTTACAGGAGAGCTTTCCCCCACCATCCACTTCCAGCTCATCCCGTCAGGGCTCTTAGTTTAGGAGTTTGAAAGAAGCCCTGAAACCATTCCTACCCTCTTTGCATGTGTGTGATCTTAGCTTGCCAGCCTCCTGAGTCCTCACCCACAAGAGCAAGCAGTACCACGGTCCAGGCTCTTTAACCCTTACAAAACCTTAGCAAAACAAAATGAAACAGAAAACATAAAATAACACAACTTTCTTTCATACAAAGCTTTAAAGAGAAAGCCAGCAAATGTGTTTTAGACATATTACAAAGTTCACATTGTATTGCGAAATTATTTTTAATGAAGCTGTTATTATGCTACGAGAATGCAATAAAACATCTGAAACCTGAAATTTCCTATTTTTATCACCTCCTGTAAAATTTTCAAAAAAAGCCAAAATGATTTGTTTCAAAATGTGTACAGGAATAATTGGATTGAGAGTTTTCATGCCAACTTTCCATTTGGAATGAAATCTAGAGATCGTTACTTCATAAACCACTGAAAATATGAGCACAAAATGAAAAGGGTAAAATATTATGGAATATAAGTGTAATCAAACAAAACAGACCCTAGAAGGAACCACTGATTTACCATCTCCCAGAGTGTGGTTCAGCACAGGGACCTCTTTTATGTAACAAAGCATTCACAAATAATTGGTTTTACCTGAATCCCATAATGACTTCTGGGAAGAGAAATGCAATACACATGAAAATCTGTATGTGAACACATAATGCAAAATGCTAATCCCACACTGGTTAGTTTTTAAGCACAATACTATTCTTGATTATTCATAAAGATGATATACCAGCTCCCGTAATTTTTCCTTTACAACACAAATCTTAGTTGTTCCTTGTTACTGACTCTGGCAAAAATCTAATCCTTGGGTGCTAAGCAAGTGCATTTTAGCACAGAAATCAAGTATAAGAAGTTTATTTCAGATTGAGATTTGTTATAGCAGTCCTGCCAAATGACCAGAGATGAATCATGCGCCCAAACGTGTAAGTATACAGGAAGATGTTACTTATCTCGTGATTTCAGATTTAATTTTCCATTCACACCTTTCATTCCGAAAGCTCTGTCACTTAGGGAACAGACAAACCCTCCTCCATTGCAAATCAAGTTTCTGTTTTCAGTGGAAGTCCCTTCCAAACCATTCATCTCTGTCAGTGTTTCCAGTGCACACTTTTTCATGAACAGCTTCCAGAATTAAGTAGAGCAATCCTGTCTACCATCTGGCTCTGTGAGCAAAAGTTGTTTTCTATGCAAAAATATAAAACCGACCTGCCCTATAGTCTAGACTTATAATCTTTCCAAGGATATTGTCCATCTCCTTATCCATTCCAAATGAATGGAATTTTAGCTGGACCAGTAATCAGAGGCAAAAGGACTGGAATCTTATTTCATATGCTTACTTAAGTTGTTTTTAAAGAACATAGAAGAAGCTGGAATAACTTTTTTAAGAGTACCGCTATCCCTGGGAACGAGCCCAATATTTACTTTTACTATGTGACAATTGAGCATATTTTCAAAAATACAGTAGGAAACATTGCATAACAGAAGCGACGTGGGTCTTATTTAGCTGTTGCAGATGTCGGTGGTTAAAACTACCCAGCTTTCACTGGCTGATCTGGAATTAGATGTCCTACCCTTGGTAATAATTCTAACCACATAAGTTTATGCTAATGTACTAGATAAAATCACAGTTAGGGAAAAAAAGCATAAACAATCACTATAACGAAAATTAGTTTGATCTCTCTTTAATTGTTCTTTTAATTCAATGGATTGTCTGTATGTGCCAAGTAAGTTTGGGTTTCAGGCATGAAGTTGTTTTTTTCTCCACCCTTCTTTGGCCCCACCAGAACAATAATTGTATAATGACAAATACGGTCAAGGCAGTAGAGAATGAGTCCTCTAGCATCTATTGCTGTGAAAATTTTAAATTGATCATTTTTAAAATACCTGAACCACCACGACAAGATTTTCTTAAACAAATCTTATTATCTTTGTTTTATAAAAAGCAATTAATGAAATTGGTGTCCATTACAAGGAAAAGAGTATTCTCATCTCTACCATGAAAAACCACAGAAGTTGAGGCCATCTGGATTCCAATTCATCAGTATAGAACACAGCTTAGCATCCTGAAGGATATGATATAATTCTGCATGCTAGATTAAGCTTCAGTACAAGGCTAAGCTCTTTCAGACATAATAGCACTGATAATCAGTCAGTGTTGTCTGAAAGATCTTGGGAGATCCACTGCAACGTGCCTGAGTCAACTGGCTGAATGTCCCACTATCAGAAAAGCTCATACTTCCCAACTCCAGCCACTCACTCCTCCAGCTGGATGAGCAGCTCCAGTGCCGTGTGCTGGCCAGATTGCCAGCTGGAATCTGCTCCCTCACTTACTTGCTAAGTGACTCTAGGCAAGTCTCAGTTTGTCTGTGCAGGGAATGTTATAACCACTTACCTACCTCATAATGTTGTTGGGAAGATTTAATGAGTTAACAGGTAAAATAAAGAATGAAGGTCTTTCATTCAGCCCCTTACCTATACCACTGACATTTGGGGGAGAGAAATTTTTGTAAGGGTTCATGAAGTATCCATTTTAAAAAGCAGTGCCCGAAGAGAGATGGAGTAAAGCTATGAGCTCCCTATTCACACTCTTTTCCAACTCCTAGAATGCTCCCCTTCCTCTGTCCCCACTTCTCAATCTGTTCTTTAGCTTCTCTGAGGCACGAACACTGACATAGCTCCTTACAGTACTGTTTTTCCCCCTCTTTCCAGTGTCTCAGAGTTGGGCGTTGAGGATTAACCAGGGAAAGGAGAAAGAGTTGGTAACTAACTTGAATAACATCTGCCTATAGGTATGAATATTTGACTTTAGCCCAAAGTAATTGTATCATTTGGCACAGGATAAAATTTTTAGCTGTAGAAGTATCTTCCTAGGCTTTTTCATATCATATGATTCATCACACCCTTCTTAAGACTATTATCTTCCTCAGAAACTCAGGCATAACCCTAGTGTTAGACAGTTTTTTCAGCTAAGCATGTTGATCCCACTCAAAAAGGCAATCAATGTGACTAATAACAATCTTACAGAACCATTTACATTGCAATTCAGATATAAACGTTCAGACAAAAACATTTATTTTTTAAAATTATTTTTTATGTGTAATCATAGAAATATATCTAAAAGGCTTGACTATATGACTGATTTATGTAGTTGTAAATTTTTATGTGTATATCGTAATCAAATAATAACAGAATAAGTATCTCACAATTTATGATGGGACTGTCTGTTGTGGTTAAAATAAAAGTTGAACCTCCCCTGACTGATACATGTTTGCTTACTCCCATTTTAACATCTTTTCAGTCTGCATTAGAGCAGATAAGCTGGAGCTGTTATAAGCCACACTCTAATGGGTGATTTGCCGTACTTGCCGCTAGGGGGAGGTGAAGCTAAGATACTGACTCTGGTCTGCAAAGAGAGAAGTGGAGAAAAGGCAGGTAACGAAGACAATGCCCAAATACAGGGGAAAAGAGAAGGTGCGAGGAGGGAGGGAAGCTCCAGCTGGACGTCAGGAGTATTTAGGGAATCAGTCAGCAATTTCTTCAGACTAATGATTAGATGCCCTGATAAATAAGCAAAGGTACAGCCTGCTAAAGCAAGATTGCCAGGAGCTTCCGTTTCTGAGGGAAGGGGAGTTCCAGTTCCCTCTTTCATCTTTGCAGGAAAATGAAATCATGCGTTCCTGACAAGAACCAGCATTTTTGAGGAATTATCGGCTGTGACATGGAGCCTACTGATAACATGCTTGGTTTAGTTTGGCTTTTGTTTAGTTTTCCTACATAACACAAGCTTCTTCCATAACCTCAGTGAGGGGACAATGCTAAGTGTGGGGGCTGCAAATCAAGCCCTAGGGAGAAGCTCTGTAAAAATGAGCATCTCCAGGTTAAAAAACCATCTCTCCTCCGAAAAGTCATGTTGCATTCAGCATTTCTCAAAAATAATGGCAAAAGTCACCATTGAAATGGATCATTAATTGTCTGGCTTCAGTCACTGCTAAGGGTAAATCTGCTGAGGCCAGTAGGGCTTTTGTCACTGTGACTCATAACACCCTTGTTCCAGCAGTAGGGATCCCAGGAGGATAAGCGAAATAAGGGAAGGGAAAGGAGGTACTTGGCCCTCTGAGAAAAACTACCACCCATATGACCAAACTCAAGGGGGCTAGAAGAACCCCCATCCAATTATCACCAGGAGCTCAGAACTTGTATCTATGGGAGCATTTGGGGCCAAGCTAGAGTCTGCACTATTCCTGAAGACAATGGGAAGCCTTAGATAGCCATTCCATCACTCTATCATATTATCCTAATTCTTGGCATTGTATTTGTCACTAATATTTTATCTATCCATTTGCGCCTTCATTTATTCATTTCTTTATTGCAATGTCCTACCTCTTTCCACTAAAATGTAAATACCATGAGAGCAGGGACTTTATCTGTATCGTTTACCATGGCATGCCCAGAAAATAATCTAAGTAGGACATGGCACGTGTCAGTAACTATTCTTGCATGAAGATTTGCATTTGAGAAAGTGTCTTCTAGCAGTAGTGTGGATGAGTGATGGGCTGAGGTTTGAGGGTAGAAGGAGAGAGCAAATTGTGCACCAAGACAAAAAGTAGGAAATATGAAGTAAGGTATCCATCCCATTTCCACTTTCATCCAGGTTGTGATATCAGTGCTGAGGACAAGAGGATGGAAGCCTGAGTCTACAACATGTGGGGCAGGGGAGGCAGTCAAGGCACAAGGACAGGGGCAGTGTTTAGGGGGCAAATCAGAAAGTTGGGCAGGCAATGCAAAATGTGGGCAGTCCAAAAGGGTGAGATTCAATTAGAAGTATAAACCAGTGGGTGGAAAACCATAACACTCAAGGCACAGGGAATAGTTAAAGCCACGGGAGTAGATGTAATGCTTCTGACCCCCATCTCCAAAGAAATGTGCATCAAAGAAGAAAAAGCCTGAGAAGGAGCCTGAGGAGAATCAATGCTTAATAAGAGACAGATGGGTCAAGAGGCTTTTTTAAAGAAATAGTAGTGGCTGCAGTGGTTCCCAGGACCCCCACATTGTTCCCCAGCTGCTGGGAGTATTGGTGGCTCTCAGATCTCTGCTGAGTCTCTCTCTGAGAACTGTCATTGGTGAAGAAGTTACCCTACCCAAGTATCTCCCCAGGGGCAGCCTGCATCCAATGACTGGTGGATAAAGTCGGGTATAGAGACCTGGCCCTTCTCTCATGGTAGGACAATTCTGAAAGGCCAACCCAGCTGAGACTCCCAGTGGGATTGACTGAGGCCCTTATTTATAACTTCAACAACAAAATTCAAATTCGCCTTCTGCCCAGGCTTACTTCCGTTATTACTTTATAGGTACAGATACCAAGGTCACTCCTCAATAAACTTGTTTCACACAAATCTTTATCTCCACATCTATTTCCCCAAGTATCTGACCTAAGACAGATGGTGCTGGAGTGATGCAAGGAAATAGGCTTTAACATGGAATTATAGAGCTGGATCATCCGCTAGCTAGAAGTGAAGGCCCAGCTCTGGTGGTAGGGGAAGCCCTGACAATCCTGGGCTTGCTGGAAAAGCACAGTTGTTAAAACCTTCACTGATGATGAACTGGGATGGGATATGAGTGGGAGAGAATGCCCTGGTAGGTGAGATAGCCAGGCTTTTGAGACATTCAGGAAAGGTGCCATGTCTGAGAACAATGGAATCTGATGTCTCTTGCTGAATCATTGATCATTAAAGAAAGATAGTGTGAGGCTCAGCAATGGAAAGTGAAGTGTGAAGGTTATAAATCCTCGTTGATGGCATCTAAAGAGACTCTCATCTCTTATGGATGGAGGACAGAATAAGTTGAGGATGTTGCCTAGGACTTTACTATGTGCATAACAGCACTCCAAAAAACTTGACTCTTTAGCCCTGGCAAATTTGTGATGACAATGTCAATGGTTTCCTTAGGATGAGTGGGACCTTACTACTTAGATGGGGATATCAGAGTTAATATTAATGGTTGAAATGTTAAAATGTCACTTAAAGCCATGTGGACCTGCAGAGGGGCCCTCTCCTCCCTGTTGAGGCTATTTGTCCCTTGTTTGAACATGAGACAGAAGTCTCTCATTGCAAGACAACACAGGATCTATCCACACTTCCACTCCCACCAGACCAATAATTAGAGTCCAGTGCAAACATCATATGGTGAGGAAGTGCTGGGCCTGCTGAGGAGAAAAAGGAACTAAACCACAAGGGAACTGCAGGATCCAGCCCATATATATAGTCCAAGCCAGAGATTGTTTACGGGACTGTATCCTAAGGCTGATGGATCAAAGGGGACAAAAGATAAAGTTGGATAAGAGTGAGTTTATTTACATAAGAGCAGTCTACTGCTATGTGTGATTTGCACTCTGGCAAAAACTCTGGGAGATGGTTTCATAATGCTGTTCTGATGACTCTTGGAACTTAGAAAAAAATTATGGCACACATTAAGTAAAACTGAAATGCCAGAACTGTTGTCACAGATGGTGGAAGAAGTAAATAAACAAATCTGAATCCCTGAACAAGTTTTCTGACCCAGAACCCATGAATTTAAGGGAGGTTGGGTCCTCAGGAGTCTCTATGACAAGTGAATATAGTAATGATTCCCACAGTTCTTTGCCAAAGGGATCTGTAGTCATTTATTTAGGAAACCGTACACTGGAAAAGTAGAAATTAAAGAATGGCAGTGCCCATGCACTTTAATGTCTTCGTGCCATAAACCCATCAGGCAAGAAAAGGACTAGTCATCCTGACAGAGGGATTGACCCTGGACATCAAGAGGAGGTGTCTTTGCTTTGACACAATGGGGTCAAAGAAGAATATGTTTGGTACCCAGGTAATCCATTGGGTTGTCACTTGGTGTTCTCATTACCAATACTGAAGTAAGGGACAAATACAGCAGCTATAAGCCTAAGAAGGGCATTGTGGCCAGGGGCTTACCCCTCTCAGAAATGAAGGTCACCTCACCAGGCAAGCTACTTATATCAGCAGAGGAGCAGGTACTCTGGAATTGTTAACATAAGGAAGAGCCAATGACTGTCAGTTGTGGTCTCAAGATCAGCTGCAGAGTCTGTATTTCATCCGCTGTGGATGGAAGGTCTGTGTCCACCACCCACCCCACCCCCCCATCCCAAATTCATATGTAGAAATCCTAACCCCCAAGGTGATGGTATTATGAGGTGAGGCCTTTGGGAAGTGATTAGGTAATGAGAGTAGAACCCTCATGAATGGGATTAGTGTCCTTACTAAAAAAGACTCCACGAGCTTTCTCACCCTTTCCATCACGTGAGGACACAGTGAGAAAATGACCATCTATGAATGAGGAAGCAGGCTCTCACCAGAAACCAGACCTGGTGGCATCTTGTTCATAGACTTCTGGCCTCCAGAACTGTGAATAATAGATTTCTGTTGTTTATCAGCCACCCAGTCTATGGTATTCTGCTGTAGCAGCCCAAATGGACTAAGATGCATCCCATCAACCTTCCTCTTGTTACATCCAAGGAAAAGAGATGAAGCAGTATTGAATAAGCCATGCCCACAACTGTTCTATGAAGGTAATGGATATGATAGCATCAGGAGTAGACTGCAGTGGTGAGCTACTCAGCTCCACTTATGTCAGCGGAAGAGAGCCTGCCTCAAGCTCATGTCCCCTTCTTGGGGAGCAGCCATGGCTCATTGACTGGTCCATGAGTAGAAGAGAATAACAAAGACCCAATCCCATGACCTCAAGGTGGGACAACTCAAAAGAATCCTAACTCCAGAGCTCCCCATAAAATCAGAGACTAAGAAGGAGTGGCTAGAAAGAAAAGAGATCATAAACAATGAAGTAGTATCCCAGAAACTGAAGAAGAGCTGCTAAAAAGAGTGTGTGGGAGTCTTCTGGGATTTGCTTTAATATAATCTCTTTAGAGGGGCAACTAGGGAGAGTGGAGGTGGTTATACATGAAACCCAATTGGCTATGCTAATTGTGCAGTTGGGTAATGGGTACAAGATGGCTCGTTTATAGTTTCTCTATTTTGTATGTATTTGACATTTTCCATAATAAAAAGTTAAAAAACAAAAAAGGATTAGATGTCAATGAATACCGTTTAGGTGGCAAGTACAGAAAATGAGGAAACCAAGACTCGTCTTTTTCTCATTACTCAGTGGCACTAGGGATATAGCAGTGAACAAAACAGGTGAAAATTATTGCCCTGATGAAGATTACATTCTAGTGGAGAGAGACAGACAAGGAATAAAATAATTGTCACCTGTATGCTGACCCTGCTTTTTCTTCCCTTACCTAAAGGTATAGGATGTAACCTTGAAAACACATAACTGGTTCAGAAATCAAGGTAGTGCAATGAAAATATTCCGCGAAAGATTGCCCATGTAAGTTTTTCTTGTACCATGCTGTTATATACTATACCCTAACCCGACCGTAAAGTAGAAATATAGTTTCCTCTTCCTCAAGTCTAGCAGGACTTACAGCATAGAAAGGATCACCTATAGGGAACCCAGAGTCAATTATGTATTCCATTAGGTTGATTTTTACTGTGGAGTCCACGAGATGAAAAGTGACTACAACAGATCTACACCCTATAACCTCTGTCATTCAGGTTGGCCAGGAATCTCTTTCCTTAGATATTAAGCAAAAGCTCCATTATGTGTCATTGGCTCTGATTGGGTGATGAAACCTAAACTAACCATTGTCATCAGATGAATATAATGCATTGATTGACTTAGGACTAAACATATGGGGGAGTCTTGCTCAAGGACTAATCACATATCACGAAAGGCAAGATTTGTTTTGACAGTAGAGTTGATAGGACTTGAAGATGAATTTTAAATAAATAACAGAGCAGTGATTTTCAGTTGGGGTACCACCACTCAGAAGGGAATTTCAAAAATTTGTTGGAGTATCTGTGATTGTCACAATCATTGAAGGGGAACTACTAACATTTAGTAGGCAGAAGCTAGGGATGTCAGATATCCTGCCATGACAGAGCAGTTTCCAAAGAGCTGATAGTCCTGAGTCCTCTTAATTTCCACGTATCTCATCCAAAATTAAGCCTGAATGTGTGCTCTACAACCAAGTGAGTTACAAAGAGATTTGTTTTCTATGACACTATCACCACCCCTGACCCATATCGTAACAAAGAAAATTACTTTGTCCCTACACTTATAAATAATAAATAAAGCTGAGCTCATTTATATTACTATACTTCCTCATTTTTTTACTTTTAACAGTCTCAGTCTCTAACTTACCTTGACATGTTAACAACTTATCTCCTCCAATTAAGGATATTTCCCTCATCTTCTTATTTTATATTCTTGTGGGAAAAAGACTACAGATTATGAAGTCCCTCCAAGATTTTCCCAACAGTGATGAGGGAAGGATAGGCTTCACACAATCGAATAGGGGAAATGGGACAACCTGATGCTCGGCAGAGAAGAAAAAAGTGCAGTTATAGTCAAAAGTTAGCACAGTTTAAGAGGAAAAATGCTATGTAAAAGAGTATAGATAATATGTATTTTTAAAAGATTATAGCTTTCGTGCAGGAAAACATTTAGATTCTATAAACAAATCACAGTGCTTGTCCGTGGAAGTAAAACATCAAGGATTTCAGTATTAGTTAAGTTTTTTAACTTAGACTACATGCTATGAAGATTGCTTGGCTGTAGAGGGCTGATTTTTGGTGGGGGGTGTCAACTTTGAAGAACTGGTTTTCCTAAAACTAGTTTCTAATCTAACACTGGTTTTTACTCAGTGTCCTCTCAGATCTCTGCTCTTTCCTGTTTCTGAACTTTCTGTTCACAATGACTTCTTATCTTACTTCTCTTAAATCCAAATGATTCCCCAGGAGCAGATGCAATCATCTCACTACTTCATGATAGACTGTTAGTTACTACTGCTGAGTAAGTCATTACCTTAAAATTTAGTGGCTTACAACAACATGTATTATCTCACAGTTTCTCTGGGTCAGGAATCTAGCTCAGGGTCTCTGATAAGGCAGCAATCAAGATATAATCTGGGGTTACAGTCTCATATCAAGGTTCACCTGGGGGTGAATCCACTTCTATGCTCTCTCATGTAGTTGTTGCAGAATTCAGTTCCATATGGGCTCTTGGACTGAGGGCCTCAGTTCCTCACTGGCAATGAGCCAGACATCATGCGTAGTTTGGTTCAACATGGGCTCTCTATATGGTAGCTTGCTTCATCTGACTTAAGCAAGAGCACATGTGCATGACAGAGAGAGAGAGAGAGAGAGAGAGAGGGAGAGAGAATAAAGTCACAGTTTTTATAGTGTAATCTTGGAAATGTAATTTAATTACACTTATAATGCAATCCCATTATTTTGCTGTATTCTATTCATTAGAAGCGAGTCACTAGGTCCACCCTACACTCAAGAAGAAAGGATGACACAAAGGTATAATTTAACTGGAAGACATTTAAAAAGCTACGTACTACACAGCCTAAGCATTTGAATATTAAAATATATTATCCTATTATAAATGGCATTTCTTTTATTTCTCTATTATACCTAAGGCATTTTATTAATTTTTTACTAGGTGTAAGTTATATTGACAATTAATTTTATTGTTGAAGAAAAAAGAGGATTGCGAAATATTTATTATAAAAGGGGGGTGTTGAGTCTGACAGAGTTAGAAAATACTATCTCAGATAACATACAGTTCTAAGAGGAATAAAGCATTAGAGAGGGAGAGATTGACGATGGGACACAGAGAGGGATTTGAGAAGCCAGAAGAGATGGGAATCAACACATCAGAGGGGCTAAATTTCAATGAAGATAGAAAACTATGTATTAAAGAATCTCAGAAGAAATAACATAATTATTTTCAAATATCCAAATGGATATTTGAAAGAGGAGTTGGATATATTCAGTATTGTCCCAACTGGCAGAATTTAGGCCGATGAATGGTAATTAGAAGTCATGATGATGTATGAATTGGCAAGAAGAAATTTTTACTAATCAGAGCCATTGAAAGACAAACAAAGCTTCTAGGAAATGGGTTTAACAAACTCTATTTCATGCCTGTATAGAGTTCATGCCCATGTTCTCATCAGATGATGGAAAGATTAGAACCACCTTTTATTAGTTTTCAGATATTATGAACTGACAAATGAACTGACATTTGCCAAGAGATTGTTCTATGAAAACATCTGTGCTAGACCTCTTTTGCATTCTCAAAGAACCTGTGTTTTAGAAGAAAATCTTTGTCTTTTAGATTCTGTCCTGCTTACAAGGAAGAAGTCAGCATCTACCCAAGGTTACAAATACTGGAGGGCAAAAGATATAAACTAGAACAAGGACAATATGAGGCAAATGAATAAAGTCCATCAGAGGGTTAAATTAAATAATTCCTTCATTCAAAGATATTTGTTGGTACCTTCCATGAGCCAGCTCTGTGTTAATTATTGGGAACTGTGCTAGAGGCTAGTTACAATTTTAACAGCAGAATATCCTTATCTGAGTGAATCTAGGTTAGGGAGAGAGAAGGACCTAAACAGAACTTCTTAACTATCTCCAAAAATTTCAGACACATGATAGACTGGCATTTTGGTAGAGGTCAATTATGATTATTAGGAACATTTAATATTTGACACAGATGTGGAAAGTTTTGCTCTGAACATCTTGTGATGAGGCATAGAGAAATGCCCTTACATTGGGGCTGCTAGAAGCAGAGCCTGAGACAGGCTATTTATCCAAGAGGTTTACTTAGAGAGTAATCTTAGGACAAGGGGAACACAGGAAGCAGGAGGAAAAGTCAGGCAAGAATGAGGTTTCCCCAGAGACAAGCTTTAGTCTGATCCCACAAGGAGACTGGAATGTAAATTACACATAGAGTTCATCCTGCCTTGGGGCAAGGGGTAGCCATTTATACCCTGTGTCATTCAGTCATTGGCCACAGTCCACATGGATTTACCAGCATGTCACTTACGACCTTAATGAAAGCAGGTTCAGTGGTGAAGTAGGAACACGAATCTATTGAGTGAATTGAAGAGAAAAGGGGAAGGGAGAAATTGCAGACAGCGGGTATAGACAACTCTTTTGAGAAGTATTACTGCAAATGAGAGCAAAGAAATAGAGTTGTAGCTAAATAGGTACATGAGGTCAATAGGAGAGAGAAGATGGTGCACATCAGAAGGAGCTTGCTTTAAAAAAAAAAAAAAGCAGTGGTGTCTTACTCTTATAACAGGCAGGATGTAGGGACAGATAGGTGTGTAGCCTTGGTGAACAAAAAATGAGGGATTTCTCAGCTGGTTGCTTTGAAGTAAAGGTTTTCAGCTAAGATATAGGGAAGTAGAAAGCAGGAGATGTAAGAGTTTCACGAAGAGTTGAAAAGTAGGAAATATTTTAGAGAACATAGCAGAGCAATGAGGGAATGTTAGTGCTTATGAATTTTCAAATGAAACCTGGTATATCATTTTCCCAGGTAACTTGTAACTTCCAACAGGTAAAGGTACAAAAGAGCTAGATAGTTGGGTCTGCAGGTTAACTAGGCTTAGGGGTGGCTGTCATTAGAGTGCGTTTTGTCATAAATTAGAGAAAAAAAGATCAGGAAATTGTGAATGTTAGAAAGCGAGGAAGGAACTGAAAACAGAGTGATGTTTCCATGTCACAGAATGATGAGAAAGTGGTCAAGTCAAAGAAGTAGACTTGTTGTGTGGTGCAAAAATTATTGGAAAAGGGTACCAGAGCAAGTGAGCTTGAGAAGGAGAGATGCCACATGAAATGACTGACTGAATGAAGGAACCCATTGCAAACTGTTGCATAGTTTGTACATTGCTAGGAGGGTGTCAAGAAGCCCCCCACAACCACCAGCTGAGAAAGCATCCTTAGGGATTAAATATCTAAACAGCCTCTGGGAGGCCAAAGAAGCTCAAGAGGAGAAATGCCAAATGGGCTAAGTCAAAAGATGGGGCTTAGGAGCTATAGACAGGCAGGGGAGTTATCTGGAGCTCTGAGAAGCAGAGAGAGTCAGGGTAAAGACAGAGTCCTACTGAGATTCACAGCAGTAATAATGTCTGAGATGGGCAGTGGAACAGGAAGTAAAGCCAAAGGGGCAGAAGTTGAATAAACAAAGAATGAAGCAGATGCTCAGAGGGAAGATGGCAATGGAACAAGAGATCTGAAACTCTTCATGAAAGTTGTCAGATGCTTCTTACTGCAAGTGTCAGCCTAGGTTCAAGGCACAGGGTCAGCATGAGTGCTCCTTCCCACAAAGCAACCTCTAATGGAATCTCATGACACTAAGAAGTAATCTGTAAAAGTAAGGTTTGGAAAAGACAAACAGCATTTCATCTAGAATGGATAAAGGGACACCTGCTTAAAGTGGGCATGAAGAGAAGATTCACATGAGCTTCTTTGTGAAGGTCAGAAAGAATGTATGGCAAAGAAGAAAATGAATCCTGACTTTCTTTTTCTTTTTTTCAGATAAAAATATGTGAAAGACGTTCATATTTAAAATTTACTAAAGTTTAAAAGCAATGAAATACTTAAAAAAAAATTTGCCACTGAAATTGACCTACATGAACCAAATCTATTGGAGTAAGTCAAACAAGAAGCCAGTTTAACTGTCATTGCTGGATCTTGTTTACCTTCGAATGAGTGAGAGTTGAAGATTTTGAAGGCTGTGGCTACCGATTGGTGGCCTCCTCCAAACTATCATCTTTGCTAATACCTGTGTGCTGATAATTCTTAACTCCTATCTCTAGCCCCAAGCTCACTCCTGAGTTCCAACCTTTTCTGTATTCAACTGCCAATGAAAATCTCCATTAGCTTATCCTCTGAGCATCACCAACACACTCTGCTCAAAGGAGGTTCTTCATTGTCAATGTCTCCCAATGCCTGCATTTTTCTATTACTATTCCTTGAGATTCCAACTACCAGAGTCTCAAATGTCCCTAAACCCTTGAAGGTCATCCTGTGCTGCTTTCTATACTCAACATCCTACTGCTCATCAAGGCTTAAGAATCTTACTTATTTAACATCTGATATTTAGTTTTTGAACATTAAACTAGTGCTCACTGTCACTAGTGATTAGAAACATCCAAATCAACAAAAAATTTAAAAAAAAAACATTTTTTGGTCAAACAGTTTGAAAACATGAAAAATGTGATACCTAATGCAGTTAGAAATCAAATCAAATGAATGGTTTTGTGTGCAGTTGGTGGGAAGGCAAAACCTTTGCAGGGCAATCTGGCAATGTGCATCAGTCTTTAAAATTGCATTCCCTTTAACTCAGTCACTTCACTTCTAGAAATCTACACTAAGAAAATAAACTGGGAAATACATAAGTATATAACTGCACTTAGCATCGCTATATTTTCTTAAATAGTAAAAAATTATAAATTGCGTAAATGTCTAAACAGCCTAAAAAAGAAATTTGTAATTTCTTCAAAGTCATTAAGAATAATTATTTAGGTACATTTTTGTTGACACAAATGATACTCATATATATTTTTAGAAAAAGAAAGATTGCAAAGCAATATATTTCCATTTTTAGTTAAAAATATATTAATATATGTATCTAAACAGAAAAAGATAGTCTAGGTACTACCTGTGTAACTCTTATATAAATGTAAAATTATTTCAAAATAAAACTACTAAAGAAAAAATTGATCTGTTGAGGATTTCTGTTTGCTAAAAAAGCATATGAACTTCATAAAGTTAAATCTTAGATCAGCACACAAATATGCGGGAGTAAACTTTGAGACCATAAAAGGTAGGGTGAATGTAAAACTGCATTCGTGGCCAGGCCCTGTCTACTAAAAAACAGAAGTAACTGCCTCCCACCCTCTTCTATAGCCAAGTCGTTACAAAATCAGGTAAAATAAATATGCCTCACCTTTTTACATAGAAATGAGATAAAATAAAACAAAAAATTTAAAATAAGACACAAGTTCTAGTTGGACAGAAAATACACTTACTTAAAGTAAAACACTCCCAGGCAACATATGTTAAATGCCAGAGAAATACAGGCTAAAGGTGAGGATGACAAAGGACCGATAAGGTCAAAGGAGATGTGAAGGAGAGAGCAGGCTTGAGCCTGAATTAAATGACAGGTAAATATGAGAAAGAAAGAATGAAAAATTAGAAGATCAATTAAAATGAAAAGAATGTTCTGGTAGAAGAGCTGTAAGAAATAAGGTTGGCAAGGTTTAGATGCCACACACACAACATAGAAAATACGCACACCATGCACAATACACATACCCCCACACAACATACACACACTCACACTACACACAACCCCGTATACAACATGCACACAAACACACCATAACACACCACACACACATAAAACACACAACACCCCACATGCACACCACACAACACACATCCCACCACACAACACACATCCTACACACACAGATGACAACACAGGTCATGTGCATAAAATAAGAGTAAATATCTAATTCCTTGATCTAAAATAAGTTATTTTATGGACAAAATTACATTTGGCTGTGATATGATTTAATTTACTCATATTCCTGTCATAAAATATCTGTCTCCACCTGTCACAATTCTGCCTTCCCTCCTCCCACCACTGGCTTTGCTTCCTGCATACATTTGGGGAACTGGACACCTCCTGGTGAATGGTGAAAGTGGAGACCTCCAATGTGACTATTCTACATTCAGACTTTCAACCATTCCTCCTCTACTTCCTAGGCCGGTCCCCCGTCTGCTATCACACCTGCCCCCTCCATTGACCCACTTCTTCTTGATATCCCCTTCCAGAATGTTTAGATCCCAGGCTCTGCTCTTCTCCTAAATCAACTAGTTACCATTTTGCTTCTACTTTCCAACTTGTAAAAATGCTGTGAATTCATCACTTATCTGATATTGTGTCTTCTCCTATTCTTTTTGTGTTTATTGTTTACACTTTTGTATTAAAGTGACTTTTCTGTAATTCTGCTGGAATTTAGGGAGGGTAGGAAGATTGTTAATTACCTGTGTTCACTCTGTGTTTAAACAAGAGTCCCCATAATAAGTTCTAATTGTGGAAATGAGAAAGGAGTCTGGATAATACTAATGAATGAAACTTATTCCCTCTTGTCTGAGATAAATTTTTGCTTTTAATCCAACATCTAAGGTTTTCAAAATAAACACACACAAAAGCACAGACACATATCTATTTTACAGCCATCCCCACACACTACAGAGCTTCTGAGACCAACCAAGGAGCACCACGGTTAAAATAAAATGATCTCAGACTCTTGGCAGTAGGAGTGCCCAGCATGATATATAGCCTGTTTAGGCAAAAATAATAATAACTTTCCCCACAGATATAAATTGACTGTAAGCATGCATGACTTTGCATTTCGATCCTGTCACTATGTGGTGGAACCCACTTTTATGAAACAAACTTAAAGAAATGGAAAGAAAAGTCAACTATTTAATAATGAGCTGAAGTTCCTATTCATCCAAAAAAAATAAGAAAATCATAGATTTAAATTTCTGGATAGCATCTGGTTTTACTTTAGTCTTCAGATATTATGCAGGTGAATACTGAAAGCAAACAAAGTATTTGTTTGTTTCTGAATTTTCATTCATTCATTCTTTATTCATTTAACCAATCTTTATTGAGCAAATACTACATTCTAGGCACTGTTTTAGACACAGGGGATATAGCATTGAATGAGATGGACAAGATTCCTGTCTTTTGTAGCATGCATTCAAGCAATAGGCACAGACAATGAGCAAATTGTGATAAGCAGAAAGAGAAACAATACAAAGTAAAGCAATATACTGATAGAGAGGAAGACAGGAGAGCTATTTTAGCAAAAGTGGTCAGAGTAGATCTCTGTGAGAAATGATATTTGAGTAGACACATGAAAGAAGCAAAAGGAACATGAATAACACAAGAAAGTCCCAAATGTAATGAGGAAATAAACTTGCGAAAGTCTAGGATAGAGGAACAGCAAGTACAAAGACCTTAGGGCTGGGACAGGTTTGGTATTTGGTGGGGAAGACCAAAAAAGGCCAGAGTAGCTGTGCTGGAATAAATGAGCAAAAGTTCAGAGATTTAGACAGGACTCTTTGCAGGCCATGAATGAAGATTTTCTAGGTAGGGAGTGTAGTCTGGTTTACATTGCTGAAATGAACATCTTTGTAGCTTTGTTTCCAGAATTTTGATATAATGAGACAGGAATAGGGCTAGGAAAGCCAGTTAAGAAGCCCTCAGAGTCATCTAAGATACACTAAGGGGAGAATTACAAAGATGGTGAGAAGGGATCAGATTCAAGCTTTGTAGCTAAGTTAGAGCTTATAGGACTTGGCAATCTATTGGACATAAGGATAAGGAGAGAATCTGGAGATGGCATGAAAAACAGGTGGCAAAAACTGGGGATGCAGAAAATTCCAAGAAGGTACAATAGGAGTTTTGTTTTCAACATGTTAAGGTTAAAATTCTTACTACTCATCCAACTGGTGATATTAAGCAAGTGGTTAGATATATAAGTTTGGACCTCAGCTTAAAGTTCAGAGCTGGAAATACAAGTTTGGGAGGGTCATTAGCATTAAGGTGGAATGCAGGGCCTGGAGATCTCCTGGGGAGGGACTGTAATTTGGGATGATCAGAGGGCCCATGGGAAGAGAAGGGGAATGCAGAGGAATGACCAGTGAGGGAGGACAGGATGTGGTGTCCTGAGACCAAGAGAGGAAAGTGTTTTAAGAAGGAAGAAATGATCTCTGTCAAAGCTGCTGAGGGTGGGTAAGATCAGGACTGAATGGACCAGTGGGTCTGGTGAACTGGGGGTCATTGGTAACAAGGCAAGAGCTGTTGCAGCAGAGGAGTAGGGATCCCACCTGAAGAGAGTAAGTGGTAAGGAGAATAGGAATGAAGACATAGAAACAGTGAAAACAGAAATATGTGTTTGGAAAACTGCTTGAGAAATGTAGAATCAGGGATTTTTTTTTTTTTTTAAATGGAAGCTAACTCAGCATTTTGCACACTAAGGAACAAACCAAGAAGAAAGAAAAAAAAAGAAAAAGCATGCACATGAGAAGATATAAAAGTAGAAACAAGAGAGAGTAGGATCTGGACCCAATTCAGGGGTTGAGCTTTGTTTGGGGCAAGGACACTTCTTCCATTTCTATTCCAACCCATTCATCTGTCTCTCTAACCTTGGCCTAAGTCCACTTAATTCTAGAAATCTATGGAACTTAATGTTTGATAAAGCAAGGGACCTTTTGCTGACATTATTTTTAATCCTTATTTAAAAAATTTATCATGAGTATTTTAGCATATATGTATTTCCAGCTGACCTAAGTTTTTAGTATCACATATGTTTCATTTAAAGTGATAGTTCTTTCATATGGTTTGAAATTCAAAAGTTAAAAAAGCATACAATGAAAAAAATCTCCCTTTTGCTAGTATCTCCCAAACATGCATTTCCCTTACTTGGGGGCCAACAATGTCAGCATTTCTTGAATATTCTTTCAGAAATATTTTATGCATATACAAACATTTATATTTCTTCTTTCTTTTCCCCTTGCTATACAATTAGTGACATACAGCTCTGTTGCTTTTTTTCGCTTAAAACATCTCATAGACTTTTTGACATTGGTAACCAAGAAACATTGCCATTCTTTAAAAAAGAAATTGAGTAAGAAAACAGTCTCTATTAAGACCCCATAAGAGAAATACAACAACACAAGTAAGAAATGGCAAGACAAAACAAAAAGAAAAAAATCATACCAAAATGAAGATAAATGGGAAGGTAAACAAGGGATAAGAAATACGATTGAAAACATAGTAAAAGAAATAGAAGGTAGAAATAAGAAAAATGGACAATGGAAACTAAAAGTTTAAATGGATTAGAGAGAAGATGAAACTATCAGACTGTAAAGAAAAACAATGTACACATGGTTAGAATCCTCCCACCTGTATTGATACAATAGTAATAGTGGTGAACTAGAGTATATATTTAAATACATAATTAAAAATAAACTTTCCACACATAAAAGAAGCCATTCTAAATAAGAAACGCACACACTATGTCTGAGAAACCATAATAGAATCATCAATACAGATACAAATCCCGGTAAAGTTATCCAACCTTAAAGACAAAGAAAGACTCCATTGGGCAGGTAGGAAAAAACATCAGTCTTGCTTCTGATTCCTCACAGCAATGGTCAACACCAGAAAACACCACAGCTGTTATTCTAAGATTAAAAATAAACAATCAGAAAGCAACAACAAAAACCATGACCCAAAGATTTTACATCAAACCAAGGTGCCCTTCAAACAGAAAGGTGACAGTTTTAAAGTTGCACAAACTCAGTGACCACAACTGCCATGAGACATCCTTGAGAAACTCTCAGAGGCTGCACTTCAGTCAACTAACACCACCACAGAACTGGCTCTAAAGGTACTGTGGTGATGAAGGAGAAGGAGAAAAATGTAAATGCCATGTGAGCTGATGATATAGAGATAACACAACTAACAAACAGGGGCAGGGGAAGAAAAGGGAAGGTAGAGTCAATCTGTTGATCGCTGGGAGTATGAGGATGTGATTCAGAGTTGACACACCAAGCAAGAGAAGTGTAAACAGACTACACTACTCAAATGTAGATACTAAGATATATATTATTATGGATTAAGATTGAGTTATAAAGAAAAAGATGAAGGGAGATGATTCTAATGTCATCACTGCTGTCTAAAAAATAAATGAGTAAAAAGTATGTATGATAATATGTTTATAAAAGTAGCCAATAAAATGAGCATATATACCTTAAGTATGAGAACTGTATATAAAGCGAAAGATTTTTTAAAAATACCCTAAACACTGAAATACAACATAAAATAATGTTACAGAGCTAATACCAAACTTATCTGTTAAACAGTAAATGAAAATAGGATTACATCACTTAGCAAAAGAAAGATCTTCAAATTTTATCATGAATCAAAATCCAACACTATGCCAAGAGACATATAAAAGTCCTATAAAAGTTATTTAGTTCATATGAAATAGAAAGATGGACAAAGTATAATTAAGTGAATACAAACAAAAAGAGAACTGTGGTCCTGATAGTAATATCAGACAGAGTATACTTCTTGCCCCAAACCATTAAAAGTGACATAAAAGTCACTCTGTAATGCCCTAAATGCCCAACAGCAATACTTAAAAACAACTGGAGGAGACACATGGATAGACACAATACAGTAGTGGAAAGAGATTTTCAGTCACCT
The DNA here is from genome assembly GCF_902729225.1 of Pteropus medius. Taxonomy (NCBI): domain Eukaryota; kingdom Metazoa; phylum Chordata; class Mammalia; order Chiroptera; family Pteropodidae; genus Pteropus; species Pteropus medius. The sequence goes on from NW_024342475.1 coordinate 5,817,554, forward strand.
GTAAGCATATGACAAATCTATGGGACAAAAATACATAAACATTAATAGTCAAAATACAACTTATAATATCAATAAATTAGAGAAAAAATATTCTCAGTCATATGTAAGACTAAGGACTGACCTTCCTGATATAAAAAAGTTACTAAGAAATTGAGGAGAAAATATAAGAACTTAATGAAGAAAACACATGCAAAGGATATAGATTACTCATAGAAAAACTAATGTGAATAACCCTTAAATATATGAAAAGATGCTCAATCTCCATCCATAGTAAGAAAAAGTTATTAAAACTACACTGAGATGCAGTTTCTCACCAAACAGATAAGCAAAAACTCCAAGTTTTACAACATCCTATGTAGGAGAGGCTATTGTTTCTCAAACTAGCCCTGTACATGGTAGGCAAAAAAAGACCAAAAAAAGGCAGACACCACCAGATCGGTAGGTGGCAGGTATAATAAAGAAGATAATTTACATACGAGGCTTGTACTAGGTGCTGCAAAACAAGTATATTTCCATACCCACCTTTTAGAATCTTAAAGTTAATATAAAAGCCTCAACTGGGGTTCAGTCACATATTCAGCCCAGATGATCTTAGCAACACACTACTCTCTCAAGGCTGCCTCCTTGAAATAGTTGCTAGTGTGGGAACAGTGGGCTGAACATACATTTCAAGGAAAGAGGAGGGGTGGGATCTTCTGCTTGCCCAGGGTCCAGCTCCAGGGTCAATTGGTGTCATGTTCTCTTGATGACCTCTTCCAACAGAAGCATTCTCTTATACAGCAGGTAGGGTGAACTTCTGAGGATGAACAAAAGCAATGCTCTGCAGGGAAGAGGCCGCTGTGGCAAATCTGAAGAATTTGGGGGTTGTCTGGGTTGTCTGTGAAGTATAATCAGTAGGTTCCAACAGTTCACGGTGTGCAGCAAGAATTTTCTTGATGAAAAAAAAATTGGGAAGCATTTATTATTAGTGTTGTGTGATTTAACAAATAAAAATACAGGTCACCCAGCTAAATTTCAATTTCAGATAAACAATGTATTTTTTAGAATGTCTCATGCAATATGTATATTCACTGCAATATTTGTAACATACTACCAATATGTCTAGTTAGAGTTTGGTGGCAAGTATACTTCGCATAGGATTTCAGTTGTTTGTCAGACACTCCACCTTTACCCTCCACCCCTCCTACCTCCTGACAACTTTCTACTTTGATAACCACACCAACTTTGCTTCTAATGCTCAAGATTCTTGATCCTGGGCTATTCAAATGAAGGCTGAGAGGAAGTCTCCACGGAAAGGTGGTGGGCCTTTAGCAGACTTCTAAAAGTGCCTAAAGAAATACCGAGGCTAGGGGTACTGTGAGTATGGAGAGCAAACAAGGCAAAGAGATGGCATCCAGCCCTTGCAATAAATGAAATCTATGTTTACTAGTAATTACAATAGGAAGAACTAGTAATTACAATAGGAAGAAATGTGTTTCTGCTTCATTCTGCTGTAGACAGCTATAAGTGGCATAATAGCTTCCTCTCGGGTAAAGGTCAGATATGAAATTCAACCATACCCTCTAAGGTTTTGTTATGTACAATTATAGGGAAAAAACTAAAATAAGAGCTCTGCAAAGATCTGTGGAGCCCACCAAGAGCAGCCCTCCATCTTGGATTTGAGGAAAATGAGAACTGGAGAGGTGTTGTCTCTTATTCCAAAGCATAGTCGACAGTATCTTCTAACTGGAATGTATGCCATTTTCATTACGTTATGTGAAACATTAACTCGTAAAAGGTATTGTGATGATTTTTAGACACAATGCACATTCTTTGAACTCTCATCCTGAGGTGGTATCTAAGTCTTCTCCCATTAAATCTGAGCCAACCTCAGTGACTTACTTACAACCAGTAGAATGTAGCAGAAGGGAGTAACACAGCTTCTGAAGGTACATGAGAGAAAGCTAAATAGCTTCTGTCTCACTCATTCCCATCACTCACATTTGGAGTACTGAGCTACCACGGGGCTGCCATGTTATGAAGAGGTCCAGGCCACATGAAGGGGCCACATGTACATGTTATAGCTGATAGTCTCAGCTAAGGTTCTAGACAATGGCCAGAATCAACTGCCAAATATGTGAGTCTTTGTGGCCCCCAGACATTGAGTCACACTTCCCTCTCTGCCTTCTGCCATTGAGTCTTCCTAGTTGAGCTCCCAGACATTGTGGAGCCATTCCCACTGCACTGTGTCTGAATTCCTGACCCATAGAATCTTTGAGCATATTTAAATAGTTGTTTTATGCCACTAAGTTTTGGGGTAGTTTGTTGTGCAGTAGCTGGAATATGAACACTTTTTTTCCTTTATTATTAGGACTTTTAAATGTGGAATGAAGAGGAAAAATTCATTCCTAGTCTATTTTATTTGTACTTGAGGCCAACTGAAGCCAAAACACTGTACTTGATTTGAGAAGAAAAATGAAATAAAACCTGGTTTGAAATTTTAACTTTCTGTATCACAGATTCACTGAAGAACAAATATAAGGCAATCTCAAGAGGTTTTTCTTTTTTAAATGTCATGAAATTTTCAGATGATAAACATTTGCTTAGCAATACAGTTCCTAAGCAAATATCTAGGCAATTAATCACACTTATACAAGACTCTCTTGTGGAGAAATTTTTTTGTTGTTGAAAAATATAGCTTTACTTTTAAAAGCATTAAAAAAGGGGAAAAAAAAAAAAAGCAAACCAGAGCCTCATCTACTATAAAGTACTGTATGGCTGATTTGCTTTCATGATGTAAATTTTTTCTTTTCTAATTTTCTAAAACATGGCAGCTTGCATTGGTGTGAAGTGTTTTCAGCAGTGACTGAATATGCCTGATGGCAATCCAGGAGGGCAGACAGACACACTCAGGAACAAGGAAAACCAAGATACTGTATTAGTGTTTCTCTTAATTTCCTAGGGCTACTATAACAAATTACCTCAAACTTGGAAGCTTAAAACAACAGAATTGTATTGTCTCACAGTTATGGGGGCTGGAATTCCTAAATCAAGGTATTGTCACATTCTCTCTGAAAACTCTAGAGAAGTTCTCTGCCTTTTCTAGCTTTTGGTGGCAGCTAGCAATCCTTAGCATTCCTTGGCTTTTAGCTGAATCACTCCAGTCTCTGCTCAGTCTTCATGGCTTTCTCCTCTCTGTGTGTGTCTGCATCACTCTCCTCTTCTTATAAAGATGTCATATTGGCTTTAGGGACCCCTCACTTTAGTATGACCTCATATTAACTTTATTATATCTGTAAAGACACTATTTCCAAATAAGGTGACACTCACAGGTACTGGGGCTTAGGACTTGAAAATTTGGGGGACATAATTTAACCTACAACAGTGTCCTAAACAGAGATCTAAATAATGGCCTATGGTTGTGGAGAAGAAAGGAAAATTAACTGCAGGGTACCCCTTTGCTACTTCTTTTGCAGCCTGAAGAATCTGGATTTAAATATTGACTAGCTATAAAGCTGTGTAAAAGCCATTTCACCTTTACAGAGTATTTATCTGTAAATAGGGTTAATTAAGACAAGTGCGACCACAGACCAGCAACCTGAGCATTGCCTTGTGAGAAACTCAGGCCCTCACCCAGACCAACTGAGTTAGAGTTTCCATTGAAGCCAGATCTCTAGATAATTCAAATGCACACTGAAGTTTGAGGAGCACTTAGCACAGTCCTTGGGGCATAAATATTTGCCAATAAATGCTAGTCCCCCTACTCGTAAATACCACAAAACACTTAAATAAAACAGCTGAGTTTACATTTAATTTAATAACTGTGGACTAAAATGAAAGAGAGAAGGGAAGAGTGTAGGCTATTCTCAAAGTACTTCTTTCAAAAAAAAATAAAATTGGTTAACTAGCCACAGGCTGGTAGTGAGACACTAACTTTTGAAATATCTTAACTTTTTTTTTAAATTTAAGAAATGACTGCTCACACCAAATGTGAAAAAAACAAACCCCAGAGACAGGACATAGCTCAGACACATTTGTTAAGATTCTGTTACCTGAAAAAAACTGGTGAATTCGTAGGTCACTGATGTGAAATTCTTGTGAGAACTAAAACAACTATTTAAGTATAAAAACAAAACAAAAGCTTGGGAGTCATGTCTTCATACCTCAGAACAAGAAAAGCTTAACAAACTGAAAATCAATGACTTTTCTTAGATTTATCAGAGAACTTAGGTCACAGGATAAACCATTGCCCTGAAAACTGGAGAAATGGGTAAATACAGAAAATACAGAGAATATAGACCAATTTTCCTGAAGCAGAAGTTACTGGAACCACAACAGGCAGGAACACTTAAGTGGTATCTTTAACAAATTGCTGGAAGCTGAGGATAGACTAACTTGTGAGTGAAAAACTCCTGCGGGCCCAATCTAAGCAAGGGTCCTCCACATTTTTAAAAATCTTTACCTCTAGTATCCCCATGAGGTTCTCGCCATAAAGACAGGAGAAAAATCCCCTTGTGTTTGGCTGGAATGGGAGGAGCAGCCATGTTGAAATATGTCATAACAAATGCCTACCAGGGAAGAAAAAAAGACTTCACCAGAGTCTTATCCGACCTGGGATAAGGGACATTGGTAAGCTCCAACCCCATCTATCCTGCCTGTCTCACCTAATGAAAAAAGAAAAAATACTGAGAAACTCTTATGAAGGTCACGGCCCAGGGGTACAGACTCACTGAAATAAAGACCTAATTATAGGATTATAGAATGAGTCCCCTCCTCCATACCTTAGCCCCAAATCAATAGGCCTCCTACATAATAACAGATTATTACAGCGAAAAGAACCGCAAGGCCCTAACTCTATTTAAGAAGGAATTCCTAGGGAAGCCCAAAGACAACAGGGAGACAAGATCAAGGACACAGAGGAAATTGAAGCCTCTGACACTTACAGCTACAGTAAACAATGAACAGAGACTGATTCCTAGCCAGAAAAACATGAACTTTATACCAAAGGCCTAGCTACCTCAGATAAATGTATCTATTACTCAATAACAAAAAGTTATAAGCCATAATGCCAAAAAGGTAAGAAAAAACAAAATCTGAAGAGACAAAGCAAACATGAGAAACAGACCCAGATATGGTAGAGATTTTGGAATTATCAGATCGGGAATTTAAAATAACAATGACTAAGGTGCAAAACAAGACAAAACGAAAAACCAAGCTCATAGATACAGAAAACATATTGGTGATTGCCAAAGGCAAGAGGTAGGGAGTAGGAGAAATAAGTGAAAGGGGTCAAAAGGTAAAAAGAATAAAAATTTAATAAATTTAAAAAAAATAAACAGGAGCTATTATTACTCATCCAAAAAAAAAAAAAAAAGTAAAGAAGAAATATAGACTTTCTCAAATAAACAGAACTGAAGGAATTTGTCACCAGACCTGCCTTGTGAGGAATTATAAAAAGTTCTTCAGAGAGAAGGAAAAGAATAAAGGTCAGGAATTCAGATCTATGTAGAGAAAGGAGGAGAGTCAGAGAAGGAGTAAGTGAAGATTCTTAGGTTGTCCTTCAAAGCCCTTAATGACAGTGTTGACTATTACCTGAAGCCCATGTTCTTGGAAAGCAGCGAAAATTAAGAGATTTCCCACACTTTGAGCTCTGGAAAATGACACACTGCAAGGAATCCCTCCTCCCCACATGACTAGATAAGACTCACAGGAGTCCTTGTGAATATCTATGACAAGGTCAGAGGCAGACCCTCTAAATTTCCATTCTTTGCCTCATAAATGAGATGAACTATTTTGCCCCACTGATCAAAAGGAAAAAAAAAAATGCTTGTTAGTTAAACTTTGGTTAAGTTTCTCTCCTGCCCCCAGGTGACTAAAGTTTGGCCTACCTTCTGCCCGAGTCAGTAAGAGGGTTCCTTCTGAGAAGAGGCTGGCCTCAGAATTAAACATTCTCTGACCTACTCTTGGATCATCCCCCACTTTCACCCCACTCCTGTGTACGTGGGTCTCTCTGACCTTATTTACTCTTTATAAAAGAAAATCCCTTTTTGCCTAACTCTGGAGACGGATCTTGTCACATTCTCCCTATTTCTATAGCCACACCCCAAACCCCTTGCAATAATCCTTTTGAATAAATCTATCCTTAATAAGTCAGGATTTGTTTCTTATTTGACCTAAATTTGGCCTCTCGATTTAGACTGGCTCCATGTCAGAAGCTTGCCAAGCTCACACTCCCATCTCTCAGAGATCAGCTTGTCACTGTTCAGGCTGAGCAAGTTTCCGGGAGGGCTTTCTTTGCCTTTTCTCTGCCTTGCTCTTCAGGCATCTGAGCAGAAAAGACATAGATCTCTGCATTTGTTGCTGCTTGGACTATCTGCATGTGCTTCTCTCAGTCTAAAAATATTTTTTTCTGCTTTCTCCTTTTGTTTCTTAGGCAAACTTGGATTTTTTTCTCCTTTAATTTTTGTGTAGAGGCACACTTACAATTTTACAATTAACCTTGCCTAGCATAGGGCCTCCAGACAATAGCTTTAGATGAAGAATTAGAGTAACATTTGTTTTAGGAAACAAAGGGGCTGTACGTTTTGTACAGAACTGAACATTCTGAATTAAATCAAAAGATAATTTTTGGACGCTAGAGTTTTGCTGATTTCATTGCCAAAGTTGTGATGGAAATCAGTTTTTCTATGTTCAAACTATGTAAAATTCTGTCATTTTGAATTGTCTCAAGTAGGTTTAAAAGAAGCACTGTTTGAAGGTTTCTAGAAGAAACCAAATAATGTACCCCATGTTTACTCATCTAAATTATGTTTGGTCCAATGCTTCCCTTGTGCAAGGTACTAGACATGAGATGAAAATATAAAACTGAACAAATCAGACATGGCTCTCTCCTCTCATCTCCTCAAGAAGCTCATTTTTCACAGGAGATACAACTATTAAATAACTAGTTGACATTTTTTAAAAATCACAAATATGAAAAGTGCTGTCAAGGAGAACTAAACTGCCAAAAGGCAAGGAGTTGAGTAAGGTAGGGAAGGATGGGTATGAATGGGGTTTCAAATAACTCAAGGAAAAGTTAGAGAGATATTAATCTAAGAAACAAGAAAGACTGACTGGTAGATGAGTGAGCTACAAGGATACTGGTACCTGGTGCCCAAGGGCTCCATCTATACATTAAGTGTAGGTATAAGTCCATAAGCAACTAGCACAACACTCATACAAACTAAGCACTTAGTAATTATGCTCTGCATAAATGATACGTCAACAAGTTACAGTATACATCTCAAATTCTGAAAAGTTTGCAAAAGACGTTGAGAATTACTAATTTAAGAATTAAGAGGAAAGATATATTCAGGCATCTCCTTGGCATTTTTTACATTAGAAGATTGTTCTTTAGAATGATGTTTTTAAATGATATCTTATTTATATTTGGCTATTGTAATTATTCAAAGATGAACTGAGGAAACACTTTTAATGAGAGAAGGGAATGGGGGAGAGGAGGCAACAGGAAATTTAAAAGGAGTCCAAAAACAAAACAAGAGAAATAGAACCAGCTCATACTCAAAGTAAAAGTCACTCAAATCTTATTCATTCAACATGCATTCAGCATACATTTATTAAGGTTAGCATGCTAACCCATGGGCTTCAATGAACGCAAATCAGCCAAGTTCCCTAGAACTGGATTCCAGTGGCCTAAGATAATCAATGAAAAAGTAAGCTCATAAAAAAAAAAAAAAAAAAGATTCGTTCAGGGAGTGTGAAATGCCTAGACCTTGATTATTATAAAGTAAAGGCATGGAATTTGTTTCCCTCATTCCTTTACTGCATCCTCAGAGATAATCCCTCATAATTCGGGCAGACTTTGACACACTTCTGTTTTCCAGGTTTTTCTTTTCAAGGAAAGGAAAAAAACTATGACTTGAGTGGGATAACTACCATCTTCCTTTAAAAGTTCCATAAGTCATTTTAGAGTCCACTCCAGTACACATGTAATTTAAATAAATAGATTACTTGCTCTGTAAACAATTTAAGACTAAGTTTCCCAGTTTACTCCTTCAATTCTAGACTTATCTATGTAATATGTAGCTATCACTCACATAGATAAATATACACACAAATATGCTTTTGGAAACAAAAATGAGATTGCAACCTACACATTCTTCTTCAGCTTTCCCTTTGCATCTAATACCCATAATTATACTGAAGGTATATTTGCAAATTAGTCCATATAGATCTGTACTGTATTTTGTTTGTGGATGCACCATAAACTTTTTCTCCTTTAATATTTAGATTGTTTTCAATTCTCTGCCATTCAAACAATGCTGTGATAAGTATTCTTACATATTGTTATATCATATCTATTGTGTTATTTATCTGTGGGACAAATTCTTGGAAGTGAAGATAGTGGGTCATGGGGTATCAAAAGTTAAAATGCTGATAGACATGTCCAAATTACACCCTAAAAAGGTTGTAATAAACTGCTAACAGTATATATGGGTGTTTGTCTTCAACACCTCTCCCCTTCACCTTATTAACACTTTATTAATAAATGTTATTAAGTAAAGGCATGGAATGTGTCTCCCTCATTCCTTTACTGCATCCTCAGAGATAATCCTTCATAATTTGGGTGGACTTTGACACACTTCTGTTTTCCAGGTTTTTTATTAGTAATTTTAAAAATAATTGTCGATTATAGGAAAATGAACAGATAATTGTTATTTAAATTTGCATTTACCTGGTTATTAGTGAGGTTTAGATCCTTTTACCAGGTTTTCTATCATTTTTTATCAGTTGTATTTCTTCTGTGAATGGCTCATTTATATCTTGCTCATTTTTCTATTGAGTTGCATTTCTTTTATTGATTATTAGGAACTCTTTATATACCAATGATATTAATGCCTTGCTTGCTAAATATTGCAAATATTTTCTCCCAAAGTTGTCTCTTATTTACATAATATATTAATCTATTCATTTATATCAGTGTTTCTTAAACTATGGTTGGTGGGATGCCTGCAAGAGAATCATGTGGATGCTTGTTAAAAAATGGAGATTCTGGGACCCAAGCACTATATGAGAATCTCCAGGAACATGACACGGCATTTTGTATTTAAAAATAATCTCCAGGTGGTATAACCATTGCTCCATAGTTGCTTATTTTTGTCTTACATGATTATATTTATAAAATATTTTAAACTTTTGAATATATTTAGACTTCAAGTCATCTTAGTTTTTGTTTGTTATAATGCAAAAATGTAAATTAATTGTATTTTATTTTTAATGTCTTTATTTTAACCATGCCAGCAGCATTTATTGATAAACCATTCTTTTTCCACTAAATTAAAGCATCATCCTTACATATACGAGATTGTGACATTTCTCATATTCCTGTACTATTTAAAAGAAACATCTCTTTATTCCTTTTGTAAAATATCATATATTTATTAGAAAAAATTTATAACATGGAGGAAAATACTAATAAAAAAAGTTTAAAAAAAATTTAACTGTAGTAGATTGAATAATATCCCCCCCAAATTCATGTGACCTGGACATGTGACCTTATTTGGAAATAGGGTCTTTGCAGATGTAATTAAGATGAGGTCATACTAGATTAGGGTGGGTCCTAATTTAATCATTAACATCCTTAAAATGGCAGACCACAAACAGAGACTAGATTACAAACCAGGGAACACCAAGGATTGCCAGCAACCATCAGAAGCTAAGAGAGGCATGGAACATATTCTCCCTCAGAGCCTCCTAAAGTACCAACCTTGCTGACATCTTGATTTTGGACTTCTGGACCCCAAAACTTTCAGTGAACAAAATTCTGTTATTTTGTACCACCAGTTTGTGGTGGTCTAGGAAACCAATCTACCAACTATTCGTAAATAACTGTCTTTAACATTAGATGAGTATCATTCCAGCCTTTTACTGAACTGTTTTAAAATTTGAGGGACCTAGGTTTTCAAGGTTTCTTATCACAGATGAATAGTAATGTCTCTTTTTCTTTGGGGAGTTGACAGTGACAGTTTGTTTACCATACAGGGCCACAGCTTTTGTAGCTAGGGCTTGGTGGGTTTATTGGTTATGTGCAAGGGCTTTACAACATAGATACACACTCCTGCTCTGCCTATGGTGCCTGCTAGTTGTGTGCTTGGACAACTTCTTTACTCTCTGACCTCAGCGTCCCCCTCCCTAAAATGAGAACATCAGTTAATAAACGCAAAGCATATAAAACAATGCCTGGTACATGAAGCCCTCTGCTAAGCATTGGCTTCCACTCATCAAAGCTTACTTTATCTCTTGTAATCTTCACAACCACCTCATAAAGTGTAGTTATTTCCATTGTACAAATAAGGAAACTAAACTCAGAGAGGCAAGCGATCTGCTCAGGGTCACTCCAATATAATTTAGGGCTGCCTGAGAAAACCAACTTAGAAAATAAAGCAGTTAGTTCGGGGCGAGGCATGATTTCGTTCGCACCAAAACGTGACAGGTTTATTCTTACAGTATTGGTTGCCATCTTACCCGAAAGCAAAAGTGCACTAAAACGGAAGCGAGGGACTTCGGCTTCCGCGCGTCAGGATGGCGCAGGTGATGGCGGAAGGAGCCGAGTGCGCTCGGAAACGCTCGCCTCGCCTTCGGCAACAATCGTCAGGGGGAGGGGCTCGTGCGGCGGCGCGTTCCGCGCGGGGCATTGTGGGAAGGGAGGCCGGTGCAGCCGTGGCTGCCATCTTAGCAACTCCTGGTGTTGCGGCCTTGTTGTTGGAGGCGGTCTTCGTGGCGGCCGTCGACCTCAGGGAGTGACAGAAAGTCAGCCGGCTGACAGTTTTCCTTCCCCCGGCTTCAACGGGACGGCCAGCCTGCGTCTGGAGTCAGAGGCTAAAGAAGCTAGGCGCGCGCGGGGCCCGAGGCCAGCGGTTAGTCACAGCGTCGCCCGGAAGGATGGGCCGGTCTCGGAGCCGGAGCTCGTCCCGCTCCAAACACACCAAGAGCAGCAAACACAACAAGAAGCGGAGCCGGTCCCGGTCGCGGTCCCGGGACAAGGAGCGCGTGCGGAAGCGCTCCAAATCCCGGGAAAGTAAACGGAACCGGCGGCGGGAGTCGCGGTCCCGCTCGCGCTCCACCAACACGGCCGTGTCCCGGCGCGAGCGGGACCGGGAGCGCGCCTCGTCCCCACCCGACCGCATCGACATCTTCGGGCGCACGGTCAGCAAGCGTAGCAGCCTGGACGAAAAGCAGAAGCGAGAGGAGGAGGAGAAGAAAGCGGAGTTCGAGCGGCAGCGAAAAATGTGAGCGCCAGCGGGGGAGGGGCGGGAGCCGGGGAACGAGCTGGGGGGCGGGGAGAGTGGGAAATTGGGGCGCGGGGCAGGTGGGGCTGGACGGGGAGGTTGGAGGGGTTGCAGGAACCCGCCCGAGAGCCTGCGTACGGGCTGTGGAAAGCCTGAGGCAGGACAGCCCCACGAACTGGTTGGGAAGGAGAATAGTGGGGCTTGAGCAGGAAAGGCTTAAGAGGGGAGAAAGCGATTTTGGCGCGCGCGAGGGAAGGAGAGTGCCGGAAGTAGGGGGTGGAGTTCTGAGTGGTGTTGGAGAGCTGCGTCGGCTATAGGGTCGAAGAATAAACCAGCCAGAAGACGTGTTTGAAAAGCATTTGCAGGCCCGCTGGAGAAGAGCAGGAAGGAATTAACCCGTGGGATGCAAATCGCAGCTGTCTAGAGCGCTCTTGTATTGCAACTTAAATATGCGACTGGGATTCTCTGGAATGAGACACTAGCTGATCGGACACCCCTAGAAATACATTTTACTTTAATGTATTCATATTGTTAAAAATGTGGCGGTCGCTTTTCTTTTCTTGGGCTTACTTAGTTTTTGTTTTTTTTTGAAGTGTAAAAACAATGCACAAACCTTAAGTGTATAGTAGATAAGTGGTGACACCTGCGTTCACCTGCTTAACCACAATCCCAATCAAAGCCTACTCTTTCTTAATTTTGATTTATATTCTTCTGTAGCAAACTTCTGTGCATTCCTGATAATTGTTTCCCCTTCTAAACCTGCTGTTTAGAAGACACTTGAATATTTGCTTTTATTTATGTTTTGCTTTGCCCACATACAGAACTTTCATGTAAGGAAAATCTGAGTCACAGTAAGGCTCTTAACATACTATTTGGGAAAACTGTATTTCTGAAAAAAAGCCACTTCAAGGGCAGAAGGAGCCCTTGCCATTCACTAGAAAGCTATGACTTGTAGGAAAGTGAAAGAAAATGTGGTATGTGAAGATGAGAACCATTTAGCAAGCTGCACATAAAGAGATGAGAATAAATATAGGGATGAAAATGAGAAAATAGAGCAGCCATGTAGTTCCAAGTTAGTAGAAGAAAACTTCTATTAGCATTTATGAAGGAGAGGGCAGCTACCTGTACACAGAATTTTGTGTGCCATGTGGTAGGCACTACCTAATGTGTTCTGTTGCCTTAGAAATGCAAAGGTAACAGTGGCAAGACCTAGATTTTGGAGCCATGCGAATGGGCAGAAGTCATCTGTCTACAAGTCCCTATTGGTTAGTTCATTCAACTAATATTTTTTGAGCATTTAATGTGCCAGACTCTATGCTAGGTACTGTTAATATAAAAATGATTGACCCCTCTCCAAGATCTTGATCTAGCTTAAAGACAGGTAGCCAGGTACTACTGCAGTGTGTATATTCAGTGATGGTGATGTGGTTGTAGAAAGGAAGCATCTAGGATGGTTAAACCCTTAGTTCTCCCAAGGAATGAGTGGTGGGTAAAGATAGAGACTGTCAGGCTAAGTATAGGAGGATACATGTGAACCAAAGGAGAACTCTACTGCCAGAATAAAGGAAGGGAGACAGAATGGTCTGAAGTGGGGTAAAAAGGTTAATGTTAGTTGGAACATGAAGTACTTTAAGTAGTTGAGTCAAGGAGTTACTGGAGAGGTAAAATAGAGAGTGGTAATTGTGGGAAAGGTCTTGTGTGCCATACTAAGGAACTTAGAAACAGGAGAGACTTTTAAGCAGGTAAATGCGGTCTTTCCACCCCCCACTCCCCAAAAGAAACAAACAAAAAAAACCAGATAACTAACTGCTGTATAGTATAGAAACTAGTTACATTAAGTGGACACAAGAGTAGTGTGGGAGCAGTTGTTGGAATGGAAGAGAGGGACAAATTTAAGAAACATTAAGAACAAATAAATTGGATATGAAACAAGAGAAAGAAAGCATTAATTCAGGCCCTCATGCTTATGTTGTGGCTATTGCATCTCAGCCACCAAATGTTAAGTAACTACTGTGTGTCAGACACTGGTTAAAATGTCAGAAACCCAATGGCTAGGGGAGAGAGAAAAATCAAAGGGAGTTTCCATTTTATACTTGCACTGTGGGTACTCATTTTTGGATATAGTGAGTTTATCCAAGGTTAATATGGGGGACAAGCCTGGGGGAAACCTTGAGAGTGTAGAATGACCCAGGAAGAGTGGGTGGAAAAGAGTAGTTGGCCCTAGGGACAGAAAAAACCTTAGGGAATGTTTGTATTTAGAGTTGGATGGAGGAAGACATGCACATAGTGGAAGCAGAGAAAAGGTACCAGAAGAATGTCTAGTGAGTGTAAAGTGTATTTTCAAAAGGTCCAGTGTGAATCTTCTGTTGTAAGATTGGAAACCGGATTGTTTTGCCATTTACAATTCTGAGGCCTTGAATAAATCACCTACTAGTGAGCTTATTTTCTCATCTGTGAAATGGAGATACCTGTCTTTCTTATTATGAAGATTAGAAATAGTGCATGTAAAATATCTAGGCAATGCTTGACATATAGTGCGCCTCAACAGATAATGTTATATAATATAATTTATGTACATATGGGCAGATCGAGCCTGGCGAATTTAAGCAGTGATCTTGCTAGTTATAATCTTAATTCAGTAAAAGGCAAATCTTAACATTCAAAAAAAAATTTTTCTTTCTCATTTCGAATAGCTAATTTACCTGGCTCAAAATTCAATTCAAAAGCTCTCTCTCTCCTGTGTCCCAGCCATTTAGTATGGTTCCCTCTTTCCTTTCCCCTGCACCCTTATCACTTTCATATTTATTCTTTTGAGATGCTTTATGTATGTTGTATTAACTGTTGAAAAGTGGGCAGCTGAAAATGACTTGCAGCAAATCGGGAAACTTAATGAAATAGTAACTTATTGTAGCCTGTGATATCTAGGTTTGAGTACGCTTAGTGTTCAACTGCATGATAGATCGAGAGCCTTCTCAATTATCTAAACCGAATCTGAGATCAATATGAGCGATTCTTCAAAGAGCAAAGAGTAGCTTTTATGAATATATTTAGTAGATGGAACTATGTATTTTGGGGAGGTTAGTGCTTTGAGGCAGAACGTCAGGGCATAAGATCTCTCCGGCGTTTGTAAGAATTTTACAAATTTTTTAAATGATTATTTTGATATTTAAATCTTTGTACATGGGTGCATGTCTTTGCCTCTCAGATTTGTCCTGGAGAAACAATGAAGGGTGCTTAAGATCATTAGCTTTGGAGTCTATACAATTTGAAAGTCACCTCTCAGCAACATGCAGTGCGCTGGAGCCCAGGAGTAAACTGCTTTGTCTCAGGAACCATCAAAGTGTAAATGATGACATGGTGCATAAAGCTGTAGGCAGAGTATTTAGTACCTATTCAGTACTGAGTAAATGCTGTTTGCTAATATTATGAAGCAGTTCCCATGAGTAAGCTCCTAGGGTTGAGTTCATACATTTTAAAGACGTTTTCAAATAATATTGAAAGTTGCTCTGTACAAAGTGCTACTCTTTAAACAATACTGTTTTGTTTTAATAGTTGCCATTTAAAAATTGATTGTGACTGGTGTGTTTAAAATACCTGAGAGCATGGAGAAAATGTAGACCTAATGTTATCCCATTTCCATTGAAAAACTTGAAGATTTTCTTTCAGTTCTTTCATCAGTGGCCCAGAATCTTGGCAAGGGAATGGATTCAGCAGAAGAGACCGATGAAAAGATTAGAGTGTTAAAAGAACAATAAGAGAGACAACTCCTATGGCAAAAGTTTTAAAGAGTAGAGAGGCAATTATATGATACATCTTTTGAAAGATACTAATGACCAAAAGTGTTTTTCTTTTCAAGAAAGTTTAGTGTCTCTTAGGAAGCTTAGCTGCTTTATTATGATAATAAATTTGTCATCAGTAAAGTTTAACTCATGCTTAATTCAGTTGTACACATGCCCATTGGTTTTATGAATTCAGTATGTATAGGGAGGAGAATTAAAGCAATATTGAACTTTATTTCAGCACTGGATCTAAAATCTGATTTAATTAATTAATTTTTTTCTGATTTACTGAAGTAGCAATTTTAATCTTACCAGGAATAACAGCAACAACAGAAATTATATTCTTGATAATACTTGTAAGTGAGCAGTTCTGCTGTGGTGCCATGACCTTGCCTGTCTCCATGTAGGACACAGCAGCAAGACTTAATTATAGTCATAGTGGGCTGCCCTGTGGTTCCTCCAGGAACAAAGAGAGATAAGCAGCCTTGTGAGAAACTCCAGTAGGCCATTTCTCATCCTCCTGGTTTCAGTTGAACTTGGGACTTCCCATTTGCCCTCCCCTTCAGGCTATAAAACTACTGAACTGTAGTTAGAATTGACTCCTTAGCAGCAGAGCAGCCCACCACCACCTGTGCTTGCACTGCCTGTCACCTGGCCCCTGTGGTTTGGTGTCCCATCAGTGGGAGCAGAGAAATGGGGAGCTAACACCATGCTGATCTGGCTTTTGCAGTAAGTTTCCCCTCTTTTTTACTTTATGTGAACAGTTTATTTGGAACTTTTTACAATTGTCTTTCTCTTAGGAATTTTAAAATAAAGTTTCTTCTTAGGCTTCTCCATATTTACGTAAGAACCAACAAGCAAAATGTATGTGTGTGGGTGTGTATACTTTTAAAACTTTGCATTATGAAAACTTTCCAACTCATGCAAAAGTAGAGAGAATGTTACAATATTAATATATCCATTCATTTAGCTTCAGCAGTTGTCAGTGTTACTTCATCTATTTTTCTCTTCTTCTGGATGAAGTAGATAGTATTTTTCTATTTGAAATATAGTTTAATTTCCATTGAAATAGCTGTCTGATTTCCTTTAGATGTCCCTGGCTATTCATGTTTAGTGTTGGGGTATTTGTTCTCTTTTCCTGAGTTGTTATAAAGGCTTTTTGAAACTACCCTAATGCTGTGTTTCATTGGAAGTTAAAAAAGAATTTAAAAAAAAGAATTACAGTGTGTTAGGCTTCTGTATCTTAGTTTTTAAATAAAAATTGCTAATAATGTAGTGTTGGAGAGGAGATATTTAAGAAACAAGCAACACTGTCTTCA
Organism: Pteropus medius; assembly: GCF_902729225.1. Classification (NCBI taxonomy): domain Eukaryota; kingdom Metazoa; phylum Chordata; class Mammalia; order Chiroptera; family Pteropodidae; genus Pteropus; species Pteropus medius. The sequence continues at coordinate 5,833,919 of NW_024342475.1, forward strand.
GAATGGGTATTCTAAATATCTAGAACCTAAAAGAAGTTATGCTTTCTCAAGTAGCTACTATCTCCTTGACAGAAAAACATAAAGATTTTAAATGCAGAAACTGAAATGAATCAGAATGTTAAAGATACATTGGTGTTAGTGTGGTATCTCTGTGAATAAGTAACAAGAGTTGAGAATGAAAGCACTTGAATGGGAATTGAATCACCCCCAAAAACAGAGTTGAGTTAAAATGAATTGGGCGTTTAATAGTCACTTAGAAACTATAAAGTCTTTATTAAACACAAAGAAATTAGTCAAATTAATTTTAATGTAGTCCCAATCTATCTCAAAATAATTTTAATTGTAATCAAATAAAAGTATTTGAGATCTTTTATATTTTTTCTTCATACTGATCTTCAATTCAGACTAGACACATGAAGTGGTATAAAACGTGCAAGATTTCCAGTATAATTCTTTGATAAATATCAGAATTTTCAGCATAGAATTTTAAATAAATAAGTTGGTTCATAATATCTGTGTGAGATTAAAATAGTTAAAACAGTATTATGGTTCCGTGGACCTTTTGATAGAACTGATGATAAATACATGTTTTCAGTCCACTTTCTCATTTAATTGAAAATCAAATAACAAATGAAAGAAAAGTTACAGTAGTAAAGTTCAGAACCTGAAGGTGGTCTACATTTTTACTAAAAGCTACACAGCTATTGCCTTAGCAATCTGAATCTCTTTGAGTCTGTATTCTGACTTTGGAGGGAAGGAGAGGGAGAATGAATTTAGCTGGTCTGAATTGCTTGCTATATAGTGGTTGCTCCTGACTTCTTTGTAGCTCAACTCTTAGACCGGGTAGATTGGCAGATGAGCAAATCCATATGTTTCATAGCTTAAAGTTGGTAACAAAAGTAGATTTCCTGTTTCAGATTTGCTCTACATTCCTAAATTAAGACTAATGAATTAAGCTCTTTGAATATACTAGTTTTTTTATTCAGAAAATGATAGAGGGAAAAAACTCTCATATTTATTTGAATTTATCACTTAACATCTTGGTATCATTTCCTTAACTGTTAGATGAAAATGAATTGTAAAATCATAGAAATATATAATGAGGTGCAATTATGAGGTTACCTATTTTACAGATTTATAACTAGTTTCAATTTTTAAGTTTATTGTGTCACCTAAGTCATTTTTCCCATTTTGTTTGCTAGTCGGCAGCAGGAAATAGAAGAAAAACTCATCGAGGAAGAAACAGCACGAAGAGTGGAAGAATTGGTAGCAAAAAGGGTAGAGGAAGAATTGGAGAAAAGAAAGGATGAAATTGAGCGAGAAGTTCTCCGAAGGGTGGAGGAAGCCAAGCGCATCATGGAAAAGCAGTTGCTCGAAGAACTCGAGCGACAGAGACAAGCTGAGCTTGCAGCACAAAAAGCCAGAGAGGTAACGCTCGGTCGTTTGGAAAGTAGTGACAGTCCATGGCAAAACTTTCAGTGTCGGGTGTGCCTCCTCAGTTCAGAAAGAGATGGAATACAGACTAATTCCTTTCTCATCTAAACTTAACATTGCTGCGAAAGTTAATTTTTTAGCCTATTCAGAAGTGCTGACATTTAAAAGTTATTTTCATAAAACGTATTCAAGGAAACTTTGATTTACTGGAACTGGCTTACATATTTGAGAAGTGTTTGAAACTTTTGCCATGGCTGCAGGACTTAAATTCTTTTTTTGGGAGGGTGGGGGGACACAGGGAGTGGTAAAGGGAAAAGGTTAAAAATCCACCTGTGGTTATGTATTCTTTCCTGTTTATCACTCATTACTTAGACTGTGAGAGGCTTTTGCCTTCAGTCAGATTTAAAAGAGCAGGGCCTAACGTTGAGTGACAAAAGCACCTGCTTTTTGACAAATAGGTTTTCTTGCTCTTTTTTTCCTTGTTTAATCCCTCATCCCCTACCCCAAATTCTGCTTCAACACAGTGGACTAATTCTAGGATTCTGATCGTAAGGCCCTCCATTTTCCTAATGTGTTTCAAAAAATCTTTTTAGGAAAAATGTCCAGATTATTCATCCACTTTTTTAGTATCTACTAACAACTCCTTTTTTTCTCTAGAGAGTTATGAAGGAACAGGTTGTCCTTGTCTGGAGTCAAGCTAAACACATGATTTGTTTTATCAGCAGCTGGAGCAGAAGTTGAAAATGTCTTTCTGTGAGACAGTAATTTGCTACTGAAGCTTTATGGCTTATTTGCACTGATTACTCCAGGATCTTAAAACTTGTTGAAAGTCACTGAAACACTCAAGGCAAATTACTTTACAGTACTGAGTGTCCCTCAAAATAGTTTGCATAATGAATACGAATTCCATTGGTATGTGCTACAGGAAATCCTGTTATATTTTCTTGAATTGAATTATTTAACTCAAAATATAAGACTCATTGTCATTTTTAATCTCGGCATCATTATCATGGACAAGTTGACATATTCTCTGTTTTCCAGTAAGCTTAGCTTTTTAAATGTATTTTCCCTTGTGCTGTCTTTAATTAGATATACATGTCTATATTTGGTGGATATCAGACTAAATGCAATTGAATGTAATGAAATTTTTATATCAGCGCTTTTAATAATGAAGATATTTTTGGAGTAATGGTGCTGTCTTGTAGCGAGTTATTAATCATAGGAAGATTTTTTTTCTCTTCATGTGCTTTTTGTTTCATATTAACAATTTTTTTTTACACGGACACAACCCTCTGACAGACTTTCCAAATATTAAAATCATTTGAATATGTATGCTGTGGTCTGAACACTGCCCAAGCCATCAAGCAATCTTCATATAGTTTGCATTATAAAGTCTCATTAAATTCTCCAAGAAAAAATAAATTATAGAATTTTATTTCCTGACTATGCACCCCTTGGATTCCTGAATTTCAGATCAGACTGTAGATGACAAGATAAGCTGCCTTTAGAAATTGTCAACATCTGAATGTTAAGTCCATTTTCCCCATGGAAGAAGCCCTTAGTTCCATGAAGTATGGATTACCATTTGTATTTTTCACTAACAGTAAATGTATTTTTCTTATTAATTGTTTGCCTTAGGAATGATGAATTACATTTTTTGTTCCTTCTTACCATAAACATCTGCATTCCTCAGCTCAGCCTTCCTTGTATGTTGTTTCTTTATAAATGGTTGAGCTGCTGATGCAGGTATTGCCAAGCTAACAGTACAAATCATTTTAAAGAGGAAGCTGGCGCGTATGGCAGCCGAGGAGCACACTCTGCAGGACACTGGACAAGACAGTAAATATTCAACTTTTAATGCTGATTAAAGGAGTATAGGTAAAGAATACGTAGGTATACATAATTGGTGAGACAAATATTCACTTTATTTATATTTTATATTATTTTTTTAATTTGGTAAATACTATCCAGTTTTGTAGTTGTCCTTGTTGATTTGTGTGATATTAAAATATTAGTAATAATTGCCAGGAAACTATCAATTAGGGAGGGTTTAGTCGGTTGCTGTTTGGACTGGGAGGGATGATTGAAATTTAGTGTTAGAAACAAATTTTAGTGGCTGCACAGTTTATCATTTGTCAGACAGAAGGTAGCTATAAAGCTACCCTGTTAAGTCAGATCAAAAAAGTTCAGAGGAAGATTAGTAAATATTTATCAATAAAAATAAACATTTTATTTTTCTAACATCTAAACATGTCCTCCCCTTTAGGAGGAAGAACGTGCAAAACGTGAGGAGCTCGAGCGAATACTGGAAGAGAATAACCGAAAAATTGCAGAAGCACAAGCCAAACTGGTATGTATAAAGCATACTTAAATAGTATTTTGTATTTGTGTTTTTTCCCAAATTTTGTGGAATGATTTTGCACTGTATAATTATTTTTAGGTTTCTCAGGGCCATTTTAAGGGATATGAGGCGAGAGTAAAATAAAATAGTTGACTAGATTTTAGCTGTTGTGTCCCAGAGTAATCTATTTGGAGGCAATCCAGAATAATTTCTAATTAATCTGAAGAAAATTCCAAAATTTACAGTGACTTAACAGGTTTCCTGGGGACAATTGCACTATCATCATCCCCTAATTTTTTTTTTTAGCCTGACCTCGTTCACATTTCTCCTATGTCTTAAAAAAAAAGAGAAGCAGCATTTCACTTCTCATTTCTTTACTTGTTGCCAATTACTAGATGGAATAAGTACCTAGTATATATTTGCTAGTAAGTATACCAGATTGATGAATTCTTTTTCCTATTCAAAGTTTATAATCAAGGATACAGAGACTTAATTATGACATGATACGGATATGTAAAAGGTGATGTCAGCAATTTTTAAATTTTAATAGGCCAATATAAGAATTTTAAGGTAATTTTTTTAAAATAGAAAAAAATATGATGAAGAATAAAGCTAGGCTTTAAGGACTATGGATATAATCCAGAAAAAAGGAGAATAGTCAAGTGTTACTGTGTAAGGAAAAACCTTTTCCCCATGAAGGTGGCATATGGGAATTCTACTTCAAAGTAAGACTGTAAGTCAGAAATGGAAATAAATTTACTTAGGATGAATGGGTGATTAGTGGTATTTAAAACCCAAGAATGGAGACACAGCCCAGAAGGAACTTGGTTCTAGACATGTAGAAAAGTTTTGTCTATTTAGAATTGTGTCGAGAATAATGCAGCCATAGGAGGACATTTGCTGCTAAGTCATACTGATGACTGGAGAGAAAGAAGCCAGTTGCAAGTTCCAGTTAAATGGTTTAGAAAAAATATATTCTGTGATGGTGTTTATAAAAGCACCGAAAAAGATCTGGGTGGATCTAAGTAATTCACAGCAGACCCCTTTGAGAGTAGGGGTGAAAAGACGACCACAGATAATGTGTCCCTAGTTGATAAGAACGTATAAAGTTAAAACTATGGGAGTAGTTGGTTCCAGAGCATGATCTTTTAAAAGATAGTGTGTCCTAGGTAAGAGCCAATGCTAGAAATATCCTGAGTAATATTGCTGTCCTAGTTATTTCGAAGGCCATAATGGAAGGGGAAGACTTGATCCTGCTTTTCTAATGAAAAACTTAAAATCTGCTTTGGTAGAAAAAGCGATATGAATTGAATAGATAAGGAGTCATTATGAGATATTACTACATGCTCATTAATAAGTATGTGATGCTTTTTTTAGTGATTGCATATAAGGAGAAAATCTCAGTGCAGGTAGGACTTAAGAAAGTATGAATCTTAATTTGACTTTTGAAAGTTGGGCTTTGACCAATAAATACAGTCTAGTTTGTAAGGGCATGGTTATTTCCAGAAGAGAGGAACAGTGTAACTGGTATTTAAAACATCGAAGCAAAATTACTGAGCAGGTAGGATAGAATTTCTCTGAAGGCTTGATAAGAGGTTGGATAGTGTTCAGTTTGTGAGTGGCCTGGAATGCCAGATTGTGACTTCTAGAGTAAAGTTTCTTACCTTAGTCTGCTCTGCCAAGATATTGATCCTTTCTGACCCAGGGTGGGTGTCTGGGTGGCTAGGGACAGCTTGGCCTCTATATTCTTCTGGCAGCCTTTTTTGTTTACCCTCATGAACTATAAAAATATAATTTTCTGTGTGTCATTACTGGAAAAACATTAGCAAGTATAGAGCAGTGTTTCTCAAGTGGTGGTTATTGGCCACTTTTTTGTGTTTTAATTCCAGTCATCTCAGACTTCTACTTTTGCAAAATATAATTAAGGTGAATTGTTAGAAAAATGAGGTCAAAATTGACTATAAAAGCTTCTAAAACACTTACATACCTTGTTTTGGATCTGTTAGTTTGTAAACTGTCACTGGTCCACAGGCTATACTTAGACTAGTACTATTCAGAACATTTGTGTTTGACCTGATAGACTGTGGTGGCGCTATTCTGACTTCCTGTTACCGATAAAACTCCAGTGAAAATATGTCTTAAGGAAAAGAAATTTTAGTTTGGAAAATTTTGGTGAGAATGTGTACATAATTAACTAGTTTGCTTCTTGTGTTCAGTAAAGTTTGAAGCATAAGAAATTATTGTTGATATTAGAGAAAATTCAGTTTTATTTGGTTCTGTTGGTAGTCATCCACTTGTAGGGAAAGTAGAACATTCTGTGTGTAGGGGACAAATGTTATTGTATAAAGATACAGGGCACATATTGAGGATTCTTTCATTTTTATTGCCCTTTCCTCTCCCTCTCATTTTTTTGAGTACACAATTCTTTGATCTTTATACATGTTTATTAAGAAATATTACATGGAATATATTCAAAGCTCCATGAAAATAATAAGTCATTTAAGAAAGGAAGAGGAAATAGTGTTGTAAACAGCATGGGACTTTTCTTGATCATGTTAGTAGTAGTAGTTTATCTTGTTGAACCCAGTAGTCTTGTTTGCTTCATGACGTAATAAATGTGGTAGTAATATGGATCGGTTCATTGTTTCTGTATAAAGCAAGAAGAATGGGATGCTTTCTCTCACGAGGGAGCAAGAAGATTGGCCAAGCTTAACTATTCATGTAATCAATATTGAGAAACTAATATGTTTAAAAAGCAGTTTGAAGATAAAACTAGACAAGCCATAAAATTCTCATAGAATTTACTGTATTAATTGTGGAGAAATGGATAAGTCTAATAAAAGTTAACTAATAGTAATGGAAATATTTGGTAAGTTGTATGGATAATGCAAGATAATTGACATAATTGCCTTGGGAACCTTCCTAGAAGAGATAATCCTAAACTGGGTTTTGATAGATAGTTAGAAATTGACTTTAGGATGGGGACAGGAGTGTGAAGAAAAAGAAGCAGGTCAGAGGCCTTTCTGAAGAATTAGAGTAGAGGCAAGAGTGTGTGAGATCTCTCAGGCTAGTGGGAAAAGTAGTAATAGTTGTAGTAATAAACCAATTTTATGTGTAGTAAGAAGTTTGTGTGATAAATAGCAGATGAGGTTTTCAAAGGAGATTAAAGATAAGAAAATACCCTGAGGGAGATTTCTTAAACATTATAACCATGAAAGAATAGTACAACCTTACAAATCAATAAAGACCAGCTCCTTAATGGAGGAATGGGGAGAGGAATAAATGAAAGATATAAAAGAGGTAATACATGTAAGTAGAAAGAAAAGTAGCTATAATAATTTCCTGAAAAGATATCCCAACCTCAATAGGGAAGCAAAGAAATGACCTCTCTCTAATACTAAATATCAAATTAGAAAATACTTTTTTTTTTTTTTTTCATTAGTAGCAAGTGTTGGCAAGGATATGGTATAAAGAGACCCATTATATGGAGATCCTGGGAGTTTAAAGGGATATGACCATTTTAGGAAATAACAGAAAAATCAGTAAATATGAGGAACCTTATGTTAATTCTGCTTTTACGAGTTTATCTCATGGAAACTGAACCATATACAAATAAATTTACACACAAAGACGTTCTCTCCGTATTTAGAATTGTAAAAATTGCCCAGGTTCTTAAGATAAACTATAACATAAATACAGTGGATTTTTCTGTAGTCAAAAAGAATTTGATAATACAGGGGAGAAATGGCTAAAACACAGTATGCTGCTAATTTGAAAAATATTTGCATATTTTATAGATGGGAAATATGCAAAGTGCTAAGAGTAGTTATCTCTAATTGGTAGACTTGTATGTAACTTTAAACTTATGATCACACAAAAATATTAGTAAAGAAAGTAAATTTAAGCCATATTTTGACTTTTAAGTAGGTCTTTGTGGCAAAAGTTCAAAGATTGGTCTCGGTATTGACTATAATAAGAAATACATTAGCTTAACCACATGGATGTTCTCTTGTATAAGAATCATGTTAAGTGTAAGAGTAAGTTTCGCTCATTTCAATTCCAAATTGTTTTATCAAGATATTTGATGATATTTGTCCATAAGGAGGCAAAAAACTTAACAGTAGATATATTTGATTTATCTAATCAAATAAGAATATAACTGTAGCTTGGTTTGACCTGGCTTTTTGGTCAACAATAAAGAATAAAGAATTTTTATTTTCATTAAAATGTTAAAAAGTAGTACTTAAATTTTTTTTAAGTTCTCTTTTCTATACCATTTTTTTAATGATGCTCCTGGCAAAAGCCCAGATATTCTGAAATGTATATGAATCTTATTCATAAAAGGAAACAGACTAAGAAAGGTGATAGATATTACTGTAGAATAAAATATGTTCTTCCAAGAGATTCTGTCAGTAGCAAAAAAGACCTTCAAACTATCCCCTAGTGTAGGTGATAGATAGGAAAATGGAACCTGGTTGGTTATTCTGCATATAAATACCTAAACTATAATAAAGACTGACAATTTCTAATAGACTTGTAAACACGCTAAGAAGGAAAAATCAGTTTTAACTGTGGGGGCTTTCTTTGAAGTTTTAAAATATATGCAAATTATAAGTCCTAGATTTACAGAATGATGCCTCAATTTAATATTGAAATAGTTTTCCCCTTACCTTTGCCAAATAGGGAGATTTACCATGTTCATTGTGCTTTAAGGCTTTGTACCTCAGCAGTTTGAGAGATGAAAAAATAATACCATGCTTGAAAATGAATTACATAATATATGTGTTCTACATACTTAAGTTTAAAGTAAACCAGATCTCACTTTGCATTTAAGAGATTCCTCTGAAAAGAGTTCATAGAAAAATGTAACCAAGGGTTTTTAAATGAGTTTGTGTTGTAAGCTGAAAAATATGCCCCCATACACTCCCAAAAGGGTATTTGTATCCTAATCTCTGGAACCTGTGAATGTTACCTTTTATGGCCCTCCCATAAAGAGTCTTTCCAGATGTGTTTGAGTTACGGGTCTTGAGATGGGGAGTTTATCCTGGATTATCCACTGTGCCCTAAATGCTATTACACGTATCCTCACAAGAAGGAGGCAGAATAATTTACTATATAACACACGTGAAGTTGAGACAGATCAGAGAGAGATTTGAGGATTCTGGCCTTGAAGATTGGAATGATATGTTCATAAGTCAAGGAAATCTTGACAGCCACCAGGAGCTGGAAGAGGCAAGGAAGACTGTCCCTTAGAGCCTCCAGAGAGAGCAAGACCCTGTTGACACCTTGATTTTGGTTCAGTGGCACTGATTTCAGACTTCTGTCCTCCAGAATAACTTTGTGTTATTTTAAGCTACCTAGTTTGTGATAATTTACTTAAAAATGCGGAAGTGGTTTTGAAATTTGAGAGTGAGTAGAAGCTGGAAGAATTTTGAGGCACATGATAGAAAGTGCCTAGACTGCTTTAAGAAGCCTGTCGGTAGAAATATGTACTTCAAAGACTCTTCTGGTAGGACTCAGAAGCAGCTGAAAAACATGTCATTGGAAACTGAAGGGAAGCCTTGTTGTAGTAAACCAAGCTGAATTGTGTCCTACAATTGTGTAGAAGGCAGAACTGAGACATTATAAACTTGCATATTTAGCTGAAGCTATTTCTAAGTAGAGTGTTGAAGATGAAGTCTGGTTTGTTCTTGCTGTTTATAGTAAAATTCAGTAAGAGGTAAGTTGAACTGATAAGTAAAAAGGAATGAGCACTTGATGTTTGGGGAAATTTTCAGCCTATCTAGATTACAAAAGATGCTAAATTAGGAAGTTCACTGTTAGAAAAACTTGCTCCATAAAGAAGGCCAAGAGTATGTCTGGACGATGTTTTGTTAATGTTGAAGAAATTATGTGTGTGATTCATAGGTTCCCTCAGCCACTTTAGGAACAGCCAGGATTAGATGAGCTTATCTAGGAAAAGTCTGGAGGAGCCTCTTATCTAATGGCTTGACAGACATAGGAGACCCACAATGTTTTCGAGGATGTAATATCAGCAGAAACACTGCCAACTTGGACTGAAAGGAACAGAGAGGGACATGATGATGAAAGGCTGCCAAGACTCCCACCAGACTCCACTCACATAGGAAAAGGTGATAATGAAGACAGAACAGAGATTTTAAGATACTGGCCTTAAATATTTGATGTTTCTACAAGCCAAGAAACCCTGGCAGTCATCAGAAGCTGAAAGAGACAAGGAACATATTCCTTTCTAGAGCCTCAAAAAAGAATATGGCTTAGTCAGCACCTTGATTTTGTTCTAGTGATACTGATTTCGGATTTCTTGCCTCCAGAATAAATTTCTGCTTTAAGCATCCAGTTTGTGGTAATTCGTTAACAGCAGTTATAGGAAACTAACAGTTGAAAAGAGAATGGGGCATTTATGGTAGAGTGAGCATATATAAGTTGAAACAGTATAGTACTTAGGATAGCTTATAGTGATAGATTTACACATTTTGAAAGATAGAAAAATATGGTCTGGCACCAAATGTAATTGTCAATTAAATATTTTAATTTGAAATGAAATAATAGTAAAGTTAGTTAATGATTTTCTATTAGTGAGAGGCTTATACCTACCTACCTGATAAGAGAAAAAGCCCATTTAAGATTAATGCATTCTGGGTAACTATTTAAAAAAAAAACTTTCTGGACATTTATGTATTGTGAAGAGTGGCTTGAAGGACAGAGACTGGAAACCAGAAAGCCACTGAGGCCAGTCAGAAAATAGGTACTTAAATTGCTAAGATGGCAGTAGAAACTGTAAAGAGAAAACTTAGTGAGTAATAAGGGTGTCCAGAGGGAGGAAGAAGAGGAAAAGTGAAGGGAAAGAGTGTTGTCTGAACCAGAGAAGACCTCCTGTTGTAATCCTAACAGCCATACACTTAAGGAAAACTTCCAAAAAAGGGAGCGAATGACCAAGACAAAGGAACTGACCTGAAAGAACAGAGAGAAAGAAGTTAGGGTACAGAAGATTAAAAGAACCACATCAAGATGAGCACATTGTGAAATTTTAGGACATGAATGATAAAATCCTGAAGGTATCCGATTTCTTTTTGTGGGTATTATAGAGTAATCTCTATAGAGTTGTGGAGGGCAGTGATTTTGTACCTTATATTCTTTACCAAGTGCAACTATTATTTCAGTTACTTTTTGAAGCTATTGTTTCCACTTTATGTAATATGAACACTCAGGAGATGTTATCTAACATCGACTTTTTAAAAATACATTTAAGGTTATAAAGGCAACAAAAAGGGATGTGAGAAGAAAGGGCTAGAAGGAGTGGGTTGGGTGGTGGTACAAATTCTCTTTAGATGGTAGCTAATGATATCCTATATTGATAGTTAGTATATAGCCTAAGGAGGTAACTATCAGAATAATTAAATTGCCATAAGCCCCTGGGGGTAGGGGTAGAGATTGCCTTTTTAAACCTTCTGTTACTGTTTTTAACCTTGTACATGAATAACTTCAAAACATTTTTAGTAAAACATAGTTTTTACTAAGGGTCAGTACATCAGATTTCTCTAATATTTTCTTATTTGTCAGTTACCTAAAGCGGGACACATACATTATACTTATGGAGGGGAAGATGAATCAAAGAATTAAAATTACAAGTCTCATAGAGGAACAGGATGTGTCTTGGAAGGTTAAAATGCAGAAATTCATACTTCTGAGTAGTGGCATGATTCTTAATTATATTTTCCATTGTTTCCTATCATTCTTAAAACGCTTGCTAAGTATTTCTATTCAGATTATTTTTTGTAAAATTTCATATGTATTTCAAGTAAAGAGTAGTAAATTTCAGTATCCCTGTTTTGCTAAAAACACTGCTGCTAAGGACCACCTTGATCTAAAATTGTAGGCAGTGTAAGAAGAATGCTTACAGTAATTTTTTAAAAATAGTAGGACCTCTAGGGTAAAGATGATTGGGACAGAAGATACTGGGAGGAGTGAATAGGCCTTTCTACTATAATGGTAGGTTTTGCTTTTGTGTATTTCATTTCACTAATCAGTTTTTGGAGTGGGGTGCAGGGTTGAAAGCCACCTTTGTGATACAGAACTTGGTAATGGGTGTAATGGCTCTGATATTGTGGATGTTAGCTTTCTCTTTGTCCAGGTAATCCTTAGAGGAGAGCTTATAGTTTATGTGTATACACATGCCTGTCCCTCCCCCATTGGGAACAATGCTTTCTTTGCATAAATTTGAAACAGAAGAGGGGAAAGGAAAGATGGACATTCTCCAGCAAGTAGGTTCATCAGGAAGGAACAGCAAGTCAGACAGTTACTGCAGAGGATGGATAAGGTTTAGAAGAGTACCTAACAAGGTATAAGGTACCCACAGAGATGAATGGGCAGGAAATCAGTATTTCATCACTTGAGAGCCATTTTATTAAAATGAGAAATGGCTTTGGTATTTGCTCAACTAGTCTTCCCCCGCCCCCCCAGGATGTAATTGAATAACATTTATACTTAATTTAAAGCTATAATAGAACAGAATACAAATATTTTTATGTAATGACAGAATGTTCACCTGTTCTTTTTTCAAAGTTATTTCATTATTAAGTGCTTTTAATAAGACACGATATGCTTAACATTAGGCATACCACTGTTACCTATGTCCTAGAGAGATTATAGCTCTCCCTTTACATACATACATACGTTTATCTCCTATATAGACCTAAATGAAACTGAAACGTTTATTTAATCTAAAGATAATTTCAGTGCCGTTGAATAAAAAAATTCTGTCTATAAAGGAAGTTACTTTAAAAATCTAATTTTTAATTTTTTGATTTGGTAATGTTATCTCATGATTCAATTTTTTCTTAAGAAAAATAGTGGAATTCCTCTGCCTTTCCTCCCATCCACCCACTTCCCATTCCTGTCTCCAAAAAGTATATTTATTGCATTTTTGTTTATTTTTCCGGAGGTTAAAATGCATATATAGGCAGATATAAATACATTCATTTTTATGCTTTTTTCACAAAAATTGCATATGACACATAGTATTTGGTACTTTGCTTTTCTCAATAGTATAACTCGAAGGTTTTTCCATTTTTGTATATAGGGTATAATGGGGATTCCTTTTTTTTTTCTTCTTCTTCTTTCAGCAGCTATATAATATTCTGTTTCATAGATCTATAATTTATTTAAAAGTCCTCTTAGTGAATATTTGGGTTTTCCAGTCTTATACAAACTATGTATGCATTGAATAACCGTGTTCAATTTTGCATGAGTACAAGTTCACGTAGAAATTCGAGAAAACTAAATTGCTGTGTAAAAGTATTACGAAGATGTAATTTTAGTAAATACTGCCAAAATACTCTATATAAGATAGCATACTTCTGAATTTCTATCGTTAATATAGGGTTAAAAATGCTATCTCTGTGATTTTAATTAGATTTCTAGTATAAGTTGAGGTTGTGGTGTTCAAACCCTTTACTTCTAAAAGTTGTGATCTGCTTTCCTAGGAGCGGAGTTAGAATCTTAGGGAAAAGTGACTCTTGGTATTTATATTGGTAAGGGTTTCCCAAACATATGCACACATACTTTTACTCCAAATGTGTGACGATTTATTAAAACTGTGGATAAACTAATTGGTATATGATTTCTCTAAAGATAGTCATAAGCAGATAATTCTTTCTGTTGTAGTTATCAGTGAAAGTTCAAGCAAGAAAGTGGTGATTTGAAATGGATTTTAATATACTGGTAGGATTTCAGCAGGAGGAAAAATGGCATGAGCTGGGGGGAAGGGGGCAAGATAGGATAATTTAAGAGAGAATAGTAGAAACAAAGTTGGAGCAAGATTATACAAATTTCTAAATAGTATGCTAATTTAGGAAGTTAAGCCATATTCTATGCACAGTGAAAAATCAGAAGTATGACAGCAGGAGAGGGTAATGTTCAAGCAAGGTGAGATTTGCAACATAATATGGGATGGACCAAAGGGCAGAGACTGGAAGTAGAAAACATTTTAGGTTTGTAAGAAATCTGAGGCCCTGAACTAGTAAGGTGGCAATGGAAATGGAAAAGAAACTCTAGATGAGAGAACGTAAAGGAAGAATTAAAAAACTTGGTGACTATTTAGGCAGTGTTAGGGAGAAAGGGAGAAGACAAAAGAAAGCTATAGAATGTGGTTAGCAGTAAGGAAGGTAGAAATGGCTGATTTGTTTTAGGGTTAGGCTAGAGGAATTTAAATCTTAAACATATTGAATTTTGAAAGTACCCAGAGGTCTCCCGGGTGTGTGTCCCGCTGGAAATGTAGCTTAGGAAAAAGATCTGAGAAATGGAAGATATATTTCAGCTCTATGTTGGATTTTCCATTTTATGAGAATACAAAGACCTAGAAATATCTGAATATCCACTGCTTTTCCATCTTTCCTACTCACCAGATTCCTGCTATTTTTAATTCTCATTTTATCTCCGAACTTACTTTATTTACAGTGGATTTGCCCCCACACACATACTCTACCTTCCACCTTTTAGTCTGTCACCACATGCATCAAACCTTTCCACACTCCCATCTTAAAAGTATAAAATAGAACCTCTTTGTGTTAATTATGTATTTAAATTGGGTTTTTTCTACCCACAAGGTAAAATTTGAATGTTTTATATTACACACCAGAGTCCATTACCTTTCCCATTTTCTGCCATACAGTCTATAATTCAGTCGCATTGAACTTTACTTTTCCTAAACAAAAACCTATCAGTGGAGACAAATAGGAGACTCAAGTCGAAGTGAACAGAAGAATGAAGAGGAAGATCACTAAACTTAATGTTAGTTTTTGGCCATCTAAAAAAATAATTTCAGTAGAATAATGAAGATGGAAGTAATGACTTTAAATTTTGAGTTTGAGAATAGGAAAGCATTCAAAGGATGCAGTGAATGTTTTAAGATCAGAGTCAAAAAAAAGGGGCAACACAGTGATAACAGATTAAAACGTCAAGGATTAGAGCAGGTTTTCTCATCCTCGGCACTAGTAACATTCCTTGTTGTGGAGGGCTGTCCTGTGCATCATTGTAGGATGTCTGGCAGCATGCCTATCCTCTCTCTGCTAGAAGCCATGAGCTGCTCTCCTAGTTGAAAGAACCAAAATCAACACCACACATTTGCCTGATGTCCCCTGGGAAAGAGGAGTAAAATTGCACCTGTTTGTGAATTAAGGAAGTGGGCATGGTTACTTTGGGAAGCAAGAAAGAGACTTGATGAGGAAGGAGCTCATGAGTATGGCTTGCGTTGTCATGATAAAGAGGGGAAACCTATAGAAGACGTTGGAAGTTTGTTGCTTGAGACTAAAGAAGATGAATGCCCTGCAGGAGTTAATTATACACATGTCTATTAGAAATTAAATAGCGTTTTATAGTCATCCAGGTCAAAACGGTTTCCTGATTTTTTCTTTAGGGCAGCAAGTGGTTCCCAACCTTTTTGGCACCAGGAAATGGTGCTCCTGTGAGAACCTAATGCCTGATGATCTGAGGTGGAGCTGAAGCTTCACTTGCTCGCTGCTGCTCAACCTCCTGCTGTGTGGCCTAGTTCCTAACAGGCATTGGACCAACACTGGTCCTCAACCCAGGGTTTGGGAGCCCCTGCTCTAGAGAAAGGGGTCTTTAGTATTTCTTTGTCATATATAAACAATATAATGTAGTCTCGGTGAGGGTTTGTCTTATAATTTTTTGTATGCCTTTCTAATTTTGAATCTAGTTATAGTAATTGATAGATAGCATACTTTTTCAATAAATCCATGCCTTGGTTCATAATCGACAATCTATTATGTACTGAAAGTATAGATAAAAATAGGTAGCAGGACAGAATCCATACTGATCTCCACACGATTTGTAGGAATTTCTTTCCATTTTCAAAATATATAAGTGATTTTCTACAATTTCTTCATCTTTTTTATAAAGAAAAATCAGAAAATGTAGGGATAAGTTCTTCTCTAATTTCTCAATATTTTTTTCCTCACTTTTTGTGACCTTAAGCGTTTTATTAAACATACTGTTATATGTTCCTAATGATTGTAAGTTCTCACTTGATTTCCCAAATGCTGCTAAATAGAAGACATGAAATTCATAGAAATTTCTGTTTTTTACTTTTAACTTCCAGGCTGAAGAACAGTTGAGAATTGTTGAAGAACAAAGAAAGATTCATGAGGAAAGGATGAAACTAGAACAAGAACGACAACGTCAACAAAAAGAAGAACAAAAAATTATCCTGGGCAAGGGGAAGTCCAGGCCCAAACTGTCCTTCTCATTAAAAACCCAGGATTAAATTGTAAACTGAACTTTTTACAAAGAAACATGGAAAAACTTTGTATTGTAGCTTCATGTTGAAGTGGTTTTTTTTGTTTTGTTTTGTTTTTGTTTTTTTAATTTGGAAAATCTGGAAAGTTAGCTTGTTCTAATAGGGGCTATGCTCTGCAATTCCACCCCCTCCCTTAACTTCCATTAAGTCAAATCCTTATCAGATCATTATTGTCTTCTAAAAGTGATATATTTTTCACCCGTTTGGATTCTATAGTAGTGGTCTGAAGAAGAACAGATCACTTTATAAACTGTGGGTGGTCTGATAAGGTTTTTACTGAACCACGGACTTCAGAGTTATACTCTGTTTACTACATCATAATGCTGGTTTTGCTGACTTTTTGTTTTTTTATATATTTATAAAAAAAGAAAAAGTTAGTAATTGCATTGGAAGCTCCCAGGGTGTTGCTGGACCTATGTGGTGTATTGTTAAGCCAGTGTCCTCATGATACTGTTGCTCTTGATGTTCCCGATACAGGTAAGGAAACAGTTGGTCAGCTCTAATACAAAATATATATACAGTTCAGTATTGTCTCTGTTCAGTTTGTTTTTATTTCATTGACAAAATCAAACCAGCATTCCCCATTGTGTAAATAAATGATTTTGCTGAATAAAGTAAAGTCTTAAATTCATATGTCGAAGCAATTTTTTTTAAAGTTATGTTAAGTCTTAAAGAGGGTGGTTTACTTTTTGATGGTCAACAATTTAGAAATCCAAGAACTATGCTATACTTCCTCTCATTTATACTTTTAACATAGGATTTATATGTGCATTAAATATACTTGTGAATTAGTATTTAATGGCTATTTTTACAAATATCTCATTTATGCTGATATAGCAATTATGACATCAGTATTACCTTTAAGAAAGACTAAGCACCCGGAAAAGGATTTAAATTCTCAAACCTGTGCCTCTGTTTTAGGATATAAGTATTATCAACACAAATTATACTTAAAGACTAGGAAAATGCTTCTAAAAATTTATAGAATCCTAGATTATTTTCAAAGTGGGCCATCAGAAAGAACTTAGCTTTGTATTTTCACAAGAGGCTCAGGTAGTCAAGTCATCTTCAGTGTAGGGTACTTGCACGTTTATTTTGGAGACAAACATTTAAACTTTTACGAGCTTTTGTTTTGCTTTTGCATGTGGTATGGATGACTTATACACTAGAATCTTCCTCATTTATCTTTACATATGTTTCTTTTAAGTCTGCTGGTATTAAAACATTCAAGAAAAGGATATGGATATAAAAATGCTACCTGAGATGCATAAACGTCATCAAAGTAGAGAAAATGTTCTCTAATATTTTTGAGACAGTTTGATGAGTCTTTAAAAGTGAAAACATAATGGGATGACTAAATAATAGATTATTTTGTGTGTGCATGCTAAGAAAAATGCTGTTGCTTTAGTTTGAGCTCTTCAATGAGTCTAATTGTAAGGAACAATAAAATCAGTTTACATATCTTTAAAGATAGAATTTAAATAGGCATGAACTGTAGTGAGAACTGACTTTTAGTAAACATGAAACTTAACTACTCTAAAACATTCACTTTATATACCTTAAGAATATAGGTTGCTTTCAAATCATTTTTCAACCTCTAAATATAGGTTAGCTCTAATTTCATGGTTCTTAAATTTTTTTTAATGTAAAATTTTTTTGGTACAGATCCATTGTTCCTAAGTTGTGTATTTAAGTTTCGGGAAATGTTTATTTAAAAATTGTTTTGCTATACAAGTGTTTTAAGCATTGTATCTAAGAGAGTAGCCTGGACTTAAAATATTTGAAATCAGCTTATGCGTGCCTTTTAATTTTTAAAAAATTTCTTACTGCCACATATGGTGTGAAATCACAGTAAGTTGCTTAGTGACATATTGCAGTATCGGCTTGCTGTTGGAGACTCACATCAGATATTGAAATTGTTCCTTATCAGGCTACAGGAAAGAAGTTGTCATTGTTAAAATACCCAATCTTTTCTGTGCTACAACAATGTTTAATAATTTGTTTTCTTCATTTGTTTCCACTGCCTTTGTGTATAAATTATAAAAGTTCAAATTCTCTCAGTCTATTAGCAATTCAGATGTTTTCTAATTTATTAAATATGCCTTTATTCACAATTTGTTTTTTTTAGATTATTAGTGCATTATAGAATTAACTAATGACTGTTTATTTTTATTACAGTATTTAAAATATGTAGTTATTGCCATTTATATTGTGGAGTTTGCAGAATTAAATCAGTTATATAAACTAAAACTTTAAATTAGCTTGGTGTGAGGACTCTTTAATGTTTGCAAAGAGGGGAAGGGGTTTGTATTTAAAGATTCAATACTCCAGTTTCCCTTATGAAGATATAGCCAATTAGGCTGTTTCTGTCCTCAGTTAAATAATGAATCATTTAATTGTGCTAGTATATTAACATAGCTTTTTTCTATGGCCATCAGTACCTTAAGAATTTTCAGTGGTTTTGTACTTTTTAATTTTATAAAGTAAAGTGAGCATAGAATCCTGGCTAGTTGCACATTATGTCATTTCTAATGTTTCATTTTATAGTAAGAATCCTCCATTTATCATTAACTAAAATTTCTCTAAAGTTGTTACGATTAACTAGAGCTTCTTTTTTCAATTGTCCCATTTCTCTGTTCCTTTATACTCAGAACCATTCATTTGTTTTGTGTTCTGGCCATAAGAAATTCTGAAGACAGGATATCTTATTTTTTGAGACTTGCCACTCCCTCCAGAAGTTTTACAAACACTCAAATACTAGTGTTGTTATTTAGTGAAAGGACCACTTAAGGTAAAAGAATAAGGACCTCAATCTAGAAATTGATAATAGGTGCCGAAAGCCCAAGCAGTTGGCCACACTTTTTCATTTGTTGAATTGCCAGTTAACAGTGGTCTTGATTACTTCGCTTTTACCTTTGTTATTCATGTTTGTTTACTCTTGTGTTTTTGTTTTGTTTTTAACACCCAGTACATAATTGTGGAGTTGTTAGTGGTGTAGTAATCTAGAACAGTGGTCCTCCAACTTTTTTGGCACCAGAGACTGATGCTCCTATGAGAATCTAATGCCTGATCTGAGGTGGAGTTGAGGCAGTGATGTTAGCGCTGGGTAGTGTCTGCAAAAACATAAAGCTTTGCTCACGTGCTGTGCGGCTCAGTTCCTAACAGGCCACGGACCGGTACCAGCCTGCGGCCCGGGGGTTGGGGACCTTTTTTAGAAGATTTGCATTTGCTGTTACGCTGCACTATACATTTTGTAGCAGATTGACATTGGTTTTCAGATGATTAGATCCACGGCCTGATCTATTACATCATATATATCTGTAGTTACTAGAGTAACTGATTTGCAGCTAGTAAACAATGGAAGGGGACACAGGAGACATAATATCAATTAAAATTGGGTGTGTTTGTGTGTGAGAGAGTGACCGAACTTCATTGGAAGTCGTTTGGAAATAATGTTCTTGCGGCTCCAGTGGTTTGGTCAGAGGGTTTTGGAAGAGTTATATATTTTATACATATTTCTTTAGTCATTCTTTACCTGAAACTAGTAAGTAAAAAAAAAAAAAAATCATCAATGACCTGGAAGTTTCACTATCACTCAGGCAAAGGTACATGTGTATTTAATAGTGTCAGTATATTTTCTAAGGTTAGTACACACTTGATGACTAAACCTGGCTTTATTAGGGTTAAAATAAAATGGATTTGTACTTTGTATGCATTTGGATGGTTTCTTTCACTTTCCAGGCTTTCACTATGGATTAAAAGACAACATAAGGAATATTTAATTGCAGCTGGATCTAAGTGATGTTGAATCTCATTGTAAAATGGGTTAATAGGGAGCAAAAATGGTTTTATAGACCATTATAAGAGAGCTGCTATCTCATGAATGCTGTCAGAAATAGTCTTTGTATGTTTAGAGCAGATTTTAACTTTGTTATGCAGTGTCTGTAGATACATATGTCTATATCACATCAGTCCATAAAGTGGGAATACTGTTTATAAAAGTTCAAGTATTGCAACTGAGTGATAAAATCAAAACTGCACAGCAAGCTTATTATCTGCTCGTTTATCTCCACCAAACTACCTAATCCAGTTTGGAATGATGCCTCGAGATTGGCTGGTCCTCTAAACCTGTTGGTTTGCAAATAAAGAAATGAAGTTTCATGCCAGGTGCCCAAGCTAGTTGGAGCCATAACTATTCTTTCCACATGTGCTGCTTTTCATTAATAACATTAAAACAATGACAGATTGAGTTAGAGATTTAAGTGACTACTGTAGTGGAAAATAATGGTATTTTGTTTCCACAAATAACATGTTATGGTCATTAAGGTATGAGTTGTCACTAAACTCAAAGGGAAAATTTTTTGACCAAGAGCCCAATAATAACTAATACTTTTCCTAGCCAACTCATAAGTACATTTAAGATGCTTCATTTTGTAATCAATTTTAGAAGCTGATAGATGGGGCAGGAGTGAATGGCAAACTTCATATAAGAAATGGTTCTATGCATGTTTCAATAGGTCTTCCCCAGTAAATTGAGCAAAATGTCATTTGCAAAAGAATTCTAGAACCTTCCATGACAAATAAACATGCAGTGCAAGAAAAAAGTTTTGGTAGAGGCATACAGCTACATAGAAAGTTCATGGTTTAGACAACATTTAATCATGTATATAAAATTTCAGTAATTTTCCCGTAATGTTATATTTAGATGAGGCTTTTTGTTTTTACAGAAGTTATGTCAAAATATCTTTTGAAGTACTTATTAGAATTGATGGATTACTGTACAAGGAATATATAAGAAACAGCCATAAGTTCTAAAGATCAGCACATGCCCAGGAATTTAAAGGGGCAGAAACATAACAAGGTGAATTTACTTGGGCAAAATTGCCCTCTTGTTTTTTAAACGGAAATTATCAAACATTTTCCACCTCATTTGACATTCAAGTATTTCTCTCTACATTTTTATAATCGCCTCTGAAATTCCCAATTTTTTTAAACTTGACTTTTAGAAACTTCTTAACTCTGGAAACTGAAGTAACTTCCTCTACTGAAATAAAATTATACTTTTTGCTCTGTTAATGTGTTGGTAAAATTACAGATTTTCAAAAATAACCATGTTTCTCCAACGATTTAATTGGAAAATGAAGTCCAAATACAAAGAGGTATCAAATAGAAGAGATTGATTCTTCTTGGTTTGGCATGTTAAAAATTTTAATTTTGTCTTATACATGCCTATATGACTTATTTTTTTTGCCTGGCATAACATATGTACAATAGTAGAAACAAGTGGCTTGAGGTGATGCTTTTAATCACTGAAATTACTATCTAAACAGCAGAACATTAGCATCTTGAAGGTGCTACTGCTGATGCCTTTCACCTAGTCTCTATAGCTAATTATTCCATATTTACTGAAATTAATGATGCATATTCACATTATAGCTACACGATAATCTTTTGTAGAGGATTTTATTTTTTGGTCAAATATCGTTTAAAAGTTGGAAGCATTTTAAAATGTTTAAGAGAATATTCGATTTACTGAAAATGGAAGCCAGGGTTATTTTTGGACAGTGCAAATTTCCTTTATTTCCTCTGGTTTACTTGAAGAGGATGTAGGAGCTAAGAGGTCAAACAAAATTTCACAATATAAGTTCGCTAAATGTGAAACATGGTACTGAGATACTCAGTTTTAGTTCTTTTAAAAGATCATTAAGCTAGCTTTATATTAAATTTCAAATGAATTGCTTAAATGTTTCTAGCTTATTAAAAACAACTCCTTTTTGACCCTTGTGAAATTACGAATAATACTGCCTGTCCTTTCCTGGTTTTTCAGTCCTCCTGGGAATCTGCTGATGACTTCGAATCAGTTTACTATCTTTAAGTCTTAAAAATTATTTCCTCAAATGTGAGACTTATTTAAAACTAGCAATTGCAAAATATTATGTTTTCTTCTCTTAAAGATCAACTTGAAATAATTTTATTTGCCACCTCGCGTAACTTAGTGTTTTCTGTCTTAAACTAGTCTTTGCAAATTTTTAACACCCTCAGTTGAAATGAACATTAATTTATGGTTAATGTTTCAAAAAATGAGTACTTAATGAACTATGAAATCTTCAAAAGTTGTTAAAGAAGAGTGGAAGAGCAACGAATCTAAATGAAATTTTTTAAAACCTATTTTCTCAAATTTAGCTTAATACAGGGGTCCTCAGCCCCCAGGCTGCAGCCGTGTACCAGTTATGTGGCTTGTTAGGAACCTGATAGCACAGCAGGAGGTTAACAACAGGCAAGGGAGCAAAGCTTCATTGTATTTGCAGCCGCTCCCAACTAGCATCACCGCCTCAGCTCCACCTCAGATCACCAAGCATTAGATTCTCGCAGGACAGGTATCTGGTGCCAAAAAGGTGAAGGATCGCTGGCTTAATGGATAAATTGGCTAAAAAAAAAAGTAGGAATACTGCCCGGGCGGTTGCGTTTGAAACATTAAATCCTGGAGTAAACGTTTTTGTTTTAACAATGTTGTGAGTATACGGTATACTTATTTTTTCAAACTGAATTATACATTTGTATACATTTGTACCGTGCCTTATTTCTGCCGTGTTCTCTTGCTCTTGGTCATTTAAGATTCTCCTTTGGACTTTCTGCGCTATTAGATTAGCGAAATACAGATTAGCGGGATACAGGTTTGGGATGTGTAGATATTGTGCTCTTTCTCTCAGAGAAGTCAAGCTGGCCGCTAGTGGGCGCTGTGGGTCCGTAGAAACTGTGGACATGGTGGCGCTCGACCATCGCGCTCCTTGGGCAAGCACTTCACGGAGAACTCAAGTGAAGAATTCCTGCCACCTCTTCGTTTGAGCGCTATTTGTTACCGTCACCCCTGAATTCCCGGTCACCTTGGGGAGGTGTGAGTGTGTATCAGAGGCTAATTAAGGAGAAGATCCCGCGGCCGGCGCTGGTGTGCCGGCGATACTTGCACGAAGAGGTGCTGCCCTCATGGGAAGCGAGACTCATAGGGTGCGGGGCCAGGACGTCCGCCCCGCAATGTCTGCAGCTCTGCCGGCGCCTCCACCCGGGAGTTGTTTCATATCTCCCAGCCCCGCTGACGTAGATCGGTCCTCGGCTAACGTTTGGTACCAAAATCAGGTCTGAAATTTATCACTGAGAGGTCTGGTGGGGGCAGCGAAGGGATGTGCGTGCAGGATTTGAGCCAAACCATGCTGAGAGGACACTTCATTTAAAGAAGGAAGACCCACAGGGGAAAGAACTGCCTTCAACTCCGAAGAGAAAGTTTCGCCCTCGACATTGTCCTTCTGTTGAAGTTAGGACACTTGCCAAGCAATGAAGTCGTGTGCTGGGCGCAGGGACAGCTGGCACCATGCTGTCCCTGAACCCCACGCTGCCCTTCTATCAGCGTTTCTGCCCCGCCGCTACAGGACCACACCGAGCACACGCAGGCCCCTCTGCTTCGCGGACTCTCCTGTGTTCCGCTCGCGCCGCCGCCCAGGGCCGGGGGCGGGGCTCACCTGTCAGCCGGCGCACCGCCTCTCGGTGCCCAATGTCGGACGGGGGCGGATGACGGATGGGCCAGTTGCCCAACCAGCACGCGGCTGCTGCACGGCGAGCCAATGGGCTGAGTTGTGCGGGGCGGGGCCCCGCGTTTATAGTGCTCTGACAGCACGCCGACAGAGCTGACTCTCCTCGGCAGGGACAGCGGCGCCGGCGGGATCGAGGAACCGCGCGCAGAGCGGGTCCCGGCGCCCTCCACGCACACAAAGGCCCGCGCGCGTCCGGCGCCCGCGCCTGGGACCTAGCCCCTCCTGCCTGCTCTGCAGGCTAGGAGCCTAGAGGACTGAGGAGGCTCCCGCGCGCACCAAGACACCTCTCGCTTCTCAGCGCTCCGGGACATGGAACCGCGCCGACGCGGCACTCGCGCGCTGGGGCCGCTGCCCGCCCCCCTGGATCTATAGTGCGAGGCAGCCCAGCTCGGAACGCAGCGCCCGCTTCCCGCGCCCAGTCGTTTCTCTGCCTTTGTGTCCCGGCCACGCGCCCTCCCTGCTGCCCCGCTCCCGGCACGCTGGAGCCGCACGGGAGCCGGCGGTTCGAACTGGGTCCGGCGCGGCGCCCCGGAGCCCCAAGCCCGCCGCACCGCCGCGCCCCGCGTGTGCGCTCCCACCTCTCGCCCTGAGGGCCCCGAGGGGAGCACTCCCGGCCTTGGCGACCGCTGGAGCTGCTCGGCGCGCCCCAGAGCTGCCTACGATCTTCCCCTTTTCTGTCTGGAGGATTGGGGCTCCCGGCCCGCCCCCCGTCCCTCCGCCGCCCGGTGTGCGCGGAGCTGGGAGCGGCTTGGCAATGGCCGCGAGGAGGGACTCCGTGTGGAAGTACTGCTGGGGAGTTTTGATGGTTTTATGCAGAACTGCGATTTCCAGATCGATAGTTTTAGAGCCCATCTATTGGAATTCCTCGAACTCCAAGTAAGTGGCACCCGCGATCCCCCTCGCCACCCCGCGGTCTGCCGCGCCTCGCGGTCCCTGCAGGAGGAAGGGTCGGGCCGCGGAGCCTCCAGAGCCTGTTTCTGGAACCTCGATTCTCCCCTCTACTCACCCTCCCCCTGTCCCCAGTTCCCAGTCCGCACCACGTATCACTTGGTGGAGTCTCTTTGCTCGGCTTTCCAGCCGGAACGCCAGCCCTGAGGAGCGCCCTCCTCGCCTTCCTTCCCCCATAAGCTCCCAGGCGCTAAAAAGCCACTGGCGGCTCTGGAGCCATGTCCGCAAAGGTGTCCGATGGCGATACCTGACCCTCACTTCTTTTCTAGGACGGAGAGGACGGCCACAAACAGGGCTGGCGGGCACGCAGGAGTTGGCGGGCTCAGGAGAGAGGTGGGATGCTGCTCCCCAGAGGAGCGCCGGAGCGCAGTCCCGGCACGCGGGTGGGCGGGAGCGACAGGCCCGGGGCAGTGGGCGCATCCGGAGAAGGACGCCTATGGTCTCTGGGCCGCCCATAAAGCCCCAGAGCCCGCGCTCCTCGGCGGCGCGCCTCCTGCCTGAGGGTGTGCGTGGAGCTCGCCAGCTCCACCGTAGAACTCCGGGATCGGCCCTCTCCTCCCGGCTCAGGAGACTGGCCTTAGGGATCTCCTGGAGAACCCTATGCCCGTTGGCCTATCGCTTCGTTTCTAAACCAGTAGGTACTCTGTGAGGTCTCGATAGCTGACTTTTGATTTCAAGGACGCTTTCTGCAAAAAAGCTCAAGGCCCTGTCCAGTCGACACAGCTGAAACCTTCGCTCTTGGGGAGTATAGGCAGGAGCGGAATCCTTAGATCCCACTTGCTTTTATCAAACGGCGCAGCCGGGAGAAAGCCAGGCCTTGTGGAGATTAACTTTCAGTGTGAGCTACCAAAGTACATACAGAATTTAGAAAAGGCGATAACTATCCCTAAAGAACTCGTAATTAGTCGTCTGTAAACTCGGTATTACATATTACCTCATTCTTGGGATGCATTTTGAATCACAGCCAAAAATATTTTACAGAATCCTGGAATTTTAGCCTTGGGGAACTTGAGGCGGGGGGCGGAATAAGGAGACCTTGGCTGGTTCCTGGAATAAGCGTTTGAGATCAGAAGCAAAATCAATGGCCTAATTGAAGTTAAGCAAGTTGGCCATGGATTTAGAAGTAAGGAGATGAGGGATTGATTTGGAAATCACATCTTAATTAAAGACATATCTACTCCTTTAAAAGTGGTCAATTTTCAAATTCACCAAGAGTTAACCAAGAATTTCCTATTACGGGAGTAAAAAACGTCATAGCTGTTAATCGGATCAAACAAATTCATGCATGATGCTGGATGGCACTTAAGAACACGGCTCAAATTTTAAAAGTTACTTTAAATAGCCTTCTTTTATGTAGCTTGATCTTGTATGGACGTCTTTTTTATTCCTAATGTAAGATACTATTTTTGCTGAGAAAATAGTGGCAGTGACATCTTTACACCGATACCAAATCGTGAGGCACCAGGTGGTGCCAGAAAGCGCCGGGCTCGGACCTGCTCGCAGTAGCCTGTGTCCTAGCGAGGCCGGCGAGGAGCGGGACTGGGGGAGCCGGAATGAGGCCGGCCAGTGCTTTCTTTGTGCCTACAGAGGTCACTCTTCCATGCGCAATGCTCACGGCGCCAGCCTTTACCTTTTTCCCCATGCTGCCTGCTCCGCTCCACTTTGCACTTTCACTGATGGACTGTCTTCGGGGCAAATTTTTTTCCCCATCAGGATTTAACATTTATATTTAAATCTAAGAAATTACCATTAACCCCTCCAGAGTTCGGCTTTATATATATATATCTGTGTTAACTACTAGTTTGTGTGTATCCGGGGAGAGCATTAGAAATACCTACTTGGAAAACAAGGTAGAGCAATAATTATTTCAATTTAAGGTTTAGACATTAATATCTTCTATTCCTAACGTGTGTATGGGGGAGGGGTGGCTGATATTTTCTCGCCATCTTAATGATTAGGATTAGTCAGTTTTTCCTACCTGTGGCCACAGATTTAGAGACCTGCTGGAGGCCTGCATTTTGGAGAAAGAACCCTGGCTCCCTGCACTGCCGATGTTGCTGTTGGCATGATTGTCCCCATGCTCAAGAGTAGAATCTCTTTAATAGTTCTCATGATAATGGCTTGCCTGGAGGACTGGGTATTTGTCTCTGGAAAAGGTCTACTTTAACAAAGTATGTAGCTGAATGCTAGCTTGAGATCAGAAAGATTTCTTTCTGGAGAAATGAATAAAAACCCCTCATGCCAAGGGGGGTCACTTTATTTGGGGAAGTTGCATATTTATTTCCATGGAAAAGTTTGTCAGTAAATGTGATGTGACAGGAAGGTAATCAAATGCACTGAAGTTTCACATCAGTTCATATGAACTGGGGAACAATTCATTTGTAATGAAGCAACCATCAGTAATTAGATTTGTTTCATTCAGGGGTCAGCTTTTTTTAGCAGGTGGCCGACATAGGGAGCATGCAGCAGCTGTTTGGATACAGAGTCCAGAAAATCTTTTGTAAATTCACTGTCTCCCTAACTACTTTAATCACACTGTCTGCTGCCCCCTTCTCTGAGAGTTTATGCAGTAATCAAAAGAAGTTCTGTATCCTGAAATATTAGCCCCGTTAGATTATTCACATTGCATCCATAGGCTCTGGTAGAGTTGGGTCAATGGTAGCCGTTTAGGCTGTTTAAGCAGTTTTATTTATTTACTTAACCTCAGGAGAGAATAGCAAAGCCTGACTTTCATTTCTAATTAACATTTCAGTAGAACACGTTTTTCCAAGTATGATGTTTTTGCCAAAATAAAATAGTTGGCTCTTTTATAAAATATTGATCTCATTTTAGAGTGAGCAAGTGTGTATCGGTACGATATTCTATAATGAATTACAGACTTTATTGAAAATTTTGGTTGAGCATTAATTTCTTAGGTCTAGGGGTGATATTCCCTGTACATCGCATACTACTTAGTTAACAAAGCATTATACTTTTCCCATGTCATTTTTTCCCCTACATAATACTGAATTCCTGATATTGATTGACTTGATACAAAAGAATGGCTGGATAACATCCAGATAACCTATAATACATGGGCTCTACCACAGTCAGGCTCTGAATAAATACGGACCTGTCAGAGATTGATAAAATAAACTACAATGGATAGTACTGTTTAAACAGTCCATTCAGTACCATATATATGCCAGCCTGCCTCTCATTGTGTCTGAAGTTCTTATTTTTGTAGGTAAACAAATGCACATTCAGCACTGATTGAATAGCCCCTTGAACTATGCTCCACAGTTTGCGTTTGGGTTAATCTTGTCGGTTTTAATATAGAGAGAAAAAAGCACAAAGCACCAGGGGTGGAATTGTTAGTGCTTTCACATCCACATTCCTCACATTTTGTCAGGATGATAAACTGTAGGTAATGGACTGTCGTTGTTCCACAGGACAACTGAGCCAGAGAGAGCACAAAGACGAAGCTAAAGCGATATCTCACAACATGCTTGGTAGTCTTCTTTCAGACGAGAAGAGAATTTATTTGGGAATCGTGTGTCTAGGGACTGCACTTTTTAACCTTAGCAATTACAGCTTCAAGCCTCAGAAATGGGAGCTGGAGGTTAAGATGATTTGTTAAGCACTTGGTTCTAAATCTTTCACAAAGCATAGCTGTTGACACTTGCCAACCGATGCAAAGAAATGCAAATGACTTCAACATTCCTAAATGTTTCTGACTCCTAGGCTAAAGTACAAGGACAGGTGAATTAGCCATCATCTTAAAATTGGCTAAAACAAAAGGAAAAAAAAAATCTACAGATTGGAATGGTTTCTTCATAGAGAGTCAGCTAAAGAATAATGGATATATTTTGAGTAATTATCATAAAACCTCATAAATGTAAATTTACTTAGATAAATCCTGTGGTTGGTGGATCAGCACAATAATCACCTTCAGACTGACATTGCAAGTGGAGCAATTTAAATCTTTGCTACCTTACCCTTCACTGAAATGCTCCAGGTAGCTCCCAGTTGAGTATGACACCTACCTTAGAGCGAGGTTTCCCAGTGCATTCTCCTAATAGGAAACAATTTGAGATCTCAGCATGACTGCAGTGGTGCGTCATACGAATGAGAGTGGCAGGGGGTAGGAAATACAGACTCTGGATCCACACCAAGAAAAAAAAAATTAAGGTTATTTCTTTAATATTTATGAAAACTTTATTCTTAAACTCTAACATTGCAAATTAGACCAAAAGAAGCACTCTTCTAAGAAAAATAATAATTAAAATGGTACTCCTGTCTGCCTAACCTCTGCCTTCATTTGCTGCTGACATACAGAGCCCGTTTTTCAGGTCACTTATCATACATCTACATAGATTTGCTTATGAGCTCACCCTTTGTGTAGAGGAGTAGAGCCTTAAATAGGAGTGTTCAACTGTTTAAAATATTTTGATTAAAATATGCAGAACCCATAGAACTATACGCTTCTAGTTAGGAATTAGCTCTTTCAGGGAAGAGCTCCCCCCACCACCTTTTTTAGGATAGGAATTAGAATGGGGCTGGGAGAGGAATATAAGAAAAGCAAAGAAGGAAGGATAGCAAATGGGACAGTGTTCCGAACAGCTTGGAAAAACTCCTGTGGCTCCATTGTCTCTCTAAAGCCAAAGAATACAAAGACATAAGCAATTCAGCCCTTCTCCCATGATGGAAAATGTAAACCGTTGACATGGCTCCCCTGTTTAACTTGTTTAATTCTCATTTTAAATTCAGTACTATACTAGCCGTGTGAACTCTGAAGATTTCTTTAGTAATCCATTTTGTAGTTCCGAATCAAAAACAAAGTGAAAGGGTCTGACACAATTTGCTTTTATTTTTAGGCAAATCAACCCTGGTCATAGTTAATAAGGGGATTACAACCCAGACTAGGTCTTTACAGATGTAATGTAAATCAAGGGCAGAGTATAAAGAAACTGATCCCTTTTGATTGAAGTATGGTAAAAAGGCATAGAGAAACTAGAAGCAGTAATCTGATTGTATGGCAATAAAACCACCATTTTCTGTCTTTCAGATAAAAATAATGTGGTAAATCCATGCAGTTCATAAGATGTAAAGGCAGATAAAGGGTGAAGCCATGGCAACATATAGATTAGCTTGATGTTAGAAATGACACGTCTCTGAAAAGGGTGTAGAAATGGAGGCCCTTGCTCCAGGCTGTTGGCTATTATGTGAGAACCACACAGACTTGGAAACTCGGATTAGAAAGTATGAAAGCCCTACTTGTGGCCTGGGATGGTTAAAGCAGGAAAGAAAAGCTGCTCAGTTCTTGCTCATTGGTGGCGGATAATATGGCAAAGGTAGATTTCATTGACTGCCTTTTTTAGAGATTGAGATTGGGTCTGATTAAAACTTCAGATCACTGCAGTTGTTAAGGCCTGCAAGATTTTCCTTTTTAACTCCTGGCCTAACAGCGGCAGCCATTCTGTAGGATTAACTGCACTTGGCGGTCCCTGCCTTAATCTATTTGGGCTTCAGGCAGGAACACGCTGGGAAGGAACAGAGACCAGAAGGGATAGGTACGGCTGGAGTTATCTGAAAAGAAAACAGAGACCTTTTGATTTCAGCCATCTTTCAGAGCCGAGCCATCTCACACAGAGTAGGAGAAAAGGTAAACATTATGTATTGTTCCTTTCCCTCAGCCAGATAGCTCTACTCGGAGTTTTGTCATTCTCACTCTGGGGAAAAAAAATGTGTGTGTGTGTGTGTGTGTGTGTGTGTGTGTGTGTGTGTGTGTGTGTGTGTGTGTATAAAAGAGAGAATTTAGGTTTCATTCTAGTCAGCAGTAATCAGTATGCCCAAACCAGTGGGCTCTATCTAGATGATATTTTACTCATGAATGTGAGTCTTAACCTTTGAATTGAATAGAATAGGCGTCCTTCGTGTAAACAAAAGGATTATAAAAATGTTAGCACAACCAGCCTTAAAGTTTAAAACAAACAAAAATGATGTTGAATCTTATTGCCCCCTGTACTGAACAACTTTCTAAATAAAGCTGTACTTTTGTTTTTGCCTTCCACACTTCCCATTTTAGTCATTAAGCAAAATAAGCCATTGAAGCCATGATTGGGTTACATGCAGAGTGACACCCACAATCGGATCAAGCCAGAAAGGAAATATTTGCTTTATTGCCTCCTATTTGGTGTTTAAGAAAAGTTTCCCCATTTCTTTAAGAGAGTCTGAACTCTTAAGACATTGACAATGCTGAAAGTTACAAACACCCCAAGTGTCTTTCTTGATGGAGTGGCTGGCTCAAGGGGATTCGGTGCTGTTTTCTTAACAGCAACATGGGACCTTTCTAGACTAACATTCTGTGAGTGTCTGAAGATCTTCGTTAATCTTGAATCGTCTATTTCAGACCCATTTCATTGATTTTTATTCCTAATTCTCAGTTGACTCAACCACCTGTTTTGGGCTGTAGGTTTATTGCATTTATTGACTATTTTTTCTGGTTATTATGTAGCTTTCATAGATTAAACACATTTTAAAAATTATTGCACATAAATCTGTCATATCCAATGTCTGCTACTTTATCTCCTTTTCTAACTTAATTCAGTATTCTATATCAAAAGATCCATTGCACTTGTCTAGATTCATCAAAGAGAAGGGACATCCCTAATTTACAAGCTGGTCACATCCAAGCACCTTGCATTCTACATTTGACAATGATTGCTAATGGCCCATTCAGCTAAAGTATTTGCTTGTTAACAGGGAACAGAGCATGATAAATGTCCAGCAAGCTTGCAGCCTCCTTCAGCTTTTCAAATGCAGACTGGTGCATATTTATGGCAGGCAAATGACAAAAGAAGAAGCTGAATTGCCCTGGCCTCCTGGTTTCTATTAGGAATGGGGTTAAAGTGATTAAAGAAATGATGCAGGAAAACCCTGTCACTTGTTTACTAACCGTCATCCAATATTTAGCTTCGCGATCTACCTGTGTGAACATATTTCAGAAGTGTTAAAGGTAAGGATGGTTGGATCTGGTGAACCAGTAAAAAGTATAGGTGATCGATTATGAAATGTTTTCCATGCACACTGAATGCCAGGTAAACCTATTTCTTTTGCTCCCGCAGAAAATGATCAGTGGGTCTTTATTTTTCTTTTCATGTATAAATTCAAATATGTAATTCTAGTTCACAGCATTTTGTGACAGATGAGTATATACTTGCTGGTTTCAAATAGAAAATGGAATAGGAGAATGCTCCATTAAAGAAAAACAAGTTGTTTCTGCTCTTAGTAACTCTCTAATCAAAATATGAAGAAAAATTCGCAATAGTGAAGTATTAATAGCTAGCTGTTTCCTTTCTCTAAAGCATGAATAGATAAACGTTCTAACTATACCCAGTGATAGGTAGACATTCAGAACGCAGTAAAAGAAACACTGGTGCTCTGCCTTGCTCTGAAAACTTCACGAGTACTATAGAGTCTTCATGTTTTCTATATAAAAGCATTAAACAATCCAGTTCATTGTCTCGTTTAAGTTTGGTTGCATCCAATTTTGACTACAGTCCTTGTATCATTTTTCCTATACTTGCTAGTGAAGTCCGTATTGCCCCCGAGGCATTACTCTACTTTTCATGTATGGACTACTCCTGTATCACCCCAGAGTAATTATGAGTGCTGCCCACATTTTTGAAACCAGTTTGTTAGTGTGTTTATGTAGGAGGAAAATGAGTGATTACAGTCCTAAGGCTTCAACTTGTTAGGTAGGGGTGTGCGTTTCGGCGGGGGTGGGGGGTATGGGGGGGTGCGAAACTCCCTGATGTCTGCCTACTCTGCTGTTGCTCCCCAGTTCGCACTCCCTGCAGGATACCTAACCTCTGTGCATATCAGAATCTCTGACCTGCAGAGCCAGAGTGTCTGAAATGCCCCCTTCCAGTATCTTTGTGGCCACTTGTGTTTCAGCCCAGGAAGGTGAGACCCAGCGTGGTTCCACCACCTGATGAAATGCTTCTGAATCTGAGTCCTTGCTTCTTCCACCAGTTAAGCTGTGGCCTGAAAACATTTGCCCCGAATCGCAGCTGCCCGAGTGAGTAAGGCCAAGGCAATTATGTTCAAGGCCAGCTCAAAATGTATCTACCTACAGAAGAAATTAGAAAATGTCAGTTTTTACTTAACTACCAGAACTATATTTTGGGGATATTTTAGGTAAAAGCAAGCGCTCTTAAGCCCTGATTCCCCTTTTGTCTATGGGAAAATGGATCTTCATTATAATGGACTATCCATAAATTTCAATTTACCCTAGATGAGTGTCCTCTCTTTATGACATAGTAGATCAAACATAATTTCTTTAAATGTTTTCTCTGTAAACCCACAGCACTTCAGTTAAATACCTAAGGCATAGGAAGATCATTATAGACTGCACTGTCATGATTCACATGCAAATCTTAATCCCCTTCACCACCTTTCCTATCCCTAAAAGGTACGGACAAGAATTGTCTCATTTTATCAGTCTCTACCTACTAGTTGTCATTGACATCCAGTGAATAGTAGTTGAATGAACAGACACAATCCAGATATATATTTCTGGCTGCCCATGTTGTGCGTTAACAAAATCACCTGCTACTGAGGATCTACCTTTTGACCAGTGGCTCTAGAATGTTAGGGCATCAGAATCACCTGGAGGGCTTGTTAAAACAGGATTGCCAGGCCCACCCCCAGAGTTCCGGATTCCTGAGGTCTGGGTGGGACTTGAAATTTACATTTCTAACCAGCTCTCAATTGATGCTAATGCTGGTCTGAGACCACACCTTGAGAACCTTTGCCATAATTCACCTTTTATCGAAAACAATTCAACATTAGGTCATCATCCTCTTAAAGACTGTTTTTGGGATCTCAAAGAAATCTGAGGTCCTTAACTCATTGTTGCATGCCCCCATTCTTAAGGCCACAGGGGATCATCTAGATCATTGTTAGTGGATAATTCACTGATTTATTTAACAAGCATTTACGAACTGTTACTAGGCTCTGAGAACACAAAGAACAATTTCTACCCTCAAAACTTTTAAATTCTAATGGAAGTAGAGGGAATCCTATTGGAAACAAAAGCATTCGGTGGTGTGGTGTATGGGAACTATGTGCAGTGGGAACGCAGAAGAAGAGAATAGTATTCAGAAAAACAGCCCAGGGGAGAGGAAACTGAGTCTGGAGAGACAACAGACATCTCTAAGCAGAGTCATGTAGATTTCTGAAATAAAGAACACAGTACACAAGTCAAGGTAACGTTTTAGCTAAGGCTAGTGTGTCTATAAAGTGTATATCTGCAAGCATCTACATTATTTCATCTGAGCATAGCTCAAAGACAGATCCCATAAATGAAAAAAAAATCAACCCTGTGGGATAGCTAACCCAGCGATTTCAAGCTACCTTATTAATATGAAAATTAGCAGTACCCTATTTCAAAATGCCTGTGTTGATAATGGAAAGGTCAGGCAATTCGATTTAGCAAAGACAGCCAGGCAAGTGCTATTTTAGTTTAGTTGAGAGTACATACTTTGGAATCTGGCTGTATGAGTCCAACCCCAGTTTAGTTATTTTTTAGCTGCGTAACTTTGGGAGCCTTATCGTCTGTGTTCCTCAGTTGTCTGGTCTATAAAATGGGGAAAATAATCTAACAATACTGAGTAAAGGAGTAATAAAATTGTGGTCAAGATTTAAGGAGTTTAGCGCTGTGCTTTGCACAACAAACCAGTGAATGTCAACTACTGTTATTTAAAAGTAGGTGAATATCTACTGTGTGCCTGGCTCTTGATTCAATTTGCCTTCCACACGCAAATGTTGAATAAATAAAATTAAAACATTAATAAAGATTATAACATGGCACTTTTTTTTTTTCACCTTTCAAAGTCTCTGATGTTATATTGTAGCTTGTTTAGCTGCCAGACTTCTATTCATTCTTTAGGACTTTTCTGCTATATAAAGTACTTTATTTCCTTTCTACTACCAAATTAGATACTCTTTTCTACTTCCTACCCCTATTGCCTGGGCCGAATTCACTTTGTATATTCTACTACAAGTACAGTATGAAATTGGGCTGTGAATAAATACATGAATTTAACCTGTAAGGATGGGCAATGTAACATTTTTTGCTTTAATATTATATGATATTTGTTATTTAGAAAACGACCCTCCTGGAGGACATGGTATGTTTTATTTAAAAACAATTGCATATAGTACTATGTGCCAGCTGCTGTTTTAACTGCTTGACAAATACGGACTCATTCAACCTTCATAGTAACCATGTGAGGGTGGTACTTTTATGATCCCCATATTATCAATGGGGAAACTGAGGCACAGATTGGTTAATTATCTTGCCCAAAGTCCTATAGCTAGTAAGTGTTACAGTCTGCATCGAACCTGATTACTCTGGTTCCCGGATCCCTTCTAATCCTCTGCCTTTCTTCCTTATGCTGCTGTGTGGAATAATTAAAAATTGTGTATTAAGCATATGTTTTCTCAAAGCATTACATACAAGGTGGATAAAAAAAGTTTGAGGTATAATTCTTCCTTTGTCCATCTTGATTTATAGTCTTTCCTCTGATGGGCGTACAATTCTAAATGGATCCTTTGAATCTTTGATAGAACAAGGTTCAACCCAATGGTGACTAGACAGTAATGAAAGTATATAATATTAATGCACTCATTGAGTATTATTCTTTTGACTGTTAACATTTTCCTTTTAAAATTTTAAATATGGTCATTTCTTTGCTAGGAGAAAAAGTCACATTTTTGAGGAGAGTTACATTTGGTTAGATGCTAAGCGCGTGTCAAGCTAAGGAGATAGTATGACATCTTTTTTAGAGTCTAGTCACAATTAAATGCCATTTTATTTTGGATTTTGGGACGTGTGCCAGCTTCCAGCTTGTCAGAGCTGAGAAGACTCAAATCAAGTCCAGGCCTATTTCTACAGCAAACTGGGATTCTGGCTCCTTGCCTGTGGATTCACTCAGTATAGCCCATCTGGCTTTTGATGTTCTGCAAGCTTGGAGCAGTTTGTTTCAGGAAGCTGGGCAGCAAGTATTGGTGGGACCGGGGTTCTCTTGACTCCTGAGTGAGCTTCTCAGCCGTGGCTTTTCCCTGGGGCTTGTCATCTGCTTATAGCTATAGACCTGGCAGCCAGCAGGAGGTCTCAAACTACCAGATCTGTATTCCTTTTAGAGGGCCCCAGGGCATCCTCTTATCTTCTCCTTGTCCAGTTTCCTTCAGTTTTGTTCAGTAGCAACCTGTTTGAATAATTTAGACTATTTTAACTTTTGATGGGCTTTTGTTTTTTTGGTCAAGGTAATTCCAGTCTGCTTGTGGTGACTGAACAGGAAATAAATATATTGTCCACAAAGTTCCAAGGGCATGCCATTCACATTTTTATAACATACACAGTTTTGGGGTGATCTGAAAGAAAGTCAGTAATCCAATCTTTTACTCATTTTACACTTTAGCAGTACAGACCTGGCTATTGAGTAGCCTGCTTCATTTTTCTTTCCTCTCTTTTTGTCCTACTCTCTGGGCTGTTGGCAAGAAACTATGAAAGGTGCAGGAAAATGTCCCTTGTCATACGTCCACCATAGCCCTATCTCTGACCCTGCTGTGGAGCCCTGGAAGGTGGAAGTGTCCTGGAGGCAGCCCTTTAGGAGGTTGTAAAGCGATTACACACAGCCTTATAAATTTTGTTGCTAGACTTACTATGCTTGGCTGACAAGAAGAATCTCCTCTTACATCAAGAGAGAACTAAAATAATTTTGTCTCTTCTTAAACCTTACTTATTAAAGTATTCATTCTTTCTTTACACAGATAGCTGTTGACCACTCATTCTGTGTAATGAGTGGGGGACGGGGGCTGAGGTCCAGGAGAAACACTGCAGGCTCAGTCCTAGAGTCACGCTTCAGCTTCAAGTGCAAGCACTGGTCCCCCTTGGTGTGCACAACCTTTTCTTTCAGGGCTGTTTGCCCCACCAAAGTTTCATTCACCCATAAAACATGAGTGAATTGTTTTTCTAAGTACGCAAAGTTCTTTGAAATTTAAAAAAAAAAAAAGTGATGATGGGAATGAAAGGGATGGGAGGGGTTGGTAGAAAAGATTCTCCCAAACTCTAGGTTGTGATATTGCAATGCACTAAGATCTTAATTCCATTTCTTTGAGTTGTTAAAATGCCAATCCATTCCTTGTGTGATTTACGTGTGCCTTTCATCTCTGTGATTTTCCTGCTCGGGTAGATGATCAAATAGATCTCCACACTCATATCTAAAACAACAGAGAGCCAGCTAGAAATGCCCTTTAAATTTCTATATGAAAGTGATTTTTTTTCCCTTGGTGTCTCACCTATAAATAACGAGAGTTCCACCTTCCTTTATAGACTACTAAAAGCATAGTTTGAAACAAGACCGTACAGGTGCAAACAAATTACAGTTGGGAAAGAAACTTGCGCTGTCTCTTGCCTCTGAGGGTTGTGAAATACTTGTTTCGATAATGGAGCCAGCGTGGTCAAGCCAGCATGACAAAGGTTGTCCTTAGTGATTCACTCCATGTTCACTTTCCCACTGTACGTCACAGCATCCCAGCCTTACTGTTCAAGTCCTCCAATTTTGCTTTACGTGACTGTAAAGGTCATGACATAGTTTTCTTTTTCAGAGAGTTTTGAGAGGCGTATTTAGATCAATAAATAACTTTTCCGGCCTTAGCTCGCTATAGGTGGTTCTGTGAATTCCAGGTTTTTATTACAGTGAAAATCGTAGTATAGATAAAAATTAAATAATTACTTGTGTAATTTTCTTCAAAGAAAGTTTAAACTATGAGAATACTACGTTTGAGCATTTAAAAATTAACTTTTCTTTAGCTACCAGTGTTTTGAGCATTGTATCACAAATAAAAAAAACAAGATTAACATCAAAAGGAGTCAGTTTTCATTCAATTGTGCAGCATCACAGGCTGCGAAATTTAATATTATTTTGACTTGTATGGTAATTGTAGAATGACAGAGGGAAATTGATTGCGTTTAAATAAAAGTATACACATCAGACACACACCGTAGAATGCAAGTTAAGGTCACTGGGCCACGAATGAGACCCTCTAGCTCTGTCACTGCAGGTTAGAATTTTATAAACAAAACTTTTTTAGACTAGTTTAATACTTTCCTCAAGTGTATGCAGAGATGAAGAGGCACAAATGCTGTTTGTCGCACCTCACCTTGAAGAGTTGCTAAACTGGTTTGTGCGCCTGTAGGTTCACAGTGCATTTAAATTTCTGTGTTTCTCGGCTTTCCTTTTCTTGAAAAGATTTTGCTTGTCATTAGTGTGAAGTTTGAAATGCACACCCCTCCTCTTAGTTATCAGATTTATAACATTTAATGGTCCCAAATTGTATAGCCTGCTTTTATGCCCCTTTTCTTTCCCTTGAATAAATCAGGTTCATGTTGCACATAATATTTGTTTTAGAAAAGTGTGAAAGACGGGGCACCTGTGAAAACAGGCAATTGTTCCAGCACACATACCCATTCGAATTAAAGCAGAAAATGTCAATTAAAACCTCCAATTACTACCTTATTTCTTGGTGGTTTAAAGCCCCTGAGAAGATAGTGGTGCACTCACTTGAAGTTTTAAGGTAATTACTTGTTACTTCGAGCAGTGGTATCTGGTAATCTAATTCTGTATAAACCTGACACCCTATAGCTACACCCCATTATCTCTCTGTTTTCAGAATATGTTTGTGTAGAAACTTGTTCTGATGTAAGAGTGCAAAAGGGGGCAGTAAAGTGCTATCCACAAAAAAGGAAGTTTTTTTTCCCCAAGTATTTCTTATGGCCGATATAGCCTAAGTCTTTTTTGGGCCCTGCTTTTATTTATTTATTTTATAACAAACTCTTCTGTTTGGGGTATTTAGAAAATTTCTTATTAAGCTATAGCAGCAATCTAACATTAGACGAAAGTAATGCAAAACTGAATATCCTGCCTGTTTATGCAATGTGCCATCAAATTCACACACACATGAATTTGTCGTTCATCCAGAGTATTTATATTCCCAAACTCGCAGAGCATTTCTGAAAGGAATCTTGGGCTTCTGTGTTAATGCTATTCTAGCTCCACATAGATGTGGAAGGCCCAAATACACGGTGAAG
This sequence comes from Pteropus medius, assembly GCF_902729225.1. NCBI lineage: Eukaryota > Metazoa > Chordata > Mammalia > Chiroptera > Pteropodidae > Pteropus > Pteropus medius. The sequence goes on from NW_024342475.1 coordinate 5,872,702, forward strand.
TTATGGGTCAAGGGTTTGTGCCTATCCAGAGCAATATGCATCTTTTTTCAGAAGGTAACTGGAAAGACTAGCCAGTTACAGCAAAGCAGCAGAGTGATTTTTCTCACTCAGAATTTCAGACTAAACCAATTGATAAACTGACTGCTCTTCTTCCCTGCAGCCTTTGACATTTAATAAAAATGAAAATTAAAGCATTTTTTTGAAACAGTGCATATTTTCCAAAATACAAGCTCAGAATGTACTTAATGCAGAACTTTAACTTATGTATAAATCTATTTTATGACGTGATAAGATTTTTGGTGTACCAGCTGCTAAGGTAAACCTGTTTCTAAAGCCGCGGTTTAGATTCCCTAAAATGTTAGCCATTTCCCAGATTTGTACAGTTAGTGATAACGTATAAACTATCTAGCCTATATTTTTCATGTATTTTAATGAACTAGTTGTATATTGCATACAAGTCATTACTACAGCTTTCATGGACTTAAGAACTGATTTGTTAAATATACCACTATTCAGGCTGTAATAACTTTATTTAGTTGCTCTCTAAGGAACTGCATCAAAACGTTAAAAAGTCTATAGGCTTTAAATATTCTAAATGCTTATTTTTAAAGCCAAAGTTATGAAATTTGCTCAAGAATATGATATAGCTTTTTGAAACTGTACAAAAATAATTTTCCAATCTATCACAAAGTCATTTAGTGTTTATTGCAGAGAATTCTGAAAAACACGGAAAGCTAAAAATCATCCTAAGTCCACCATCCAGTAGCCTAAAGTAGTCCCAGGTAAAGACCCAGCGTTTGATCATCTGTGTATGTTTTCTGTGTCATCAGCAAAATAAGCAGAATAACATACCACATATTGTGTGTATGCGCATATTCTCCACTGAAATTAGCCATGTACTCATAATAATCATATACTCTAATGATGTAATTTTGAAATGAAAGAAAAAATAAAAGCAATTCTCCATGAAAAAAAGTAATATTTATTTACTTATGACTTTTTTGGCAATTTGCTCTAAAGATAGAAGACCATCATGTGTAGATCTCTTGTCCCCTTAGTCTGCATACTGGCAGGATTTGTGTTGGTCCTTTTACTGTGGCACCATGGTCCTAGTCTCAGGTGGATGATACCTGCTGTGTATTAGACCTTTAAATAGATTTTTATGTGCATAATAGTAAATAGAAATTGCTCTGAATCTGAGTTGACACTTTTTATATTAGAACCACTGTTGTCATGTGTGGTTGGAGGGGATTTGCTTAACCTAGTATTTTGCTTAGACACAGAAACTGGTCATTCCTGTCTATATCTTTTTATTCTGATCTCTTTTATTATATCAGCTTGATGTTTTTGCATTTGGTGACAACATATTGATTTGCCCTTCTTTACTTGGTAGTTTGGCATATTCAGTCATTTACCTCCACGTAAATGCTTTCCTCGGGAGAGCCAGGTCTTTTGTATTTCATGTATATTTTCATAGACTATATCAGCATCGAGAGGCTACTAAGCAATTTGGCTGTTCTTCTAGGTTAACTTGCATATTTTGGGCAACCTTGAAGAAAAGCGAAGGAAGTCATTGGATGTTTGTCCTGAGATGCATGTGTTATGGTCAGGGGCAAATGCAGGAGTGGATAGGGAAGAAAAGAGAAGCAGGGAAAAGGGACGTCCATGGGGATGGGATTGGTGAGGGCAATTACAATTCCACTACACAGTTATCCCTAAGCATTTCAGCTAACTGGCTTCCCATGGATCCTCTTGTTCCTTTGGGACAGGTTCAGGAGTCAGTCAGGTAAATCATGTGATTTACCCTACGAGACCTGGTAATGCAATACTGGTCAGTAGAAGAATTCAGACTTGAGATCACAACGTGTGAGGTTCTGGTCTATCAAAGAAAATTGCGTGTCATGATCGCTGAACTCTTAAGTGGCCGGTTTGTACTTTAAATGCATTATGCTACTATTTTAAACAAGCACTGGTTCCTAGTGTGGATTAAAACGTTAAGGAATATCGTGTCACATAAAAGCTATATTATAAAAAGAGTTTCTACAACGATGACTATGAAGTTGAAATGTCAAGTTTATTAGAGATCTAATTTAGATTATTAAATATTAATGTCTGATTTAAGTTATTAGATTGATTCAGAGTATCTCTCATGGAAGTATTAGAGTCTAGTTTGCAGAGTAACTTTTACAAACTTGGATGAAGTTCCATAGATAATCAGAAGATAAAAACATATCTGATCATTTAATTTCAGGCAAGTTAACCCTACTTAGGGTTTCCATTTTATTCCTCATTATACCATCTCTGTACTTCATTCAAAGTCATCATATCTGCTGTCTTGCTTGAGAGTGATTCATTGCGAAGAAACACACTATTTCCACTCAGCATACCCCACTTTAATAATATCCCAAGAAGATTCTCCAGTGAGAAGCACAAAGCCACAATACCAATGTCCAGAAAGTAGTCCTGAGCCCCAGTTCTCCTGACGAGGAGAAAAATTCAGCTTCCCCCACTCAGAAAGGCACCAAGGTGACTATGACCTGGAGTAGTTAGGCTCAGAGAGGAAAATGCCCTGACAGTGTTCTCTCTTCTGTATGGGACATGAAGCACTTCTTTGGTTTTTGCTTTATGTTAAAAACCAATGGGCTTCATTAAGTAACACCTCTAACCACTTTTTGTTTGGGAATTAATTTAATAACAACAACCTCACCTGTGTGGTATGGTTTGTAACTATGGGCTTTTCCCTCGGTGTTCCTTTTGGTTACAAGGTGAACATTATCTCGTCACACAAAAAGAAATCTGTATTTGACATCCACTATAGATAGCCAATTTAGTAATAAAATTAGAAAGTTGTCACTACTACTGTTCTTTTTTTTTTTTTTTTTTGAACACTTCCTTGGTCAACATACAATAAATTTATTATTGAATGTTACAAAATATTTGGGGTCTAGGTGTGATGTGTATAGTCTGATGTAATACATCTCTAAGCAACCTTGAGGTATCCAAATATAAATAACCCAGCTTCAAAAATAGAACTCTGTAGTTACTGACTTGATCTTAACATATGGGACGCATTGTTTTCCATTCGAAAATGTTATTATTAAGAAAGTCACCCTATTTCTTTTCACGTAAATTCTGCGATTCTCATAAATTGTCTGGAGTCTATCTGTAATATTACATTTAAAACACAAATTCATGTAGTCAGTCAGTTTCTTTTGGTTCTTGGCCTCCTGGGGAAAGATAGGGATACCAGATGGCTGCCTATGTGAGCTGTGGTCTCAGGTGCTTAGCATGGAGTTAGACTCTGTGATGTTCATAAGTCGGTGTATATATTGCCTTTGAATGTCTTGTGATTTTCCTTAACTTCATGGCTTACCTATGAAAAGCTCAATTTAGAGAAAAATAAATTTCACAAACCAGATTTATTCTTTAATGTAATACAGCGAGAACTGAAAAGTGTGTAGAGAAAGAGGGCTTTTCCTGTTGTGTTTCATGTTTGGCACAGGTGTGCCTTCATCTGTTTTGCGTGTTAGGTACGTGTGCAGTGTTTAAATGAAGACAATGTGAGTAAGGTGCTTTGATCAGAGTTTAGCAAAGAGTAAGTGCTCAAAAGCCAGCAGCGTTTTTGTTGTTAGTCGTTCTGGAGGTGGTTAATTGCCTTACATTTTTAACAGAAAAGGATTGTCAAAGACTGCTGATACTCATAAATCCTTCCAAAGAGAACGGGTCCGAAACTCTATCTGCACTGCTCCTTGTTCTCCAGAAACAACATTGTGCTTGGTTTGATGTCTCTTGGAAATCTCATCTCTGCTGTCAGCACACCCCTGTCCCAACTCCAGGTGGCCCTATCTTCAGAATTCCTTCCATGCCTGTAATCTGCAAATAGTTTGTGACACTTAATTTTTAGACTTATATTTATTTGTGTATGTCTTGGCTTCCATTTGTTCTTTCATATATTTTTTTTTCAACTAATACGTTATTTATTGAGGTGCTGCCATGTCAGCCCTTGGGCATTCAGTATTGAATCAGACATACATGAGAACTCCCTGCCCTCAGGGAGCTAGATTGTACATTCCTGGATAATCAGGATCTTCTACTTTTCTACTTTTTTGTCACTCAGAGTCTGGCACAAAATGTGTTGCTTTCGTTGTTATACACATGTTACTTTTGTTTGCTCCCATGTTGCCTTAGAAACTGCGAGTGTTCCTGAGAGGCAAAAAGCCTTCTGGGGCTTAACCGCACATCGTGGTAACAAGGGTGAAGAATCTACAATTCGGACTCAGCGCCTGACCCCACCCTTTGTCCTCTGAGAAACCGCAATCTCATCGATTCAAATCACTGACATGCTGACTGGTTTATGTACATAACATCTATCTATGCTTAAAAATTAAAGCACTTAAGTATTGGGATCTTTTTGTATTTTAATAATTTAAAAAAACTCTTGAAACAATTACCATTTAGGGAAAAGGATCAGATTCTGGCCTTACTTTTGCCACAATGTAGTCTATAGAGTGAACTGACTCTTTTCAAAGCGTTAGGAATAATAGGTTTTATTGGGATTTGCTTTTTCATGAGCATATAAAATATGCTTAATGAAATTTGAGGTTCCTCTCCTTCTCTTCCATTTTGATAAGCCATCCCATGGGTTATACCTCCCCGTACATTGCTCCCCCATCACTGACTATTATTGCTTTTTTATGTGATTTGTGCCTTCTGAAAATATGGTCTAAAACTGGAGATCCTTATAGCCACACCTGCCCATGTGTCATATGTTCTGGGCCTCACTTCATCACCACCTCAGTAACGCTGTAACTCAGCACTAGTGAGTGAAGAGGGAGTCATGAGGAGTTACATGGGTGGGGAGGGAATCTCCGGTGAGTCTGGTTAAGCAGGAAGAAAACCCATCTCACAAAGGAAATGGGATCTTGGGAGCCAGACTTCAGCCACAGGGCATGACATGGGGGAGTTCTAAAGTGTGCAGAGATGATGTATGGCTTGGTGGGGGCGGGGGAGGTGATCCGATGTGTTTTCTTAAAAAAAATGGACTGGATGGACAAGAAAATGGGTCCATCTGTCTGCTATGGATCCTAATCTCTGAAGCCTGTACAAGCCCCTGGGGAACTGGACCATGGTAAAAGTTGATGGGTGTGAAGGCCAGAGCTCTGACAGGAGACAGGTACAGACATCCAGGCTGCAGACACTGGGGGGTTGTGATTTAAGAGCACTTCCAACAACAGCTAACATGTGACCATTCTGTGCCAGTTACCGAGGAGCAGATTTAGGATAGAAAATGTTTGGAGTCGGGCAGGAATTGGCCTTTGGTTCTTAGATGCAGTGAAATAAAACATGAGAAAAAGGATGTGTCAGAAAGGTGAGCAATATCATGCTCACCATATTTCATTTATACTAATTGCCAGGCATCCTGACCCAACTTTTTAACCACAGGGACACATTGGAATCACTGTGGGACACAGGGGTAAAGACTAAAAAGCTTCATCCACAGGCATTCTGGTTCAGTCCTTCAGTCCCTCCACCAGAACTCAGGGTGTGTTTTAGCCATGAAGAAGATGGGATTGCTTAGAAAGACTGCACTGGCACTCAGGAGATGGAGGAAATACCCGGGGAGTTCTTCAGCCCTGGAGTTGAATTTCCAAAGTGTCTCCTGAGGAAACTGGCCAAGAAATGGCCAAGAAGGTCAGAGAGAGGCTCTTACTAAGTGGTGATACTCCCTTCCTTCCCTTTCCCTTCTTTCTTCCTTCCTTCTTTCCTTTTTCCCTCCCTCCCTCCCTTTTCTCTCTCCCCTCACCCTGCCTCTCTCTGAATGAAGAAATGTCATATGTCCTTGCTAAAGGAGCTCAATAAAAAAATAAAAGACTACTCTCTCTTTGGGATTGTAAAATAACGTATTTCCAAGGAAGATGACACACCAGCCTGCAAAGTGCATTTTTCCTGCCATAGAGAATTGGTTTTTAATATAAATCTATAATGTAATTTCTGTTCTGTGATGCTTCATAACCAACCTCATTCACTTTTCAGAAAATTAATGCCATTCATTAGCATAAATCATAACCTGTTCCCTCAGTATGAATTTGAAATTGGGGGTGTCCCATCGTTCTGGCTTTCTCTCAATGAATTATGACCCATTAATTGTCATGGCTGTGGGCTTCCCTGGTTAAATAGAGGGTTGGATTGCAAGAATTCAGACATGATGCTTTGTTCTTGGGCTTTAATATTTTAATGAGCCTGCAGGCTTGGCTGCTTATGGAAGAACGAGCTGGGATTTCTAAGTGTGTTGTTAGTGTTAGCACTTGTAGAAGGATGTTCATTAGGAAGCTCTTGTTTCAGTTTCTCAGAGAAACTCCCCATTAAGAAAGATCTTTCAGCAGCATGGCTAGCAAAAAGGAGAAAAGGGAGGGGAGAAGCTTTTAGCTGTAAGCATTAAGGGGATATTGTATCAGTAGTCTTAGTTCTAAAGATTTGCTTCTAAGAATTAATTGGAGCAAATACATCTCAAGGGATGGGGGAAAAAGGTTTGTGGAGCAAGGACAAGAGTTGCTGTCCTTGCAAGTCAGGAACTCTTCATCCTGCAACTGAATCAATACTACAACTAATTATTTCTAGTTATCTTTTATGGGTTTGTAAGACATTTCTTTTGTTCGGTGTAATAAAAAACCCATTGTTTGATCAGTGACTGACTAATTATGATAAGTAATTTGAAACATTCTTGATGAAACTTGTCTGTTAATTAACATCAACAGCCAATGGAAACTAACAGGACAACACAGTATTAGTGCACCCGCTGTTCTCTGGCATCCATGCCATCTTTCTGCGGCATGCCCAGTAAACGAAAGCTGCCAATGGTTAAAAAATAACAAACAGGTGGGAATGTCTGACTCACCATGGAGGAAGAGTTATTGTAAAGTTACACAAAGGAGTACTGAAATATTACGAGCGAGGAGGTGGTAAAAAAATGTCAGCAGGTCGACTGATCCTATTGCTCAGGCTAAGGAGAGTGGATCTTTCTTTTTTCTTTAAAGGTTAATTCCTAACTACGTTTTTTCCATGCTGATCTGACCTAAGATACTTTTGGTAAATAAAAGTGTGGATCTATAAAATTGTAGTTTGGAATTATTGACATCGTCTAGCTATATTGCAATTATTAATGCTGTTAACTTTTATCAACTCAGCGTTTTGTTTTGTTTTGTTTATGCTTTTAGATTTCTACCTGGACAAGGACTGGTACTATACCCACAGATAGGAGACAAATTGGATATTATTTGCCCCAAAGTGGACTCTAAAACTGTTGGCCAGTATGAATATTATAAAGTTTATATGGTTGATAAAGACCAAGCAGACAGATGCTCTATTAAGACGGAAAATACCCCTCTCCTCAACTGTGCCAGACCAGACCAAGATGTAAAATTCACTATCAAGTTTCAAGAATTCAGCCCTAACCTCTGGGGTCTAGAATTTCAGAAGAACAAAGATTATTACATTATATGTAAGTATAATCCTATTCATTTATTATATAGAAATTAGGATAAGCTAAATAGGTTTGTATCAATTTTTGCTTCCTTAAAATTGTTATTTTGGCAAATAAATGGTGAGAATCTTTGCTGAAAATGATCCTCTGTTTTTTGAAGAAACTGTAATTGAATGTGAGACCCTGTACTAACAGTACTCATTAAATATAAATACTAAAGAGAAAAAGCCTCCTAGAGTCATTATAGTATTGAAATAAATGGTTATGTATGAATATAGTCAGCATCTCTACTGATAAAGCCATTTTTAACAACCATTGGTAAGATATTGATGGGTAAATCTTATGCTGTGACTTTTCTCTTCATCCATTCATCCGTCTATCCATTCAGTCATTCATTTAGCATTTACTCTGTGCCAGAAATTGTACCTATGTGCTAGGAATTCAACAGTAACAAGATGGTGTATCGTTACCCTTTCCTCATGAAGGTACCAGTGAGGTGGAGCTCATAGGTTTGAAGGATGGGGGTTACAGGCAAACAATTACACATGGGCATGTCAAAACCAGAGTTAGAAGAATAAGGCAAAACTTGGATTTGCTCAATGAATTACTTTTTTAAAAGTCTATATAGTTTGACACATTATTTCAAGAATTAGATACTGTGTATCTTTTGGTCATATCTGAGCTGCTATTCACTCCTGAGGCTGTCAAGTCAAATGATGCACCCCTTGGCGTGCCTACTAAGTGCAAATCATGACCTAGCACAAGGCCAGGGTCGTTCCAGAGCCAGTGTTTTGTCAGGGTGCAGTCTGAGTGACCGACAGCCATTCACATCACTCAAGCAATGAAGTATTCTTTTTCTTAATTTCTTTGGTTTAATTTTTGTTCATTCCTGAGTCGGAGTCTCCACTCACATCTTACCATGGACTTCAGTTCTTTAGGAAATGCTGAACTACTGTCCATTGGCTATGCCCTCCCATCTTTTGGTGACCAGATTGAAACTCTGGCTTTCTCAACCTAACAGCTGCTCTCTAGAACACAGAATCAATAATTCACTGAACACTGATTTAGTGCTCAATTACATACTATTTTTTACTACGTTAGTAATTAAAACAGAGGTGGTCAAAGCCATCTAATTATCTCGTTGTCCTTTGCTATGAACCCGAAATGCCACAGAGACTGAAACCTATTTTTAAAGAAACTTGATATACAGAGTATGGATTAGCAAGAATCAGTAACAAAGAAAAAGGGAAAGTAGTAAATTATATCTTTAAAAAGTAAGTATCATAAAATGAAAATAAAAGCATTCCGAGTGATGAAACAAGCAGATGGATGCAAAATGTGCAAAATAATAAAGAAATCTTTGAAAATAGAAAATAATGATTAGGTAAAATAAATGGAAACCTTAAGCTTTTGGAAGCCTACCAGTATTTTTTTTTTTTAAGACTTTTCAAGTAAGACTGTTTACAAAGAACATTAATGTTTAGTGTGCCACTTATAGGGAACTGAAAGTGACCTCATGTGAATTCATTAAGTAGGGTGGAAGAAGGAAAGAATGTGGGGTGGGGGGACCTGAGGAGTGGATGCCCTGGAGTATCACATGTTCAGTGTCAAGTGTAATGTCAGTAGACCTGCACGTGCGGCCCAAGTCCACCGATTGGCTCTTCCATGCAGGTCAGCCAGCAGACCCAGATTCTCTCCTCTAATTTTATAGTTTATGACTTCATGCAGACGGCTTTTTAAATTCTGAGTTCTCACTGAGTGCAAGTGGGATTTCAGCAAACATAGATTTATCCTCTAGTCCTGATATGCAGGAAATGCAAATAAACATATTGTTTAGCAATGTCTTTTTGTTTAATGAAGTGGGCATTTAATAATGAATGACTTGTTATTAATACATAATAGGTTTGTATTTAGAAGCACAATTTAATATGTAATTGTAATATTAATCTACACAATAACGGCATTCTTATTTTTCTTTGTCTAAAAACTTGTTATTAGGTTCATTAGTAGGTAGCTGAGCTCCACTGACCTCAAGAACTCTCTTTAGAGTTATGATTTACAGTACAAAAGCATGTGGAAGCCTGGGATAAAAGAATCTTTCATGAAATAGAGTTGAGGGTTTCCAGTTAGAAACAGTGAGAGGCTGTTTGAATGCTGCTGGTTGGGTTATTGTCACAGGGCTGGGTGGCAGTCCCAGAGCTCAGAAGTCAGCTGGCAAGTCCAGGAGACTCCACAGAGAGCTCAAAGACGTCCGCCACCGCCCCACAGACACAGGAAGGCATTTCCGATACTTGGGAGAATGCAAGTGCCAACTTCTCACCCACCCTACAGCAAAGCACATTGATGTACAGCTTACCCTGAAAAGGAAATGAATAATGAGAAGAATGAATTTTAAAATAGTTTAAATAGTTAATGTTGACTTTCTTTCTTTGCTTCTTCAAGAATCCCAAGGCACCAAAACATTTGAGTGTTTAAAAAGTGACTACTTTCCACATCGAACAATTTCAATCTCTCTCTTTCATGCACACACGGAGTCACATTCTACTTAAAATAGTAATTATACTAAGTAGCATGATGAAAAATACTCAAAGTTACAAGTATTTTTTTTTAACACTTCAAATCATGGATTCGCTTTGAGACAGTTAACAGTACTGGTGTTTTTGAGTTGCTGCAATGGCTACTACATGTGCTTAATTACAAATCTTAGTGTTTACTTAGTATCTTCACAACTAAGAGTTTTAGTATGAAAATCATCATTATTGTGTGCTGGTTTCTTTCTGTAGGGAGGAAAAAGAAAAATGATAGTCTGGAACAGTGCTTCATTAACTCTGGTAGGGAACAATCCAAATTGCCAATGGACTGAACCTGGTGCTGGGTAATTCCTAGATGAACTGATTCCAGGAGCACTGAGCCCAGAGATGTGGGGTCTGGTCCTGCTGTCTGAGCTTAACAAGAAAGTAACTTTTCTTTGAATTTTAATTTCTTTCTTCTCTAAAGACTGCCTTTGTTGTTGTTGTTGTTGTTGTTCTGGCTAATGATGGAAGTCTCCAGTTTCCAACCTTTTTATGGGTGGACGTATACATCTAATATAGGATCTCTTGTTAGTGTGGCTCTTCTCCAATTGAAATGAACAAGATCTGCTGTAAATTTTCTAAAGACATTTATTTTGATTTGTAGTGTTATCAGATTTAAAATACAGGCATCATACTCTTCACTTTTAGAAATAAATATTAACTTTTAATTGGAAGTGTATTATTAAACCTGATGAGTATCCATCCGCTTAATTCCCTTAGAAGATGACATGACGAAATGCTATGCATCCTCATTAATTTTTCTCATAGATGGTTATTTGCTTTGATGTGTGACAAAATGATATATATGGTTGTTTTTTTTTTAATGTTTAGAATTGACTTTTTCAAGTGACCAATTTCAGTAATTAGCCTTGGGCCTGATTTGCATAATAAAATCTAATCTTAAATGATTCAAAGGTAGGGATGTTATAATCATTTGGTCTGGAAAAGCCTCTCTTTTTTTGTTTTTTTGGGTTTTTTTTTTTTTACATTTAGATTCTTAATTACCTGAAAACCATTAAACATTTTACATACCCTATAGTTATTATATCTTTAAAGCTTAAAAAGAGTTTATGAAATAACTATCTGTTCTGAAGTTGCCCGTTGTCAAGGGAAGTCTGTTTCACTTCAGTTAATATTAGGAAAGCATTCCTAACTGTGTTCGCAGGCTTCGTCAATATTTGTATCATAAAGTTTTCTTGTAGACACTTTATGTGCTTGGTTTAGTTTCCTTTTAGCAGTGTTGGAGCTGGATGAGTCAGCAATTTTGGTGTGTTGGCTCTTTGCAACATCCAAACTTATGAAGGTTCTGTAGGTTGGTTAACCAACCTTAGCATAAAATCTTGCAAAATGCCTACTAGAAGGTTTTCATCATATTACCAAAATTATAAATCAAAGATGGATGAAAATGAATGGCATTGTGTTAGTATTTTGTAAATGCACAGTGGCCGTGACAGAGTTGTTAGACAATACCACGTGCTCAGAGCACCTCCCAATTTAGCTTTATGTGGCTTTTATGATATTAAAAATCTGTAGCAAAGACATAGATTTGTGGAAAATAATCTAAAAGTCGGCATTTCTAATGATTGTTTGATTAAAAGTTGTTCTATAACGTATACCCTGCCGTATTCACAGCCGTCCTTCCAAAAGCCATCCCTCACTTTCCATACCTTAAGAAACTCTTCCATGAGAAACTACTGAATGAGTTAGAATGAGTCACCATTTCTTAGACACTTCATTGGTTTAGTTCTCCAAAGCAATTTTTTTTCATCAGAGCATGTAAAATTGGAAGCCTCCACGGTGAGCTTTGCAATGTTTTAGGCGTAAATTCCACTGCTGAGCAAAATTGCAAAATAAATTAAAACTTGCACACAAATATAATGAAACACTATTTAAAAAAATCAAAACAGAAGAACAGGTTCCATTTCTTTATTTTTGTTGAGTGTGTCTATATATTTGTTTGTTTTCTTTTTTTTTCTGCTTTTGATTTATTTATATCTGGGGAGTAGGTATGGCAAGTGGCACTAAAATATACTGACTATACTGTAAACTCTTTCCCTAGCAAAATAGTTATGGGGCTTTTCAAATATCCTTTTACATGTAGATTTCTTTTCGAATATATAAAAATGTCTGGCCTCCCTAAAGTGGTTATATGCTTTATTTGATGAATTATTAATATGATAAACATAGCAAAAGCTACATTTCTGTCAAATTTAGCTGTATGGCTACATTGGCTTATCACTTATGTTCTCTGACTTTGAGATGAAGATTTATGTTTGATACCTTACATGTAAATACTGAATTCAAGCATTTAAACACATTTTTATTTTAAACCTACAACTGTCATTTTTGTAATGGAATGTTCATCAGAGTCTTGGTGTTTGGGGGATGTACACGCACACACCACGTAGAGCTGCAGGTTAACATTGTAGTTAGAGTCTGGAGGCAGACAGACCTGGGTTCTTGAATGCCCGTCAACAGGCTACTTACACAGTCTCTGCCTCAGTCTCTTCATCTGTAAACTGGGGATGATGACAGTATCTGCCTTCTCTAGGTGATGTGTGTTTACACGAGGTAATATATATAAAGTGCTTACTTCCATGGTTGGCACCAAATGGGCACAACTAAGGATCTCTTTGGAGTGGGGGAGGATGTATGAGACTGAAGCCTGAAGGCAACCTATGCTTTCCTGCAAGCCAGAGGAGGGAAAGATGGATTTAGAAAGTATCATTTATTTGAAAATGATCCATAGAATGAAACTCCATGGAGTTTACAAGTTTCAGTAATGCTGCATAACTTAATTATAAGATCTTCCCTCTTTGTCTTCTTGGAGTGTTATAAAAAGTCCTTTTGTCCTTGGGCTTTCCTTACTGAGAAACATGCATTTATGTAGTTTTTTGTCGGTAGATTTGCCCAAGCTTGTTAGCAGATCATCTGTAAGATCCAAAAGAGACAGGACCGGGAAGAGTCTTCCAAATGCATAATCATTTTCCCCACTTGCCATTTAACCAACTTTGCAGGGGCTTTTTCTCAGTTCCCTGTTATACAAAGGAAATGCTGTATTTATTTTGATAATTTCAGCAGCATCCTAATGTAATATGACTATTCTTCTAGAGAAAAAAAAAAAATGCGTCAGAGTTGCCTTGTCACCGAGACTAGCTGGGGAAGTACATCATTTCATTAGTTGGATAATTAGAAGTGTCATTTCTGTTATTTCTTAACATAATGTGAAAACCTTTTTTGACTGTATTGAAGGCTCTTCCAGAGTATATCAGTAAGACTCCTTATTGAATTTAATATGAATAAAGCTTAAATTCTTTGCACTTACAGAATAAAGTTTTGGCTTCTGTTTAACTGGAGATTGTGCTGAAAAACTTCTGGCTCGTGGGTCTGATGGAGTCATGGCCATTTGGATATTTATCCCAGATCACTCGGGGTTTAGGGGAAGAAGGCTGTAGTAAGTGAGACTCTGTTCACATTCTATGGTGTCACCTAGGCAGTAGTGACAGCGTATGTCATTTAGAGCTAGACAGAGAGAGTCCTGCGAACACTATTATTAATTGCAAAATAACCAACCAAAAAATGAGATGACGCTAGCTCTTAAAGTAATGGGAGAGACTAAAACCTCACATGCAAAATAAGAGCAAAGCAAGAGCAGATCAGAAATGAAAGCGATGACTTAGGAAAAAAAAAATTATTTAGAAATTCCTCGGAACGAAAAACTGCCTTTACTAGTTCATAAAATACATCTGAATATCTCTTAGCAACCTGCATGTATAGATTTTAAAAGTTCACTTAGACTTATAAATAATTGAATACTGAAGACTTAGTACACGCATGAGAACAAGTTTCTTAATAGCCTTTATTCATCATGAAGATCAAAACTTAAAGCAAAATAAAGCACTTTAAGGAATAGCCAAGAGGCATAGAGAGATATAAAAGGTTACTTTGAAAAAACTTATTTATATAGTTTAAGAATCACAGCTTGTTCCTAACATTCTGAAATCTCAGGCTGGGTGTTTGACCAGTCAAGGAGAAGTGTTGGGCCTCACATACTCTATTGTCACTTTGGAGTCTTGAAACACGGGTGACAGAGAAATTTTTATCTCTGTGAGAAAACTGAAACTTAGAAAGTGTGAGTTGTTCAGTACATTTCACACAGCCGTGAAATGTCAGGGTCAAAATCTAAACTAGGGCTGTCAAGACCATTAGACTGGAGTAATTAGTTTATAACAGTGCCTCCTGAGTCACCAAGCAAATAAATGAATACACAGTGGGAGGAAAGATAGTATACATATATATCACATCACATACATAATTACAGTGGAAAGAGTATACGTACATACGGAACACATTCAAAGCACTAGCAAAGAAACTCGCTCATGTGATCCAGATACCTAAGGAACTCTATGCTTGTATCAAACAAGCCAGGCCTGATGCCCTGTCCTGTATTGTGTAACTAACTTCGGCAATAACTATGTTCAATCATATGCCCCAAAATTGAATGAAGAATATCCTACAAAGCAATAGGAAAGGAGAAAGGGCCATTGTGAAAACGTGGTTGTAATAACAGTTTGTCAGATCATCTAAATTTCCTTTTTCCTTTTAGATCTACTATCTATTAATTCCATTTCTTTAATAAGACTATGCTACTTTATTTTGTTTAATGTTATTAAGTATTTTGAGGCCCTCAATAGAAAGTTGCTAAATAGTAAAATTATATTTTAGAAAGTGTCTCAAATATACAAATAGAGGGATTAAGAAACTAAAAATCTCCTTAGTCAAGTGTAAGTGCTGCGATTTGGATAGATGGGTAGATGGATAGATGGATGGATGGATGGACGGATGGATGGACGGACGGATGGACGGACGGATGGACGGACGGGCGGACGGACGGATGGACGGACGGGCGGACGGACGGGCGGACGGACGGGCGGACGGACGGGCGGACGGACGGGCGGACGGACGGGCGGATAGATGGCCGGATGGATGGATTGGCAAAACCTGTGGCAGGAGCATAATTGATCACTTCAGGGAGGAACTGGCTATATGTTGTTAAAAGACAAATGTGCTTCACAAATGGCTTTTTGCATTAGTGAAGTAACCTAGTTTCATTGTTCCTGATATTAAACCAGGAGATGAAGGTATTCTTTTATTGAAGCAAACATGTGGAAAATTGCTCTGGATTCTTAGGGTACAGAACATGTCCCCTGAACAGAATAAGGTTCATCTATAGGGCAAATTCAGACAGGGCCTTTTATTGGGGTTACCACTGCTGGCTAAATGGTCAAAGCAAATAACATCATGTCCATCTAAACTATTATGCTATCAGAGTGGCGCGTTTTCTCATCCGTAGTGTTGTATTCTAAACTGTCAGCAAACATTAATTCAGTCCCTGGTGAAGTCTTACCACCCAGAGCTGAACTCTGCCTCTGCTGGGTGTTTTCCACTTCAGTGCTGTGGTCTCGCAATTACTGGGTCATTAATATCATTGCATGTGATTAGTGACAGTAGAATGAGCAAGAGGTTTGTGAGATGTGCATCCCCTCCCCACCATGAACTTTTTACTCTGGCCCTTTGCTATCTAGACATTTCCATATTTCCACAAAGATATTTTAATGATTAAGACTGTTAAAAACTCAGGAGTGGGCAGTGGATTGTATGCTAGAAATATAATTCGCTCAAACACATACTTCATGTTTCAGAATATTTTCATTAGATATTATCACTATCTTTTGACTGGGAAGTCTCATTTTTAAAAATTTGAATACTTAAGTTTAGATAGACAATAGGGAATTATGTTTTATCTTTAGAACTCTTATATCATTGTTAAAAAAAAAAAAACTGTGAGTGTGGTCATTATATTGAAGTGGTCATCTGGCCACCTATTTTTAACACACAATTCCTCTTGTTTAGTAGATTTGGGCCTATGTTAAGGTTGACTCTCATCCATAAAGGTAATTATTCTTTTACTGTTGACTGTCACATTTTCATATTCTCATGATGTTAATTTTGTTTGAATCATTATGACAATTAGATAAATTCTTTTAAAACATATTAGATGAAAAGCTTTTTTTATGGATCCATGTTGAAATTTTTTAACCTAATAAGAGAATCCACCTGCATAAAATTATCATAACTTTTAGCAATAAAATCTTAGTCTTAAGAAGGAATGTTTTTCCTCAACAGAATTCGTTTAAAAAATAAAGATAGTGCAATATTTTGATGGGAAATAAAATAAACCACTCATAAATAATCTCATGTGTTTAATCATATTTTTAATAAATGAAAAAAAAATACAGGTAATTTATTGCCAGGACTGTTTGATATTTCTCAGAAAAGTGTTAGGGTACTGAGTTGTGCACGTGCGTGTACACACACACACACACACACACACACATGCATTCACTACTTCCCATCTTTTTCACTCTGGTTTTATGTTATCACTGACTTTTCAGGACTATGTTATCAAAGATAACTGTGACTCTTAATATCTTCAATGATTGTCACTTGATCTTTGTATATAGTTCTTAATAGTTAAAAGATTTCATGAGTAAGCTATGACAATTTGTTGTGTTCTAAATGTGGCATTTATTAATTTATATTGTTACTATTCTTTCAATAGGTCAACCTCCCTCAATGTCTAAGTATCATATGATGTATGAGATAAGAACTATAATAATATATATTATATTGGCACCTTCAGACTCAGTTCTCTAGTATCCTCATATCTCCTGTCTTTCCAAAAAAGTTCTGTAAAGCGGCAAAGTAATATGTCATTAAATCTTTTCTTGAACACACAAGCACAGTTTACTTTTTTAAAAATTACTCTTTCTAAGCTGTCAATATAACATCCTATCATTGTTAGGATGAACATTTGAAACTGAGGAAATAAAATTATACCGTTTTAGTCAAGAGTTATACTCGAGCTACCATAACTCATTTTAATGCTAGAATACTGGAGGGAAGGTCTGAATTGTGACTTCATTTTAAAATTTATTTTTCCAAATCATTCTGTCTAGCAGAGAAACTAATTAATTGTGTTGTGTGGAAGTCACTGGGGCTAAGCCAGTTATTACTTCTTAACGCTTGATTTACTGCTTTAAATTTTCAAAACACAGCCATAGTGATGTGGTTTTAATTCAAATGATTCTTCATATCATACTGGAACAATGTTTTCTTGAGTAAGAAATACACACATCCTATATTATGAATAACTTATTGAGTGTTTTAACTGTGAACTATTCCCCACACACTAAAATCAGTTAATCAAATGCCAGTAAGATCTATTTCATCAGGTGGAGATTTTTTTTTTTTTTTTTAAAAAGCTTTTGCAGATACATATTTCTTTTGAAAATATCTTCCTTTGTGTTTTTCTTTCTTCAGGGAGGCCGTTTAAGTATTTATAAAACGTTTACTCTAAGATCAGACATTATGGGATGAAATGCCATATCATTTGAAATAATGCTGATTTTTCTTTTTGATAGTATGCCAAGCAAAAATAACAAGGCCCTTGGAAAGTCATGATGATATATTCCTGATTTCTTTTACTGTAAAGCCACAGAAAAAAAACATAAAAAGGAAGAAGTTAGAAGTGAATTTTTCTTCTTTCTTTTGGCACGTTATACAGATGTTTCTGTTTCAGAAGCTTTAATTAATTTAAAAAAGGCATTTATTTTTTGACATCTAGTGAACATCATCATTTCCATGTTCAGAATTTTTCTCCTGTGTTGGTATCTTAAAAGAGAACCATGATGCCCAAGGCATTACATTACATTAATTTTAGTTCTAGAAATTGAATCCCTGATTCTGTAGTATATATTTTGAATTTGAATCACAATTTGAATTTGAACTGATGTCAGGATGCTAAGTAGATAAATCTTAGCTTCCTGGGTTGTTATGTTCACATTAAGTAATTATATTTTAATCAGCTCCCTTGTTTTTCAACTTACTCTCATTCCATTTTTTTTTCTTTTAGACACTCAAAGAGTTATTAGCCTTAGTAGAAGAAAACAGTGGTCTATTTTGTGTATCAAGTTTACTTTAATGTTCTGGCTTTACTTTCCATATTTGTCACTTAATTCTGCTTTTAGTTCCTAAGTTTGTCTGGTAATAGGCTTCCAGTTCTTCAGAAGACTGTGTTGAGCTCAAGGAGACTGATGTGTTGGAAGGCTGCCCTAAGAAATCAAAATTAGCAGGGCCAGCATATAATATAATAGTGGAAAAGAATAAGTACAAAAAGGATATATTGATAGAGAATTTTCATAAAATGGTATCTGTTTCATCTTCAAATAAGAGCAAATATGTCATGTGCAGCTTTACATAAAGACAAGGTTTTCATTCTTAACTTGAAAACTGAACTTTGGTTTTCTTCACTTTGTATACTTTTACTATCTTGGTGGACTTCTTTGATGACATTGATAAAAATATTTGCTTTCGGGTGTCCATTAACCCCCTACCCTATCCTGGCCCCATCCCAATAAGCTATATTTTAAAATAGTTTGAAATATCTTCCAAATTATGCAAGTATATTGATATTTCATTCTTTCCATCATAAGCTAAGAAGTTATTATTCTGAAAAAAATTTTGTGCTGCACTCATTCCCAACCTGTTTGTGAATAAGACCCATATATCGGCCCCAATCCAGCAGTTGAGTTTTCCATCTGATTTGCACGTTGCTCATATGATAGACAGAAAACCACAGAGATCCAGTGCAGCAGCTTAGCCTTCTGCGATGCAGAGCAGTAAGGAGCAAATGAAGACACGTTAAAATGCAGTATTACTTCCTCTCCCTGGGCACCGTCTAAAAGCCACAGCCCAGGAATATTCTTGCCCTTTTAGTCTGCTTTGCTCACAGATTCTCCTTTTCCCACTCAGGTAACCATTGTGTGCTACTATTCCCAGTGAGCTAGAACTACAGATAAGTTTGCGTGCAAATTAGTGGGAAACCACAGATGATGGCAGTGTAGTTTTCAGATATAAAGAGAACTTTTAGGCAGTGTGAACACAGGGTACTTTTTTTGCTGAGCAATGATCACCCACTGAAAACCAGGCCCTGGGGGAACAATGTAGTGATTGCAGTATACTCACTGTATACAATTAGATTTCCTGAAGCAAAAGCTTTTAAAAACAGGCTATAAAATGTATTTTTATTAAACCTATTTTCTAACTAGATGGAGAAATTTCTCTTGTAATTTTTAATTTTATAAAGTCTGTTTCCCCTCCCCCCCGCCCCCCCGGGCCAAGAGGAAAAAAAAAATACCTGGGCCTTAAAAGCTTAAGTATAACAATTTCTTTTTCTGTCTCTAAATGATTAAATGAAATTTCATCCATTTAGTAACAGTGATTGTAGCGGGATTAGATAATACTGGTAGAGAGATACAAAGAAAAATTATAATGAGGTAATAATTTATTTTTACTCTTTTTTTCTGTGTTAAAAATTCCCAATACATTCCAATCAACAATAAAAATAATTGCAAAGTTGTGTCTTGAAATGGAAATAGATTTTATTACCAAGCATTAACGATTGTTTTTTAAGTCAGCCACTAAACCTTTTAAAACTTCTTGGTGACTGGCTATTGCAGCAGAAATCAGAATATTAGTCTATGGCTTTATTTCAGAGGTCTCTGCCAGTAAAGAGGCACCGTCAGTGCAGGACATTTTGGGATGTGCCAATTCCCAAAGTGAGGGCAGAGAGACCTCTAGAATTAGAACCATAGGCCCTGTACTCCCTGATAAGGTAGTAGAGAGAGAGAGGTTAATTTTTACCATGCAATCAAATATAAAAGAAGTTGAAGTTACTCTGAATTATTTTATGTTTGCTATAAAGCTTACCTTCTGAAATTTCAGTTGGTAGTAACATCTCGAAACAGGGTTTTCCGTGACAACTTGGATCATATCTAACTTAGAACAAAAATTTTTCATGGTGGAACATCTAAGCTGTTTTAACATTAGTAGTGAATTTTTCAGTATCTTCCAGTAACTTTTACAACTTCCAGGTTGACTTAAAGGGAAAAAACTGTCCTCACTCACAGTCTTCTATCCCTTGGTCCACTCTCCCCCTTACCCCCATCCTCCTGCAAACCAGCAGCAGCCTCTGCCTTCAGGACCTCTGCAAAGACAGCGCCTGTGGGTTTCACTCTATCCAATACCAGGGCTTGAAGGCTTTTTTTTTCTCTCCAAGGAATAAACAAAATTTCAACTGTTACAGATGCAATGCAGTTTCATTGCCACAATTTTTTTCCCTACCATCTCATAGTCTGTAGATGTTAAATTACAGATTACAATTTAATTTGAATACTTTTAGAGTTCTTTATAGTTGCGGGTTTTTCTGACATTATTTTGGGTAAACCAAAGGAAACTCTGCACAAAGGCATTAGTATTTAGAAGAGGCATTGCTTACAAATTAAATCAAAAGAGAAAGTCACTCGAATTATGTGCACTTCTCATGCTTCCAAATTGACAAAGTAGAAGTAGTCAGTAGTTTCTGCCTCTGCAGATGCCGTTCTTAATTATATTTTGCCAGTGACTCTTCTCTACCCTGCATTGTCTTATCATTTGTGCTATTCATTTGTTTTTTTTTCTTTCACACCAATATCTTTGTACTTTTTTCCTCAAGATTAAAATAAATCTGTATTGTCCTCTATTTTTTTTTCTGTGCACCATCCTTCAGATCATATTTTTATCATTTGTCAGCTTAGTGTTAGCTTTTAGCAAGAAAATTTAGTTTGGGTGCACTTTTGCATGAGGGTGCATTTATAGGTATATGAATTAGGAAACATTGAGATTTCACTTGAGTTAAGTAAACTAAACCTTTGAAACTGGCAGCCAAAAAAGACATTAGTTTTCTAGTTTTTTCTGTATGAAAACATATTTTAATATTTGAGAATGATCAAATGAGAAAACTCTAAATAACTAAGTGAAGATTATAGCTCTACTCTGTAATGTCCAGAAGTAGTTCCTGCTGAAAGATATCCATACTGCTCTAAGCCTTTAAGAGAAAAGGATTCTTTGAAATTTAGGCACATATTTGGGGGAGGGAAAAGGGAAAGAGAAGGATGTAGGAATGGGAAAAAGAGATAATTTTTTTAGATTCACATTTTTTAGTTATTAAGTATTTGTTTTAATTTATCTGCCAAACATTTTCTCAACAATCTACAAACGAATACTCTCTACTTTCTACCCACCCCACCCCCAAATTATTATGGCAACTTTTGCCCAGTTTCCCAGGAGAAACTCAGTGTCAGCAATAACAGAAGACTGAGATATGATTGTGAGTCTGAGAATTTTAAGGAAACACTCAGATAAGCAAAGTGATATTTATACACATAAGAGGCAGCCATTATTTTTAAGGAAAACAGTGAAAGTAAAAGTCGTTAACTCAAGAACACAAAGACAAGTAAATAAGTGCCTTATTTTCCAGCTCATATAATTATCTATGGCATGCATATTTCTATGCATGCATTTAGAATTTGTCTGCTGACCCACCATTTGGAAAACAAACAGGCCACTTAAAGAATGTCTTTTGGATTTATTTTTACCAGAAAGTCTCCTTTTTTTTAATGCCTTTAAAAGTGTAATGTTAGTAGACAAAACTTTGATAATCAAAGCAGAGGATGATTTACATTGCAGAAATGTATTATGAAACACTTCCATTCTTTGCCCCGTGAACTTTGGAGAAATGAAAATGTCTAGCACTCTCCACCTTCTTTTCTCTTCTGGAATTTGACCTGTAATTTAAATCTTGTTCCTCAGCAAAGTACCTGGCAGCCTCCTTTTACAGCCTTAGTTACCAAGCAATTCAGAGAACTCACTGTCCTAAAAGGACAGAACAATAATGTGTTTAAATAGAGTAGAGCATAGACTGTTTACAAAAAAATACTGTTAAGTGGTCAAATGTTCTATGCTTCTTCCTCTGTCCCTCTTGAAGTGGAAAGAGAATGAAGCTGGTGAACGTGAGGCAAGTGGCAGCTAGAACCCTCGCCTTATATCCTTGTTTGCCACGGGACCCTAACAGAGCAGTGGGATATGTGGATCCCCCCTCTGTCCATCCAGAATTGCCTTAAAACAAGGACGTTGGCTGAAGGTTGATCTTGGCAATAATAACACATTCGTTCTTTCTGGGCCAGTACAAAATGATGGGACAAACTTCAAATTTGAATTCTAGTATATTTCTTAAGCTCAAGTAAGGCTTGGGAAAGAAGAAAAGGGTTGTGGGAGTCTCTCTTTTAGTGTTTACAGCACTTGGATGCTTGACAAACAGGGAGCATCAAGCTAATTGTTCTTGAAGCAGGAAATCTGTAGTAGAGGAAGCAGGTGTTGTGTGATGATTACCATATTTTGAAATTACCGTACTATTTTGCTCTTTTGAGTTTGACCCTGAAATAGTCAGTAAGCTTTTGAGAATATGCTGTCCCTTTTATCTATATACTAATACTAAATTAGTTGATTACGAAGGAAGGAGAAGTGCTTAAGTAAATCTGAAACCAGATAGTGTACATGCGGCAGTGTTGACAGTATCCATTTTTCTTTATTTCTTTTTATTTTATTTTCGACTTTCAGCATTCCATACTTTCAGAAAACTTGTGAGTAAGAGTGAATTCTTATTTTTCAAATTGTTTTCAGACATTTCATGTTCATGTAAAGTTGGCTTATTGATTTCCTGATTTTTCTTTATTTTTTTGTTTTGTCCATTTTATTTTTAATCAGCTACATCAAATGGGTCTTTGGAGGGCCTGGATAACCAGGAGGGAGGGGTGTGCCAGACAAGAGCCATGAAGATCCTCATGAAAGTTGGACAAGGTAAAGACCATCTGCTGCTTCATGAAGCCACTATAATCTGGTTGAACCCCCCAGCTAGTGTGGCACCAGTATTGCTAACACTCACCTTCAGTCACTCTTCAGTTTAGTTTTGAAAGCAAACCTTTCTCTGCACTTTGAGCCACAGAGATGTCGCCAAGTCAATGTAACAGACTTCTTTTATTGAAGATAACAATTAAAGTCAGCCAGGTAGAATATCTATTGCCATATATGTGTATATATATATTTTTTCCTTCTTAAAAGCAAAATGCCTCTTTGGTTCAAAATTAAAATATCCAGAATGAAAACAGTTTTTTGCAGTTTTGCCCATTTCTGCATCTTGACTACAGAAGACTTTTGTTTGTTGAGCCTTTTCACTTGTAGATAACCTATTGTGCAGAAAGAATTATTCTTCTCATTAGAAATTGGTATAGTAGTCAATCAACTTGCTCAGTTAAATTGAAATGTCATCTGCAATGCTCTGCCTGCCAAATGCAAGAATCCCTATAGTTTCCACAGATGGCCTCACAATCTAAACCTTTGAAATAACTAGAATAACCATTTCGTTTTAAAAGGAACATTATATTCTTGTATCTCATAGTACTTTGCATAAAGAGTCTTATGTTCATTGCTATTCATGCCTCCTGAGATGCATACCCAGCTCCTATAGCTAGATCTTATCAGATGTCTATGCTGTAAGTAATCATTTGTTTTTCATATAGATGCAAGTTCTGCCGGGTCAACCAGGCATAATGATCCAACAAGACATCCAGAACAAGCACCTGGTACAAATGGGAGAAGTTCAACAACGAGTCCCTTTGTCAAATCGAATCCAGGTATAGCAGCATGACCTGTGTGTGTAGGTCTGTGTGCATCGTACACTTAGTATCTCAGGAGGTAAAACAGAGTCAAAGCGCTTCCATACCAGTAGGGTTAACTTGTACTAACCTGAAGTCAGTAATCATCACTCTCATTTGTTATTAATTACTCGATAAAAACAAAATATTTTATTTTTACAAAGGTCCTACGTTCAAAAGAGTAGAATTCATCAAACGTCAGTGCTATTACTAGCACTACTCTCTCAGACCAAAGTTATTTTCATTGACTGACACTTTATCATGCTAGTTGCAACACTAGCTTAAAGCCAATGTTAATGTATATATAATTAATGTTCTAATCCCTCATTATATCTAAGCCACAAAGAGCCTGATTGATCCTCTTGTTCGTTTTAGATTGTAACATCTTAAAGTATTGCATAATGTCATGTTTTTCAGGTGGTTATTTTTGAAAAAATGTTTTTTATATTTTCAGTGTAAGATAAGCTATTAGATAGATCCGTGGCAAAAGTTTAGAATACTAGATAAAATTGGCTGTCATTTAACTTTATTTTCTTAACAGTATTTGAACAAAGCTATGTATTTTTTACCATGCTATTAAATTTGTTATGTGGTAGTTGCTGAGCAGACGTCAGCAGTTTTGTATTAGGAATCTGTATGCCTGGCTGGTAGTCATGTGAATTTAGCGTCTGTAGCAATATTCTATCTCTTTCCAAGCGTTAAGGAGGGAAGTTGTTATTTCTAACTTTCAATGACAAGATGTGTCAAATTCTTGTGACAAACTGATAAATGGATAATATAATGATGCCAGGCAGTTTTTTAGTGCTTAACATTTGGGTTGGCAGTCTGTTCAGCGTGAGAGTTTCTGCCGCCTCCCAAATGTATTTTAAGTGTAAATCAAATAATACAAACGAGTTACGAGTCGAACATTTTTCTAGCCCCTCCCCATCTCTCCTTTGGCGTTCTCGTGTGCTCTGCCAGTGGGCAGGGCTTGTGTTGAGAGTGCAAGGCAGTTTGGATTCCCAGGAAGCCACAAGTTCTAGAAGGAAGCACAAGAGTAGTGCAGCATGGGTAGCAAACCCTGACGACCTAGAGAATCGGCCACTTCCTTTTTTTCTTTCTGCCGCGGCCACACGCTGGCTGACGTGGGTTAAGACACGAGGCAAGATCAGGGTCTGGCTGTCACAGCCCATCAGCGTGGTTGATGGATGATGATGTATGAAAAGGAAACGATGTGCTTTGGGAGCAGCGTGAAAATCCGACCTAGAATCACATCTCCTTTCATATCGATTGCTGACTTCTGCCTTTTACATTTAGCTATTAAATGAGGTAATTGGTTTGTCAAAGTCTAGCTGCCAGTTAAATCTTTGGCCCTGCTTAATTTTCACATTCTGAAGGGCCCTAAAAGCAGCTCGTCAGCACTCGGGGCAGTGATAACTGTTCTTTCTCAACTTGTGCAGGTTCTAGCACAGACGGCAACAGCGCCGGACATTCTGGGAATAATATCCTCGGTTCCGAAGTGGCCTTATTCGCAGGGATTGCTTCAGGATGCATCATCTTCATCGTCATCATCATCACACTGGTGGTCCTCTTGCTGAAGTACCGGAGAAGACACAGGAAGCACTCACCGCAGCACACGGCCACGCTGTCACTTAGCACGCTGGCCACGCCCAAGCGCAGTGGCAACAATAATGGCTCCGAGCCCAGTGACATTATCATCCCCTTGAGGACTGCAGACAGTGTCTTCTGTCCCCACTATGAGAAGGTTAGCGGGGACTATGGGCACCCGGTGTACATAGTCCAGGAGATGCCTCCCCAGAGCCCAGCGAACATTTACTATAAGGTCTGAGACTTGGCGGTGCCTTCGCTTTCCCGGAGGAAACTTACTGTCCCGCTGCCGCCAGCCCGTGGAGGGTTTTGATGACCCCCTGTGTCTCGAGTGGACTGACGCACGGCGGGGGAGAGGGAACACTCCTTCTCGGAAAAGCCCTGTTGAGTTGGACAGCTTACCTAGTCTGTAGCGTTTCGGCCGTGGTGAATACAGATGCTCAGTGACAGCTGGAAGACTTGTGTAGAAGACGCCCATGCGGACTGCAGCGCTTGCCTCACACCTCTCATCCTCGAAGCCATGTGCTGCGGTCACTCAGGCCTACACAGAAGCCAAGGGAAGACAGAGTAATTGGTAGGTGAGAGAGAGCCTTGAGCATCCTGGGTAGGTGCCCCGGGATGCCATGCCTGGAACCGCCGTCTTCTGCCTCGGCTGTGCCCCTCGACTTGTCGCATAGACTTCTGGCTGAGTGGGGCTTTTAAAGAGCTCTAGCCTTTAGTCCTCACTGTTGCACACTCCTGTTATCCAGGGCTCTGCAGTACTTCACATGAGAGTTCCTCTCACGCCACATTCTGCATCACTAATGGAACATTAATGTTTGAGGTCTCCTACTCCATCCATTTACAACAACAGCTACAGTTGAATGGGTAATACGTTTATAGAAACTCTGCTAATCAGGAACCTTCCAGTCAGATGCTAGGCTGTCAGCCGAGGAAGACTAGGAGTTGGTGGAGGGAGTGGGTGGGGGGAAAGGGCTGTCTGCAAATGCAGTTCAACGCTGCTGCCTCTTAAACAGAAAGTTGGGAAGGAGGAAAAAAGCCCAGTTAGGTAGCACAGCACTTTGGTTTTGCAAAGATATTAAGAGGCAAGTAGGAGACACAACAGTACACACAGTGGATTAAGGTGCATTTGAAGGAAAGAATTCACTCTTATCAAATAGCAGTGTGCAGGGAAAAACATAGTCCCTCTTCTCTGGGTGGAACAAAGGGGCATTGTCAGCAGAGGAACAAACTTGGAGAGGGAAGAGAGAAAGTAGGCCGCTGATGGTAGGTTCCGGCAGGACTATTGCGGTACTGGCAATAAGATGCACAGCTCCGAAGCTGTAGGAAAGTCAGTCTGCTTTGGATGATGTCTAAAGCAGACTCAGCTGCTATACTTATCACATTTTGTTAAACACAGGGAAAGCATTTAGGAGAATAGCAGAGAGCCAAATCTGACCTAGACGTTTAAAAGCCAAAGGTCAAATAGGCTGCAATTCCATCATCATTGACGTTATTAAAGAATTCTCATATATAAAAAAGGTAGGTCAGATTCTCCTGTCCCCGCACTGTCCCTTCCCTTCCCCTCCACCCCAATCGAGCCTTACAACACTTTGGTTTATGGTGGTGCTGTCCTGGCTGCGAGGACCACGGGGTAGGTACTGAGCGAGGCCGCAGCGTGGGTGCTCTGTGTCAAGGTGAAGCACATATGGCAAACCTCTTAGAGTCCTTAAGACAGAAATAAATTATGATGTCGAGGGGGAGAAGGAGGATAGGACATATTTATAATAGGTATATAGAACACAAGGGATATAAAGTGGAAGATTTTTACTAATATATATTTTAAGATTGCACACAATATACACCAGAAGATGTGAAATTCATTTGTGGCAATTAAGTGGTCCCAACGCTCAGTGCTTTAATGAAAAAAAAAAAAATTGGACAGCTACTTCTGGGAAAAACAACATCACTCCAAAAATAACAATAATGAGAGCAAATACAAAAATAACCAAGTCCTCTGAAGGCATCTCACGTAACTGTAGACTAGGAAATGCAAGCCCCAAACACCAGGAAATCGATGTTACTGCATCATATATTTAACAATGACAAGATGTTCCGGCATTTATTTTCTGTGTTGTGTTTTCCCTTGCCTTACGGCTGAAGTGTTCGCTAGAATCCACCTGGTCACGTGAGGGGGTTTCAGCTGAGAGTTTGGCTTTAGCTCCCTCCCTTTTTCTCCTCCTCTCAAACCCCTCCCTTTTGGGAAACAAAATGAGTAAACAGGAAACCTACTTTTTATGTGCTATGCAAAATAGACATCTTTAACATAGTCCTGTTACTATGGTAACACATTGCTTTCAGAATTGGGAGAAAAAAAAGATGTAGCAACAGCATTTTAAGGTTCTTGAACCTCCAGTGAATACCTGCAAAAATGAGTTGCAACAAAAATTATTATTCTGTATTTCCTGAACCTGAAAATGATGTTGGTCCAAAGTGCGTGTGTGTATGTATGAGTGGGTGTGTGGTATACATGTGTACATATATGTATAATATATATCTACAATATATATTATATATATCTATATCATATTTCTGTGGAAGGTTGCCATGGTGACCAGCCACAGTACATATGTAAGTCTTTCCATCACCCCAACCTTCTCCTTTATGTGCATTCATACAAGATTTTCTTGTAAGCCATCAAAAATTACCTTTAGGATGGGGGAGAGGGGTGAGAAGGGGAAAAATGGGAAATAGTCTGATTTTATGAAATCAAATGTGTGTATCAGTTGGCTACATTTTGGTTATATGCTAAACTGTGAAAAATCAGATGAATTGATGAAACGTTACCTGCAACCAATTGAAAAGTGTTCTGTGCGTCTGTTTTGTGTCTGGTGCAGAATATGACAATCTACCAACTGTTTCTTTATTTGAAGTTGGTTCAGCTTTGGAAAGTTACTGTAAATGCCTTGCTTGTATTATCATCCCTAGTCACTCGACTTTGGAATTTGCACCATAATGTTTAAGTGAAGATGCTGTAAATAGGTTCAGATTTTACTGTATATGGATTTGGGGTGTTACAGTAGCCTTATTCACCTTTTTAATAAAAATACACATGAAAACAAGACAGAAATGGC
Source organism: Pteropus medius (assembly GCF_902729225.1). Taxonomy (NCBI): domain Eukaryota; kingdom Metazoa; phylum Chordata; class Mammalia; order Chiroptera; family Pteropodidae; genus Pteropus; species Pteropus medius. Next base: position 5,901,107 of record NW_024342475.1, read on the forward strand.
TTTTCTTACCCAGATTGTGTACATAGAGCAATGTTGGTTTTTTATAAAGTCTAAGCAAGATGTTTTGTATAAAATCTGAATTTTGCAATGTATTTAGCTACAGCTTGTTAAACGGCAGTGTCATCCCCCTTTGCACTGTAATGAGGAAAAAATGGTATAAAAGGTTGCCAAATTGCTGCATATTTGTGCCGTAATTATGTACCATGAATATTTATTTAAAATTTCGTTGTCCAATTTGTAAGTAACACAGTATTATGCCTGAGTTATAAATATTTTTTCTTTCTTTGTTTTATTTTAATAGCCTGTCATAGGTTTTCAATCTGCTTTAGTTCCACATTGCAGTTAGCCCCCAGAAAATGAAATCCGTGAAGTCACATTCCACGTCTGTTTCAAACTGAATTTGTTCTTAAAAAAATAAAATATTTTTTTCCTATGGAAAAAATGCCTTCAAAGTATTTTCCTTTTCTTTTTTCATTTTTCTTCCTTTTTCATTTGTTCTTTTAATTTGCCTTTTCCTACTCTGTTCTCTATCATTATAGTTATCTGGAGTCCTCTGCCTGTGGGCATTTCTGTGCCCATTTTTCAAATCAGGACATGCACATAATGTGAGTGTTAATCTTGCAAAGAGCCGTGAGCCCACTGGTTTCCCCATAAAACTATTAGGAAATGTCTCTAGTTTCACCCGGATTGCACAGTCTGAATAGCGACCTGCAAAGCGAACTACGAGAGGAAAGAAGGGAAACACACTTTTGTTATCTCAATGCTAATCCAGGTTGATCTAGTTTCCATTCAAGCAAAGCAGTTTGCTATCGACAGCTTCATTTTTCTTCATGAAATAATCCCAAGAGGAAGGAAAAAGTCAAATGTCCTTTGTAAAAATTCAACATCGATTAAAGCATGTTTTGTGATACTGGATTGAGGTGAGCCAGAGGCCAGCAGTCAATTCAACCACATTTCCAATGCTGGCCTTCCTGGGGAAGGTGACTGGGTACTTTTAGGGTTGGGAATGTTTCCCCTTGCTCTTGGGGCCTTTGGGGTCTTAAGACTGAGATCACCAGACTTCCCTCAGGGGACATCTTCACCTGCAGGATCTGAGGGTAGCAGAGTAGTCAGGGCAGAGGCAGCTCAGATCTCTATCTACCGTCACCTCAAGTTAATCCTCACCACAAGGCGTGGGGTACTTCAGGTAGGGTGGTTAAGAAAGACCCCTGAATTAAGAAAGCAATCCAGAAGTTTTTCCAGGCCCGACTGAGTTGCCCAAGATCACAGTCCTCACAAGTGAAAAATGAGGAATTTACATGCCTCAAAAGCTCCCTGGGAGATTCTCACAAAAGGCTGGTTTTGGAAGCAGGGATCTCTGCAGCATCTGCCTAACACAGTACTTATATCAAAGAAATGTTTGTCAAATAAATGCTCTCCCTTAAAAATTCTCCAGAGGTCCACAGTTTTAGCTGATGCTGGAATAGTAGTTTCATCTACTCCAGCGTTTTATTTTGTTGCACCCAACTGCCCCTCCATTGCAAATCCAAGTTTAGTGGCACAATTTATAGTCAGGTCACTAAGCTGAATGCTGTATCCTGTATACCAAGATCACTAATAATTAGTCTGGGTAAAAGAAAAAAACAGCGAAGTACTGCACTTTCAACTTTTACTTAGTGGCCTCTATTACAATTTAAATTACCAAATACACTATGTCCCTGTGTTCCACTTTGTTTTTGAAAACACGTTTTCCAAATCAAGTAAGCCAAACCCAAAGAAGAGAGATTGAAAATGGGCCCAGTTGTTCTCTTCAACGGGCAATAAAGAATCTCACATAGCCAGATGCTGTTTGTTTTGTCTGAAAGGTGAGCCCGCCGTGGCAACATCACTGCGCTGCATCACTGAGTGCTGTTCCTGCCAGCTGGCCACTCAGAACAGCTCTTGCTATTGTCAGTTCCCTTTTTGGTAAAACAGTTGCCTATTCAAAGACTATGATAAAGGTTCATGATGGAAATGAGAAAAAAAAAAATCAATAAAATATCAGTCACTAGACTGCAGCTTCCTGTCAGTCTCTGGACCCAACCCAGAGAAGAATCAGCAAAAGAAGTGAAAAATGAAACCCAGAGGAGTAAATTTAATTTCCTAATGTATACAGGAAAGGATGATTACCCTACTTTTCAGTGTGATAACAAATAGGTCTTCGGGTGGCTCAAAAGGCGATAGAATTGCTACTCTAGTGCAAAAGACACTAACTTGGGTATTATATTGCTTTTTTTGTTTGTTTTCAGTGGATTTGAGATTATATTTGCAATATTTACACTGTAGACATACACAAAGGCAAATTTTCAGGGTTGTAATAGAAAAGACTATTTTCTACCTCTCGTTTAGAGACAGAGGCATTTACCAATGATTGGGGGAAGTATTAAAATACTATATTTATTTATAATAAAGTATAGAATTGTAGGTGGATGAATCAATTTTGTGGTTAAATTCTGCTCCAAAAGCTAAAGATACATTCATTCACCTCAAGATTTTTATACTGTGATAAATTGATTAAGAGAATCTCCTAAAAACCATTCTTCATATAAAGTTTTAATTATATTTTAAAAAATAACCAACCCCCTCATAAAAAATCTCCATATATCTATAAGTACACAGGATGAGGGAAATAATATTAACAATACCAACATAGTTTGTGGCCTATCATAGATAGTTGATAAATATGTAAAATGAATCGAAGGTGAGACTTGACTTTCAGCTCTATTTCTGCTACTGATTGCTCTGGGGCCTTTCAGCGAATCTCTTCACGTTTTCTGCCTTGAGAGGCAGGGACTCAATATATTGGAGTCCGCTTTTAACTTTTTATGGAATTTGAAGCAAAGCCATCAGCATTTTCAGCGGTGTAAAAAGTATTTTGATGCAAGCTTCTGTTTGTCCTGTCATCCCACAGGCAGAGCTCTGAAGACCACTAGAGTGGTTCACAGTTAACCATTGTCTGCCTTGAGGCTACACCAGACCGTTCAACCACCTCCATCACAAACCCACATTAAGGCTCAGAGCTTTGCTGTTGGTTCTCCATCCTTGCTGGCATCAAAACTCAAAAAGATCCAATAGCTAACAATTTACACATACTAAGTAAACTGCAAGCCATGCTCTTGTGTTTTCAGACTTTTATGCATAAGTGTTAAGTAGATCTTTTTTCTTTATTTCAACACATTTTCAGGTTACTGTAAGCAGGTCTCCAGCTTCTACTTAAATATTTCAGAAGGGCCCACTACGCATCGGCCAGGTAGCTGTTAGATGTTGGTAGTGGTCTCTTCCACCAGCTAACTTAGTCCAACTTCACTTTGTCTTTCTTGTAGACTTGAGCTTTAATTTACTTCATTAGTAGTTAGTTCTTTTCACGCTGATATCTGGAATATACCCTTATTACTTACACCTCTGATTCTGTATTTTGTGGCAAAGAACTGTATAACCGAAAAAACATCTTTTAGTTGATAATAGTGCTATTATTTCCTAAGTGCCATTCATGCTTAATAAACAGATTAGAATTTGTACGTGTGTTTTGTTTTTAAAGCCATGGTGATTGTTTTAAAAAGTCCGAGAACAGTAGGGGAGATCAATGTCATCAAGAAAATTGCTTAAAATCAATTGAAGGCAAACACTACTAGATTCCTCCGCAGATACATTATTTTTGTACAGTGGCTTCATTAATACAACATTAAAAGACCAAATAAATGTGGTAGAAATTAATGTCTAGTTCTAGGATTCTTCAAGTAGAGAAAGAGGGGAAAAACACTATGGGAATTGCTCGGGGCTTCCTACGTCTTTCATCCTGGTCTGGAAGTAGTTGGTCTCTTAGTTCTTTATCATCTGGGTAATCAGCATACTACTCAAGATGCTGAGAAAGATATGAGAGGTTTCTATAAACATAATCCAAATTTCATTGTTTTACATGTGTAATTTAGCGTAGTTTGGATTCCTTTCCCTCCTTTTGATGATGTGTTATTTGACGCGGAGAGAAAGCATACAGCCCTGGGACATCTCTGTCTGGAACTTCTGGCTCCTTCCATGATCCCAGGCAAACTGCAGAGCTGCTTCTCCACATAGGCCAACCATCTTAATGTGAGTTCTTTGGGATGTTCATGGAGACTTCCTAAGGTTTAACTTGATTACATGCATCTAATTCTGAAGCGTAGCTTATAAAACATGACAAATTCCAAAACATTATCACCGTAGCTTATCAGCACCAAATATAGGTTAGTAGAGAGCAATGGTATAGAGGCAGAAACCCTGGTTTCAGCCATTCTCAGCTAGAACTTTTTAGACTAGTCCATGACACAAACAACAAGCCTACCCAAGCAGACTCATGCTTATCTATAAGTCTAGAAGCTTCTATACAGTGAACACACACTTTCTCACACACACACACACACACACACAAATGTGTTTATTTATCTAATGTGCATCTACTTAGTCCTTTACATACGCCAGGCGGTGTACTAAACCTTGGAGATGACATGAAGGACAGAATTTCTCCTATTAGGGGGTTCCTAGTTCAGTCAGCAATTCAAAAACTTTTGTGAATAACAATTAGGCCTTTCAGATCACTTATGAAAGGAAGAAATAATGATCATAACCTCTCTGTTTTATTTTTGGAGCATCTTTTGAAAACAAGTACTTGTCTATTAGGAGCCTTGTTTTCATCCACCTATATCTTCTGTTACTGTGGGTTTAATATTGAATTTGATTCCTTTTAAATCTTTCATTACATATATGCCAACTGAGTGGCTAGATGCTAAATTTAGTATAACTGTTCTTTAAAACATCCTAGGAGTTTGCCTTAAGTGCCTGACTCTGGCCTTAAAGGGCAAATCAAAATGTTTCCAATTGGTTTCCAGCCCACATTACAATGTGTGTGTATATCTGAAAGACTGTTTCTTGGCTATAATTGGTAGTTTTCTTGTAGCTAGTTCCGAGGAAGAAATTGCAGAGAGCTTTATGTCTGCTGACAGTAGTTAGCACTGAGCTCAAAAGCAGCAGGAAAAAAAAATGATTGAGCATCTGGGATGTTTGCCAGAGTGACCTACGAGTTATGGGCAGCATAAGCATTTCAGCCGAGCAGACACAGGGCTCCTCCTGCAGAAACCCAGGTCTCTGCCTTTTAACTTCCCTCCTTGTAAAAGGGGAGAGAAAAGATAAGGGGCTCCTACCAACTCCCTTAAATATTTCAGATAAAAATAATGACTGTGTTAATCTCACTTTAACTTACGAGAATTTATTCCTCCGAACTATTGGCCTAGTGTCAGGAAAAGACTGGAACACACCATTTTCCAGGAGCACAAGTATCAGAAGTTCATATTGTGTGTAGCAGTCACATACAGGTTTACAAGAAAATGTCTCCTGGACATGATAGAAGCACTATTCACTCTTTCCAAAAAGGAAGCTATGGTTTACTTTGCCAAACGTAAAAAATACACCTTGATGTTTCCTTCTCTCAAGCTCCCTCATCACACACTGTGAGGACAGGGTTTTGGCTGTAGAGAATTGCCAAATGTGGGATACATCAGAGTTTGTGTATAACGCACTGAGCAGGACTCATAAACCTTTGTGTGCAGTGATTATTAAAGACACAGAGAGAAGCAGCTGTCATTTGAAATGGCAGCATACTTCTCCTCCTAAAGAATGACCTGGAGGGACATACTTTCTTCTTGAGTCACTACCACCTCAAGGACCTGTGAGAGAATGAATTAAAGTCATCTGGCTTTCCATCCCCCTGTGCACTTTTTTTAAGAGTCTCTTTTATGCTAACTTGAAGAACAGATTTCAGAAAAGTGTTTGAAATCTGCCTACAGAATTTTTTAAACAGCATCACCAGCCAAGCAGGTACCGTGATTACGACAGTGATTAAGCAGTTTAAAGAGTCTGGTTCTGCTTAATAGGGTTGCCCTAGCCTTTTATAGGCCCAAACAGAAATCCTTTTAGAGAACTTGTTCTGCAGTCCACCATCACCACTGCTTTCTGTGATGTATCTTGATTTCAGATTTTGATGTTTATTTCTGACATTTTAATATGGCTACCTCTGAACGACACCTACAACAAACCTGAAGTAGAAAGATGGGAGATCTAGGTGGGACGCTTTTTATCATTTTGGTTCATTTTATTTTCCTTAGTTTTTGACTTTGAAGATTTTCAGATACACAGAAAAGTTGAAAGACCAGAACAATGAACTTCCACATATCTACCATGTAGATTTGACAACTAACATTTTGCATACATGGGCGTGCTTTTTGTACACACACACACACACACACACACACACACACATACACACACACACTTCCCTTGGCCGAAGTATTTGAAAGTAGTTACAGACTTCATGAAACTTTCTTCCCACGTTTCAGCATCTGCAATACCATTATCAGTCTTGAGAAAATTAATGAGAATTTCGTAATATAATCGACTAATCTTGTTATATTTATCTTTTTAACTTTTAAATTTTTTGATAAAAATAATGCTGCATTTGCACTGGTAAGAAATTATGTTTTCTTTCCCACCCCCTCTCCCATTCCTCAAAATAATCTTCATGAACAGAATCTTGTCTATTGGTTTAGAAAAATATTTTATACATATATTTATATAAAAATGCATGTTTTTAAACAAATGATCTCTATAAAGATCACCCTATGTACATTGTTCTATGTCATGCTTTTTTGGTAAATAATACATCTTGAAAATTCTCATTCGTGCATTCAGATCTCCTTTTTTTTTTTAACAACCACATAATATATCACAGTTTACTTAAACAATCACCCACTAGGAAATTTGATTTTTAAGCTCCTATACCTCGTGAGCATCTCATGGTTAATGGCAGAGACAGCGGGGCTCCTCAGTTAATGTACATACTCCTCTATTTCCACCAGCCTCACTTGCAATTAAGTTAAGGGCAATGGCCCAGAATGGGAATGATGTGAGAAGGATAAAAGAGCAGGTATGGGCTCCTCATGCTCCCCTCCTTCCCTGCTGTTGCAGCTGAGGGTGTCACAAGTTCTAAAGGATGCAGTGCAGCTCAGAGATGATGGAGGCTCAGTCAGCCTAGGTTCTCAAGCAACTGTGTGGGGCAGAGCCTCCTGCCTACCAACCTGTAGCTATGAAATATCATATTTACATATTAAATCAGAAGATTTGGAGGATTATTTGTTACAACAGTATGCATCTACCTCTCCTAACTTGTACATGCTTAACATCTTGAGGTATTTTTCCAAGCACATACTTAAGGTGAATTCCTAGTGGTAGATTGCCATACTAAAGGGAATGCATGTTTGAAATTTTAGTAGATACTTTTAGATTGCCTTCCAATTTCCTTTTTTTTTTTTTTATGGTTTAAATACATAACTTATGCTCCACTCCATTGCCTTCCTTCTCCAGTTTGTTTACATGTTAACTCTGTGATATGCTTTAAAACCTACAAGAGGCAAAGAGGATGAAAAAGATTAAAACTAACAGGAGCTTTTTGTTTGCATGTGTGTTGTATTTAAAGCACCACCTTTTTAAGTAGCAATTGTTAAGACATTCTGTATCACTTTGATGCCAAGTTCTTGGAATTAAAAATAAGTCATATACATAAATATCTATCAATGATAATTAGTTAATTTGCTACAAATACAGGACCTAGTATTTGCTAGTATGTCCAGAACCTGTTCTCTTGAGCTATGATCTGAGATCATAATGCAGAGAAACATATTTTTGCTTCTAGTAGAAAAGATGTCTAAGTATAAGCCACTGGATCACAATTAGTTATCTTGCTAATGTATCCAGGATCTAACAGAAATTTCATTTAGTGAGATTTAGGTAGTAAGTCTCTCGTGAATCTCATAGATTTTGTTACTTCTGTCTCTGTTATGCACTTGGGCTGGGAATGAGAAGCAGAAAGAGGATGTGTTAATAGCTCTGTATAAACATCGTGAGACATGGCTTTATTTAGTTTACCTCATATTTACTAAGTGTCTCCCCAAATGACTCATTATTTGCCTAATGCTGTGCTGGAAGCTTTGAAGGAGAAACAGAAAGCACCTAAGATAAAGCTGCTATTGAAGTAGTAATCACAGCCCAGTACTTGAATTTTAGTTTCAGGGGGAATACATTCTTTTGAGGTAAATAAATTTTGTTTATTAAGAAAATAAAATTTTAGAAAAGAATTATTTTAAAAATTATGACTCTCTACTAAACTAGTTCTGTAAACTTTGATGCCCCATTTTAAAATAGAGCTTCTTGACAAAGACAAATACTTCACAGTATCACTACATGTGGAATCTTAAAAAAAAAAAAAAAAAAAAAATTCCTGCTCATAGAACAGAAAGTAAAAAAGTGGTTGCCAGGGGCCGGGTGATGGGGAAATAAGGAGAGGTTTGTAAAAGGGCACAAACTTTTAGCTATAAGATGAATAAGAGATGAATGAAGTCTGAGCATCTAATGTATAACATGATGACTATAGTTGATGACACTGTATTGTATAATTGAAATTTCCTGAGAAAGTAGAACTTAAATGTTCTCACACTCCTCTCCCCAAATGTGAAGTGATAGCTAGGTCAATTAACTCAATAGGGAGGATGCTTTCATAATGTATACATATATCAAATCATCATGACGTACACTTTAAATATCTTACATTTTTTTGGTCCATTATACTTCAATAGAGTTGAGAGGAAAAAAAGAAAAGAAAGAAAAATAAAATAGAGTTTCCTGTATCCAAAGCCAGAGGTTCAGATTCAATGACTGGAGTGTGACCTAAAAGTCTTCTTTTCCCAATAAGCATCGAAGATTGCTGATGCATAACTAACTGGTAACATCCTGACATTTTCTCTTTCATGGGGTAATTTTAAACAGGGCTTAGTCTCTTCAGTTAAAGGACGTAAACGCTCTAATATAATTACAGTTATTGGATAAGAAGGAGGAATGGGGATGAGGAGATATGTGTGCATATATTTTTTTCTTTGGACAATAATTTAGAACTTCCTAGAGCTAGAACTGGAACTTAGATTTCAACCTCCCTAGATTGCACTGCATGAGTGGTTGTCCACTTTGTCTTGGGTAAGGCCATCCTAACCCTCGAAGCCTCCGTTTATGAACAGACACTTACTCTCTATGTCTTTTCAATGCCCATTTAGGCCTCGCCTATCTGCACATATTACAGATGGTTTGGAAATAGAGATTAAGCTAACAGATCAGAGACTTTAAACAGAGGGGCTGGCAAAAGATCAGCCCGTCATAAAATGGAGAAGTTGGTTTGGAATGAGTTTAATGCACCTCTGCTTCATTCTTCCTCCCAACCATCGAGGGAGGGTCATGGTGCCTCCTACGTAAGCCCCCTTGGGCTTGCACTACTCCTGGCTGGCCCCCTTGATCCCATCGCTACACTGCAAAGTTTGCTTTGGCATAGAACACACCAATTGGAGTCTCCCTGTTTAGTATCTCAGCTCCTCCGCCCCCAAATTTCAACGATCTAATCTGATGAACAGTTTTTAAAGGTTAGAAAGCCTTGCTCAAGAAACACGTGGTTTATTTAACTAAGGCCTTCTGAAGACTATTCCTATTTTTCTTGCTTTTCCTAATAAAATGTCAGCTCATAGCAAATCAATATAGAAATATATTTTTGGCAATGAAAGCCTCTCTGTAGCATTCAAACTGTGCCTTCACTGTCCAGATGTAGAATTGGCTTTGGCTGTAGTTCCCTAGGACAGTAAGGACCATGAATACTCTTAATTTTTTCTTATAAGCATTGAAAAACTGGACGAGGCTTTTAATTATTGCAGCAAACACGATCAATAGCTAATGAAGATAACCAAGAAGAGAGAAAATGGAATCCATTTGTTTTCTCCCAGGCTCTTTTCCTTTCTTTTTTGCCAATTTCCACATGCAGGGAATTAGCTCACAGGGCTTACATTCTGTGGATCTGAGCTACAGGAGGTTTAAACAGAGCACTTTAAAAATACATTAGAAAAAGATTATATAGCAAGAAAGAGCAAGCTGGACCGGCCACTGATATCTCCCTGCTGTGTTTGGAATCCAGTGGTATGCAACTTAGTGCAATGTTGCTCATCACCACACCTTCCCTGCTTCCTGCACCGTGCAAAATCTGCAGGTGGTGGCTTTTCTGTGCAATCCAAATTATGCAGTATTTGGTATGTTAAGGGTACTTTAAAAAACTTAATGCTGTCACAGTGATAGCTTTCATGAAAAATAGCTGAAAGTGCATATCTTTGGCGATGGATGGCAGTAGTCATCCCGCTCCTATTCACCACGAGTTTTTGAGAAAGCTACTTAACCTCCTGGAACCTCAGTTTACTCATCAATGAAAAGAGGTCTATTAACATCCACCTTGAAGAGCTGTTGTGTAGATTAGCGGAAGTAATATATGTAAATGGGCCTACAAGAGAATAGGCACTCAACAACAATCTCAGAGTGTCTGTATTTCAAAATAGTTGATCTCAGGACTTGGCTTTGTGATGGATTATACTCTTGACCACAAGTAATCCCATGTTGTTGATTTTTTTAAAAGCTATATCTCTTTTACTGGACATGCAAAACATTAATATTAACAACATTACATTACATATAGAGCATCGTTAGATGGCTCTAAATGAAGGAGAAAACCATTAGCAATTTTTTTTCTAGAGTAAGGAAAGGACAAACTCTCTTTGCACCTCACTTTCTGCCTTTATTATTTAAGCCAATACCGATATATACTTTATAGTAAGGTGCTCTTGATTCAAGCCCAAAGTAAGATCTTGTTTTGTTTTTTTTTTTTTTTGGTTTATATAATCAATCAAAATACGTGGAGCTATAATAATATAAAGGTGAACATAGAATATATTGTTGCTAAGGTTCCTGCTCATATGTTTGTATTTCACATTTGCTAACGGCAGCCAAACAGCAAAATGTTCCCAAACACAGCTAAGAACAAGAATGGAGATGTTCCCAGATAGCCACTGAGTTGCAGGGTTAGTGGACGGTGATAGCTCTGCATCTGGACACAGCCACAATAGTTTGGTTTTCACAAATTGGTAGAGAACCTGACCATCTTCACAGTATGTCTAATGGGTGTACAAATTCTCCTCTAACCAAGCATTATGGGCTGAAGAGTGTTTCCTCCCAAATTCATGTTTTGAAGTCCTCATCCAAAAACCTCACGATGTGATCATATTTGAAAACAGGGTCTTTACAGAGTGATCAAGTTAAAGTGAAGTCATTAGCCTGGGCCCTATATAATCCAATATAACTGCTGTCCTTATGAAAAGGTGAAATTAGGACACAGACACAGAAGGAAGAGATTGTGAAGACCCAGGGAGAAGATAACCATCTTTGTAAGTCAAGGAGAGAGGCCTAGATAAGGTTCTCCCTCAGCCCTCAGAAGGAACCAATCACACCAACACCTTGTTCCCAGGATTCCAGCCTCCAGAACCGTGAGAAACACGTATCCATTGTTAAGCTTCCCCCCCATCTCTGGTGCTTTGTTACCTCAGCTCTAGCCACCTAATGTACCAATTATCTCCCTCAATTATTTCTTGGTCTGAAAGAAATGCTTAGATTCCTTGTCACCTGCCTTTCATAGCATATGAAGCCATGCAGGTATGAGAAAAAAAGATGCTTTAGTGGAAAACTAGACATTATCTAGGGCAGGAGCTGGCAAATGTTTTTTTTGGGGGGGGGCAGATATCACACATTTCAAGCTTTGCGGGCCACAAGGTCTCTGTTGTGACTACTTGATCCCGCTGTTCGGTGGGAAGGTGGCTGTAGACCATAAGTAAACAAATAGGGAGGCTATGTTTCAATAAAACTTTACAGAAACAGGTGGTGGGCTGGATTTGCAGATCCCTTGAGCAGAACTCGCTAGTGAGCTGATTCGTGCCTTTCTGTGCCTTTGAACTAGTGTATAACTCTGTAACTGACAACAATGCGGTGCTATCTGAAGACATGCAGATAAAGTATATCCAGTAAAGGTAGGAGTTCAATGGACTTGTCTTCCTCACTGTTGAAGAAGCTGACTTTGCCTTCATTGGCACATTTATTTTAATATTTCTGACCTAAAATGATGTATGTTCTTCGTATTCTCTTTTAAACTGGTTGTTGTATCTTACAAGTTCTCTCATTAACGTGCTAAGTAAAATTTTCAACATGTGTTAGTTTTCATGTCAGTAGGAGAGCCATGATTCTCTTCTATTCTACTTACTTTTGAAAAAAAAAAATTCTTTAACACTGAATAAAGAGATTATGTTATCTGGGCAGATTAAAATACCAAGAAGTCCAAGTGTATGAGGCAGTGAATAATAAAGTTTTAATGTAGCAGGCTGTTCCTTTGTACTGGATCTATGAGTGCCAACTTAGAACCTGGGCAACCAAACCGAGTGATGCAGAGCTTGGAGCAGGAGCCTGGAATTCAACAGATTTTGGCCTGCATTCCAGATGACAACTTCATTGTTTGTGACTTTGAGCATCTCCCCTAAGCTCTAGTCCAAAGTTTTCTCACTGTAAAATGGGCATTGTAGTTGTAGCAACCTCATGAGATGTTATAGGAATCAAATGAGACAACAAATATAAAAAGATTTGTCATAATGTGCAGCACATTCTAAGATCATGGTAAATAACATATTAGTTGATTAAACACAGGCAGTTATTACCATGGAGACAAGAATGAGGACACAGAAAGAGTTTGCAAGCATATGCAACATAGCAAGGAAAAACTTTTGCCCTATTCTTAATTTTATTTGGGTGGCAGCATTAAATTTTTAGAGAGGACTGTGAGCAGAAAGCAGCGCTACAGCCAGGAATGCAACTTTTTCATATCTTCCAAACTGACAATAGTCAGGAATTTTCTTAGAAATTTTTTGCCAATGATTCATACTTGCAAATTTTATGATAAGTAGGTAACAAAAACACTCAGTCCCAAAGCTATTTCCACAAAGGGTTAGGGGTAGGGACACGCTGTGTTGCTTCTGGATCCAGCGCAGCCAGAGAAGTTTCTGAGTCCAGAAAAAGTATGGGGTTCAGATTGCAACATTAAGCTAAAACAATATGGTCTTGGAAGCCAGAAATTTTGTCTTCTTCAGGATTGCTGTATATTGCCTAGCTTAGATATATGCTGACTATGCATGCATCGTCTCAAAACGTTATATGTTACTTAATTTTTACGCATTTATTTGAAGTAATTGTTTTTTAAAATGATTATATTTAAATGATGTTTCAAAATGTCTGTACACACCGAAACAAACCCCCTCACATTCAACAAATATGGGCTTCCGTTAGGGCTACTGCTCCTGGAACAGTATCCATCAATAAAGAACTCTTACAGAGGCTCTTACACAGTGGCTCCCTAGTTGCCAGGTCAGTGGAAGTTACCCTAGATGGAATGCCGGTGCAGCTCTGTTCAGGGCTGGTGATCAGAAGAAGGGCAAGGAAGCCTTGTTGCCAGAGCTTCCTTGTGATTATCATCATAAGTGATGTGTGTTCGTGCTGTGTGTTCAGCTTCATTTCTTGGGGTTCTGTGTTTAACTCATGCCATGAAGATAATATGCTACTTTTGCTTTCACCATGAAAGAAACAGACAGATAGCTGTCATTGTGTTCCAAACGCAAGGGGATATGATACCTTAGCTCAGATCAAGACAAGGAACCAGCTAAGCGTTTTCAGGTAAATTCAGTTAACTCAGCATGAGCTCAAACTCTCACAATCCTGCCCCTGGCCAAGCACAGGCTAGAGGCACTGTTTGTGACGTTCTTTCAACCGTAAGCTAGTTATATGTTACACAGTTACCTAGTGTGAGCACACACACGAACCCACACACACACGTGCACACCATACACACACGCACCCTATATGCTGCAATAAAAGTTTCACAAAACATTTACCATTATCGTATTTGAAGTAATCTAATATTTTGTATACTTTTTGTTTTATTTCAGTTTTTTTTTTTTTTAAAAACAGTCTAACTCATTTTATCTATTTCATGACTTTTTCCAACTTCCTGAGGGTCAAAACCCACACTTTGAAAACCACTGGTAGAGGAGTTTCATGATTCTCAAAAGGAATTCAAGGTAATGTGGGCATTAAGTTAGGGTCATTGAAGCAGTTAACAAAGTGAGAAGTATTCTTATATCCACGTAGTTTTTCCTCTTGAAATCTCGCCTTATAATGAGCACGAGATTTTAACTGAGCTTGTGCCTCAGTTTTCTTCTCTGTAAAGTGGGAAAACTAATAGTACCAACCTCATAGGTTCACCATGATGGTTAGATAGATCAATAAAAATAGAACGCTTGAAACAATACTGTCTAGAGTAAGATTGTTAACTTTTTTTGTTATTATTATTGTTGTTATAGTTACATATAGCAGATTTAGCAAATGGGTAAAGGTACAAGTAATTTTTTAAATGATTATTTCATTTTTAAAAAACCATACTGAAGATGAAAGCTTTTGCTTCCTTTCACTTCCCATTTTAGGGCAACCATTAAAAATTGCAATTATAACATAAGAACAAATTAGCAGCTCCCACGGGGTTTGTCTTAATAATCTTCACCAAGTTACTACTGACACTGTTTCCACATAATCTATTATTAGCACAATAAGCTGATGAAAAGAATATTGGCAAGCCCTTATTTTATAGAAACCACAAGTTTCATTTCTGTTGTTAAGACCTCCCCCAAAGGCTCAGCTAACTCTGCCTCTTGTTTAATTGAACTTCAGGACACATAGAGGCTCAGGTCCAGGACTGGGCTTTGTCACCCGTGATTCAGGATCTAGGCCCGTGCCTGCACTCTGTCACCCAGGATGCATTCCTGTCTTGGGCTGCAGGAGGGCCAGGGGTGTTGGCCTACCCAAGGTTTACATCTATGCAAAGTTTCCTGGGACAGGATCGCTGGAACACCAGAAAGAGACAGTGCTCATCAATTTGATTCAGAGCCATGTACCAAGGTCTGAGGGGAGGTCTGATTCAGACACAGCTTTGGCATTGTTTGGGTTGACCAACTGGCACAAGCAGCAGAGCCTTCCACGCCAACAACACCACTGGGCCCATCTCGTGCAGCAACCACAATGGCACTGCCCTGGGCAAGAATGTCACGGAGTAGGGACTTCAGTGGACACCTCTGTGACTCAACAACAATGGGAAGCTGTTTCACAGTCAGCTTTAGCAGTGGGAGGAAAATGGTGATTATGTCCTGGTAGTCTCGACAAATTTGTTGAAAACACATCAGACACTCCTACATTCGCTAAGGAGAATTTAAAAAGCTTAAAAGGGAGGTGGACACGTGAGAGAAATACTGAGTCATGAGCAGAATCAGGAGCCCATTTACCTCTACTTTAGCGTGATCCTACAAACACAAGTTACCTTTTAATCAGCCAGAGCCAGGATTTGAGGACCCACAGAGGGTTTGCTGGACCCACAGAGGGTTTGCTGGATATTATTCAGGGATCCCTGAACCCAGACAGAAAACAAAACCAAACAAAACCTGAATCTTTATTTTCTCTAACCTCTAATTAAAACTTTGCATTTCATCAAATAAGACAGAGAAAGACAAATGCCATATAACCTCTCATATAAGGAATCTAAAAGAAAAAGAAACTCACCAAGTTCATAGATACAGAGAACAGATTGGTAGTTGCCAGAGGTGGGGGCAGAGGGTACGGGAGGGAGAAACAGGTGAAGGGGACTAGAAAAATTTAAAGAAAAGAAGGAACTTAGCATTTCCCACAATTGTAAATAGAAGCGTTTTCATTTTCAGCTGCACCTTTTCCTTAGAGGAACAACTTTATTCTACCACCCCTTCGTGTCATATCGGGACATTTGGTTGGCTTGGTCATATAGGGCATTTCTAGAGAAGCAGCTTAGTCAGGGAGCAGGCAGGTAGCAGGAACCCTCCGGCAGCCAGGAGTCGGGCCTCTGAAGATGAGTCAAAGCAGAGATGGAAACTTCAGACATAAGAAGTAGAGATAAAGTGGAGAGAGCCCAACAGATTCTAGAAAACCAGAAGTCAGAATTAGATAAAGAGAAATGCCACAGAGCCTGGGCTTTGTAAAGTTCCCACAGCCTTGGGCACAGCTGACTCAGTCCCCAGCTGATTCAGCCCTGGTGGGGCTACTACCCCCCACCCCCAGGCAAAAAGTAACTGATTCCAGATTCCAACTGGCCCCACGCCTCAGGCTGCAAAGGCAACCGATGTGACTCTCACTTCCCTTAGTGAAGGGGAAGCTAATTTTCCATTTCAAAAAGATTGTATCACAGCTGAGGAAGAATAATTTCTGTACCTAAGAGAGGAAGTAAAACAGAAGTTCTCAACCAATTTTTGAGCCAAGGACTCCTTTAGCAGTCTGAAGCCCAGAGACCCCTCCTCGGTACAGTGTTTTAAACATTATAACATAAAACACATAGGATACCAAAGAAACCAATTGTATTGAAATGGAATTATCAAGTGATACCAAATATCTCGAAATACGGTAATCAAAATACTACAATAATTGTGACACAGTAATACCAACGCCTCTTTATTAGCTCATTAAGTAGCAAGATCTGTGTGTAATTCAGAAGTAGTATGAGTGGCAATGACATTTCAAAGTATTTGCCGAAACTGCAATGTGCTGTGAAAATATCTATATTTCCTGTCGGTAATAAAGCAACACTTTATGTCGCACATTCTTTTAGGGAAAGAACGGCGTGTTTCTCTCCTTCTCATAGAATAGTGTGGTGCTTACAAGGAGGATTTCACTAAAAAAGCAGCATTCATGGATGCTGCTGATGCACTTAGAGTAAAACATTCCATTTCTCAAGTTGAAAACTACAGGAGGAAAGTTGCTATATAGCAATATTAAAAATGACTTGAACATGTTGTTTTGGTTAGGAGTAGGGGCTTTGCTCTCAGACTGAGACTGCTGCAATCCTGGCTCGGCTCTCTCTACTCCCTTTGTGACCAGAGGTAAGTGTCTTTACCTCCATCAGCCTCAGTTTCCCCTTCTGTCATCAAAACAGCCCTTAGAGAATTATTATGAGGCGCACATGAGATAATGCTCTGAGGCTCTTGACATGTAGCTGAGCACATGCTGCATACTAAATACATTTTATTATTTTATTTCCTGGTACTAAGCACAGATACTAAGCACGTAATTTGCTTATAAACTCCTAAGCTGGCATTAGACATGAATGGAATTAACTAAACTCTATCTTAGAGTGTTGATAACGGGAACATCAGTAAGGGTGGCTGGTCTTTAGAAAACAGAGGGAGGAAATGGGCTGGGTGGAGAAGGAGCCTGAGTAAATATCAGAGACTTGAGGGAACTGGTTTGGCCCTGAATCCTGGGAGATTGGTGAAATATCCGGGGACAGAGCACAACAAAGCAAAACAGAGGAGAAACTGCGATGGTCACTGGCATAACTGGAAATATGAGAAATTTTATTTTTCAATGAAAATATTTTCTCTAGAAATAGGAAAAGGGATGCTTGTGAAGATAATGCAGGAACCATTTCCTTTTTTATTCACTTTACCATATTCAAAGCAAAAAGTATTTTTATTTGACTTTCCTCAACACAATTCATAAAATTAGAAAAAGTTGGGCACAAACAGTAGGGAGCTGAACACGCACTCCCTACTTTGTAGAGCCTCCACTTCTCAAGACAAAGCCATCTAAAAGCATAAATAATATTAACATAGGGTGGGATTCTTTGTTTGTTTTTATCATTGATGTAATCAATAGGATTTTATTTGGACCTAAATAAACTATCTAGTAATTATGAAGACTGGTCTAAAAAGCTCTTTTCAAACCGAACTTACACGGAAAGACAATAGACCTGGAATAGCTAACACGATATTGAAAGAGAACAAAGCTGGAGGACTGACACTACCTGACTTCAAGAGTAACCATAAAGCTGTGGGAATCAAGACTGTGGTGTTGGTGAAAGAACAGACAAAGCTGTCAACAGAACAGACTGGACAGGCCAGAAATAGACCCACATAAATACAGTGAACTGGCTTTTGACAAAGGAGCAAAGGCAATATAATGGACAAAAGACAGTCTTTTCAACAAGTGGATGGAACAACCGGACATCCAGCACCAAAAAAATTAATTAGACACAAAATGAATCACAGATGTACAAGAACAATGCAATACTATAATCTTCTAGAAGATAACATAGGAGAGAACCTAGATGACCTTGAGTTTGGTGATATGTTTCAGATAGAAAACCCAAAGCACAATTTATTAAAGAGATAATTGATAAGTTGGATGTCAATAAAAATTTTAAAATCTGCTTTATAAAAGACAGTGTCAAAAGAAAGAAAAGACAAGCACAGACTGAGAAGAATATTTGCAAAAGAAGAATATATAAAGGACTGTTATTCAAATGCTCAAAAAACACTTAAAACTCAACAATAGGAAAATAACCTGATTAAAACATGGTCCAATGACTGTAACAGACACCTGTATAGATGTATAGATAGCAAATAAGCATATGAAGAGATATCATATGTCATCAGGGAAATGCAGATTACACCAAGGAGATACCATTACACAGAATGGCCAAAATCCAGAACGCTGACAACACCAAATGCTGGTGAGGACGTGGAGCAGCAGAAACTCTAATTCGTTGTTGGTGAGAATGCAAAACAGTTCAGCCACTTTGGAGGACAGTTTGGTGGCTTCTTTACAAAATTAAACATACTATTACCATACAGTCCAGCAACTGTGTTCCTTGGTATTTACCCAAAGCAGTCAAAAACTTAAGTTCACACATAAACCTGCACAGATGTTCATAGAAGCTTTATAATTGACATCTTGGAAGCAACTGGGATATCCTTCAGTAGATGAATGGAGAAATAAACTGTGGTATATCACACAATGGAATATGATTCAGTAACAAAAAAAAAAAAAATGAGTTATCAAGCCATAAAAAGACATGCAGAAAACTTAAATGCATATTACTAAGAGAAAGAAGTCAATTTGAAAATGCAACATACTGCATGATTCCAATTATATGGCATTCTGGAAAAGGCCAAAATATGGAGACAGTAAAAGAATCAATGGTTGCTAGGGGTGGAATGAATAGGTAGAGAACAGAGGACTTTTAGAACAATGAAAATACTCTGCATGATACTATGATGAAGGATACAGATCTGTATACATTTGTTCCAACCCATAGAATGTTTAGCACTGAGAAAGAACTCTAATGTAAACTACGGACTCTGGGTAACAATGATGTATTGATGCGGGTTCATTCCGGTTCATTGAATGTAACAAATATACCACTCTAGTGGCAGATGCTGATAGTGGGGGAGGCTGCACATGTGTGAGCCAGGGGGTACATGGGAACTCTCTGTACTTTTCCCTCGAATTTGTCGTCCTAAAACTACTCTAAAAAATAAATTCTAATTTTAGTTTTTAAAAAGCAATGTAACGTACCTTTTCTCCTTGAGATTTCCCTGTACGTGCCAATGGTTTTAATATTTTTGTAATCATCTACTACAGGCTCAAAACTGTAGTAAGAAAATAGCACGAAGAAGCAAACGCACAATTCCAAAATGTGGGGCTTTCTGCAGCTAGGTGATGGGATTTCCACACAAGTCAATGACACGGACAAACAATGACCAAGGAAGATGGTTCTAGCTGACAAGTGACTTATAAGTCATACAAATGAAATATAATGTATTGACCTTGTTTGGACTTCGATTTGAACAACTTAAGTGTAAATGGACATGTTTGAGATGGTGGGGAAACTTTTTGTGGGTTGGGTTTTAGATCACTCAATAACTTATTCATTTTGTGGGGTGCGATGATGGCCTTATAACCATGTAAGAGAATCAGCATGCTAGTTAGAGATTCAAAGTACAGTGGCACGCTCTTTGGGATTTCCTATAAAATATCTGAGCAAAGAATAAAAAAGTCTAGATAAAGCAAATATGACAAAATTTCAAAATCTCAATAACTATTAAATTTGTAGGATGAATATGGGAGTTCATTACACTACCTTATTTTTAATATGTATTAAAAGTTATGTAATAAAAAATGTTTTAAATTCATCTTTGATTTTCCCTCTCTGTTCAAACTATTTCCCATGTTCTCTCAAATGCGATGCTCTAAAAACCTGGTAAATTGTCCTCGCCTTTCTTCTTCTACTCCTGTGCCTCAGTTCTGTCCTTCCTGGCTTGTCTGGGCTACTGGAGGCGCAATACCAATGAGCATCCCTTATGCTCCAGGACCTCTGCCTGAAAATCCAGCAAAGCCCAGCTATGATCTCCTCACTCTCCTTCTTCAAAAGAATAAAAACAAAACTAAAAGTCAGTCAAACAAACAGAACCTTATTTTCTACACATTCAGGGTTTCTGAAAGATAAAAGAAGTTCATACCTGTATATAGAATCTGGAGTGAAAATCTGGTCTTTATTTAAGCAAGATATGCTGGAGAGCTGGCCTTCACCTTGAAAAGTAACACTACTCTTTTAATTTTCTATTTTTCACCTTTGAATTCTTGAGTTTGTTTGCAAAATGAAGAGCTAAATAATCATGCTTGGATCAATTTCAGAGTTAGTACAGGCAAACCCTCTTTTGGGCTTTGAGTAACAGCTTCTTATTCACTCCTATAGTATTGATGGGAATTCTCTGCTCTTTGCTGGTGCTGTGTCTTTGCAGGCAGCCTGCAAGGAGTCCCTTTGAGAAGTGAATGGAGGGTTTCAAATCTCTTTTTATACTAGGTCAGAAATGTGAGTTTCTCCACGTATTTTTTAGGACTGGTTTCCACACCGTTATAGTCAATAGTTGTTATCAAAGTGATTTCTCCCCAGTAAAATCATCTTGTGTTGTGGCTATCCCCTAACCATGGCTGATGCCAGAAGCTGGACTGTTGCCTGCAGGTGGATTTTGAAACAGGGTTCCATGCCTTTCATGTGCTGGCACAGGTAAAGCCCTGTGCCCAGAATAGATTTCTAGAAGCACCTGTGAATTCTGCTCACACACCTGCAAGGAACTGATGTTTTTAATATGAACTTGCATTTTGCACTGTGTACCATAAAACATGGCAAAAGTGCTTCCCGCACTGACTGCAGATTCCTAAAGAAAGGGGAGCTTTTAGCTGTATAAGGTTGTGTCTACAAGGTAACACGGTAAAAGAAAATTGAGAGTAATCATGTCGGTCACTTTAGGGTAAGTTTTAAAAACAATTTGTCAACATTTTTTAGTCTATAATATATTTTGTCTTGGATTCCAAACTATCAAGGTGTCAACATAATTATTTCTGAAACAGATAAATAGGAAAGCTATAGGGAACCTATTTAAAATTGGGGCACAGAGAGTCGAGTTTCTGACTTTTGTAGAAAAGTCAGGTCTGAACTTGCCTTCTTATGTTCTTGCCACATTCCACCTGTCCCCAGAGGCAGGAGTTTCAGGGATGGCTGGCCCTGTCAGCCCCATCTCTGCCTATCTCCCAGTTCCTTTTTCTAATTTGTTTTTGTTGCTTGACTACGTTAACTGCTGCCTCTTTTTCACAGATCTGGCTATGTTGCCCCTGTCTGAGGTAGTGGATGGGCAGTCTCTGTGCCAACTGACAGGCTGGCTAGCTCTGCAGAGCAAAGTGCTAATTGAAAGGCACTGTCATCACCTGGGGCTCTCGGTTGCCTCCTCCTGATGGCTGATGCTTCTGACAATCTTATCAGCCAAAGCTGCAGGCCCAGATTGGAGAATTGGGGACCTGTGAACCCCCATCTTCACATTGGCAAGGGGGCCTGGCATTCGTTGCAATGCAAAAGGTTGGCACATGCCCGAGGCCACACAAAAAATCTGGCATTTTCACTCGTGATCCAATTCCGATAGCTTCCAGGGCCGAGGAAAATACTTTGATTGTAACTTGTATCTTTCTGCTGAATCATTTACTAAGGGAACTGGGTTTGTCTACTTAGATAATTTGAGGGAAAGTTAAAAGAAGTTAGTTCTCTGTGCATTACTCGTGAGCTCTTAACTCTTATTTGGCTTCTAAAAGAACAGCTTTGAAAGGCCCTAAAAGAAAAACGTTTAAGGTAGCCCCCTACCCGCTGAGGGGAGATGCCAGCCAAGCAAAGGGCAGGTCTGAGGGGTCACTGGAAATAATGGAATTTCAAAAACATTGTAAAGGAGCTGTCAGGCCCAGACATGCTGAGAGGGGAATGACCTGCGGCTCCCAACAATTCAATGTCCAGGAGTAATGAAATGATGAGTCTATCTTACACAATGGACCTGTCAAGAAAAATAGTGTCGCTTCAGAGGAATCTTGGAAAGCTCTTCTTAGTGGTCCTTGAAGTATCAATTTTCAGGTGCTAAGTGGTAATTAAAGTTTGCAAGTTATAGTAGCATTCAGTGAAATTAGATCACGTCAAAGACCACAGAAGGGTCAGGATTAGTGTTCACTGCCATGGATGGAGCATTCCAACCACGCCGATGTTGACAATACTGTAGAACACTTTTAGGCTGAAAGGAGAATACATCTTTTTACTTCAAAATGCTCTGTTCTTGAGGGTTGAAAAATTCTCCTTTGAAGGAAGGGGTGGCTTTATTTACCTTTCAAACTCAGAGAAATAGTTCATTGTTGTAAAAAAAATTATACTTCATTAAATCTTTTATTTTTTCTTAAAGTTTGACTGCAGAAATTTTTTTCTCCAGATGCGCTAATATGCTTGTTTTATTTGATAAAGTCATATTACTTGTACTAATTCATAGTATCTCTACCCCTCCTTTTTTTTCTTTTTCTTTTTGACGTGGTTTCTGTGAAGCTAAAATCTATTAAAAGCACCATCAGAATAACTGTGGGTTAGCCTCAGTTTTTTGTCTGTTTTTTTTTTTAAGTATAATTATCCTTTGCCCTCATTACTTGAATTTTACTCTATTTTTCTCATTTTAATCATTTTATTATATCTATATATTTATTCTGAATATTTGTTTCAGAAAATAATTGAAAATAGATAAACTAATCTATCAGTAAAATAATTAAGTAGTAATAAACTAATACAAATTAAAGTAGATTAAGCCAGGTTTCGCCCATGCGGCTCTGCTGATGCGAGGACAGGTCCAAGGGCCAGTGGACCAGGATAGGTGTTGACGGGAAGGTTGTTTGTTTTATCAAGGAGTCAGAGAGATGAAAGCCAGAGGCAGGAGGAGGGTCGAGGTCACAGACAAAGAGAAGGTGGATCATGCATCAAATTAGAGTGACAAGAAAAGGTATAAACAGAGATTAGACCAAGAGAGCAGTAGCAAAGGAGGTTGAAAAAATGGAACAAGAAGCCAGGTGCAAGCTAAGGGACATTTGACAGTTTGGGAACTAAATCTTCCAATGCTGGTTATCCAGCCGGGTATTTGTTTTACATAGACCATGCCAGATAACATCTGCAAATATCCTTATGCTGACTGGTCAGAGAATGGGGCCCCCTGGGGCTGACTGGAGGAATAAAGAGGGGCTAGTGTGGCTGCATGTGCATCTGTTCTGTGATTAGGTGGGTGGACTAGGAGGCGCACGCTCCATCTACTGGAGCCACTAGTTAGCTCCAGCCTGTTGGTACAGTGGAAATGGGATGCTCAGAGTTGCCAGAAGTATGATTTTCATAAGAAAGCTGGGAATTATTATTATATGTTGCCTCGAATCTGTGAAACTGTGCAGGCCAAGAAGAAAACACCAATAAAAACACATCTGTGGACTGCATATGGCCCCAGGCCACCAGTTTGCATCTCTAAATTACAGAACTGCATTTTAGAGTTGGTAGAAGCCAAGTTTTAGTCTAGTCTCTGCCACTTGATGGGGGTATTTGAACTTGGACAATGACTATGGGGGCCTGTGGTCCCCTGGGAATTGTCTGTATCTGTACTTGTCCCTTGGTTTCTATCAGTACCACTAGATACTTTTCTAAATGCTTACGTCCAATTCTCCTAAGTGTATTTTGAGGTCTGGGAAGACAAGTGCTGTGGTTTACATTTCTTTGAGTCTCCTTTTTACACAACACTATAACTAACACATAATGAGAGCTTAACAAATATATATTGCTTAATGGATACATATTTGAATTGCCAAAGAGTATAGAGCTATTTATTTTTATATTCTTTGTATCTTTTCCCATTCTATAGCACCAGAACTCAGAATCTTGAACAGATGACCTCTGTAATTTTTCCTCATTTTTCATTCCTCATGTTCTATTTAGGTTATTTTCTTAAATAACTCTGAGCTGTACATTCTAATTCTTTTTAAATGATAGTAAATAAAATACTAAATTGTAAAATTATGTCTTATTTTTCAATAAAAATAAATGGATGCAACATAATGTGTTGTGATATTCAGGGATGCTAGAACCGTTACACACCTGTCCAAGTATGAAATCCCATCTGAAGATAAAGAATTTTCAGGAGGGACATTTTCCAAGTGTGCAGACGACTTCTTATTTTCCTCCTAATTTAGGAGATTGGATTTGTCCTGATTCGTCTGTTATTTATGGTGATCATAGGGAATTACAGAAGTTCTACTGTTCTGATATAAGACGTTCTAAGTAGGGATAAAACACAGCATTTTGGTGTTGTCCTCAAACAGCAATTTGCACATCCCTGAAAATACTTTCCCTACTCCGCAGTCATTCATTCATTCGATTTCTCTACAGCTGCTACCACCTTTGCATCTCTTCATTCTGAAATGTCTGTAACTGGACAGGCGCGGTTATGCTGTACCAATAATGACCACACCAACTAGGTGGATTCCAGCAACAAAAGTTAATATTTTATTCCTGCTCTGTGTCCTAAAGCCTTGCAGCCTGTTGCCTTTATGGTAAGTCTTCACTTAAAATCCTCATTGATAGTTTCTGTGAACTTTAAGCAAGATGACGTATAACAAAATCAATTTTACCATAGGTTCATTGATACAAATAAGAGTTAAGTTTCTACAGCATCTCATCAACAGTACAAAGAAATGACATTGAACAAAACAATGCTATTTGAGGACCTGCTGTACTCTGGGAGATGCATTGAAGAAGTGGCCCCTAAAACTGCTGAGCAAAAGGAAGAGGGAGACATGGTAGCCATGGCTGACTCTTAAAACTTCTGCTCAGAAATGAACACTTCTCACTTTCTATTTACATTTCCTTGACAAAGGTGCATGGGGCCAAAGAAGCATAATTCTCGCAGAGTGAGGGCTACCAAAAGGAAAGCCCTGCAGAGGGATCACCAGAATTTTTGGCAAACAGTAATACAATCAACCTCGATGCCTTTCGTGCTTCATGAAGCCTTTCCTTATTCTAATCCATCGTTCATAAACAAGCTTGTCTAAATTGTCAGGCCACCCAACTGAACACCCAACTTGCTTTTGGATAGAAAGCTCCAAAAAATACCAATGTAAATTGTTGGGAAGATAGATTAATTCAGTGTCTTTAGAGAGCAAGTTGGCAATTGTTAAAGTTTCAGATAAGCTATTCAACTTTGAGGCATATATTCTAGACAAATTCACGCTCATGTGCAGAAGAATAAGGGTAATCACCCCACAGCACTGCAAATAGATAAAATATTTGTAATGTGTTCATACAATGGAATTAAAATGAATGTACAACTATTAAAATGAGGGGACTAGATACGGTATATTCATGCAATGAAGTTAAAATGAGTACGTGATAATCTAAATGAATAATATAGATGCATATCAACATGAATCATTAGCAAAAACATACTATTGAACCCCAAACAGTAAGATTTAGAATTAGAATAACATACAATATTATATATATGGATACTTAAAAAGCAACACTATCTAATTTGTGTGTGTATATGCATGCATGTGTGTGTGTGTGTGTGTGTGTGTGTGTGTGTAACCTTGATGGGAAATACACACATTGAATTCCTATAATGACCGTCTCTGAGGATCTATGGAATAGGACACAAGATGCAAAAGCGAAAGGACAGTTCACATTACCAAAATGTTTTATTACTTTCTTTTAAAAAGATTAAAAACAAAAATGTTGGCATTTGTGGATTCTGAATAGTGGCTGCACAGGTGTTGTTTGTTATTTTCTATACTTTCTTGCAGTTTTTAAAACATGAAAACCAAGTTATTATATTTGCAGATATTTCACCTGTTTTTGTAATAGGACTTCTCCTAAGCATTTCCTCCTCCTCCTCCTGAAGTTTTTTCAAAGTAGACAGCTAAGTTTTTCTCCATGGCTTTCTACTTTTCATCTGCGTATCATCAGTGAACTCACTTATATTTATTATGCAGAATGTATCACCTCCCTTTTTTCTACTGCCTGAAATTTAGCACTTCAACCCATGGGCAGAGCTGGCAAATACTCAGTGTTACCTCATCTCGTCACTCAGAGTCGCTCATATTTCATTCTCAAATTACATAGTGTTTACCCTTCAAATATGTAGCTACTCTTAAAGACTGAAGTGAAATACATCAAGAGTTGTCAGATATATTTATCCATGGCCCAAGTGAAGAAATGATTCCATTCCCTTTATACCCATCACACTTCCAAATGTGTAAATTATGCCACTCTCCCGATATCCCCACCAAGCACACAGTGCAGGAAGATTCTGGGATTCATGCCAACAAAGCACCCCTATGCTTCAGACAAATGCAGCTTTCTCAGTATGCTTTTATAGGTAGCCTATAAGAACTAAGAGGATAAGAATTAAGGCTTATGTGCTACTCACCACTTTAATAAAAATCTTCATTTTTTTCCTACGTTGGAGTTAGTCAACAATACTCTTTCTGATAAATCTCTGCATTTTTCTTTCTAATCCTTGGCTGCTCTTACTCTGGCAATACAGAATGAGTGTGTGTCACCTGATGACTGGCTTTCCATAGCCTAATAGATGACTCTTAGAGCACTCCAACCGTAAAGTCAGCTTTTAAACCTTTTGGCTATGACATTGCTATTGAAACTCCTGCAGGTCACTAGTAACTTAAAACTCACAGCAAGAAAGCCAGAGGGAAAAAAGATATAATAAAGACGATTTCTTCACATATTGGATAACTACGGGAGTGTGGAGGGGAGGCGAGAAATGTGAGCTGTTGGCTCCTCCAAAATCATTTTTTCCTATCTTTACCTTTTGTATCAACCAGCCAAACTGCCTACCTTAGCCAAACTTTCACTCAATGCAGTTCACATCCTGGACAATCAAAAACTCCCCATGAATCTTTGAAACTCTAGAAGTAGCTCTGGCTGTGTCCTCTGTCTTCAGGATTATGCCATTGACCTCACGGCGCCAAACATCCTAATCAGGCTCATGACTTGAGCCAAGCTCTCTCTCCAGAACTTTATATTTCCATATCTAAGTGCTGAAAACATCTTCATCTAACTGTCCCACAGGCGCCACAAATTCAAGACGGCCCCAAGCTCACTTCAACAGCTTTCCACTCCAACCAGCAAAGGGCAAAGTGAAATGAACAAAGCTGACTCTATAGTCAGGACGCTACTTCTGGTGGTGAAGCCACTTATTGCAGCATTTTTTTTTTTTTCTCCCTTACACCTACATTCAAGCAAGCACGTGATCATTTTACTTCCTAAAGCAGGTTTTCATCCCTATCTACTTCAGGCCATCATCATCTCTTGTCCTGACTACTTATGAAACAGGCTCTAACTGCTTCTTCCCCAACCTACTGCCCCTAAAATCCATACTTTTCTAGTTACCATAGTAATTTAATTAAAACTCAGATCTGTCTACAGTGAGTATTTTTCCCAAGGTCTCCACTTGTCTAGAGGCTAAAATGTGTGGTTGTTAACATGTCATAAAAATCTCTCCAGATTTCTGCCAGTTTTAGACTTCACCTCCTTTAGAAAGCCTCCCCAACCCCTGGGGTGGGCATGGGCACACCGCTTTTGTTTTTTTTCCCCTCCCATAATAACACTGTCTTTCTTTATTTCCTTTCAAAATGTAACTTTTCAAACATTTTCTCTCCTTCATTGCTAAATCCAATGGCTAGTTCTATTTCTCCATCTTACAATAATTTCTCAGCATCATTTAATAAGCTTGCCTACCCCTTTCTTCTTGAAACAGCTTTAGCCTCGCTGTCATGAAAGCCTACTTTCCTGATTTTCTTTCTATTTCAGTCTTTATTAATTCCCAGCCTAATATGTGGGTTCATGACTCTTGCTTCAAACATTGAATACGGGGGGAAGTGTTTCATGATTTAATCATAGTCCTTTTTCTCTATTTATATTCCTTCTCTCTAGAGGGTCTCATTCCCTTCCTTGGCTTTACAAAAGGTTGTGTATCTTCATCCAAGACCTCTCTGTGAGCTAGCTCCTCAATGGCACTCTTACCTCTCTGTTTGACATCACCACTGGTGTGATAGCCCTATGGGTCAACATGGTTGCAATACATACCCAGGTATTTAATCAAACATTAACATTGGTGCTGCTGTGAAGGGTTCTGTAGATGTGGTTAACATCTATAATCACTGCATTTTAAGTAAAACTGATTTTTCTCAGAATGTGAGTGGACATTTTCTAATCAGTTGAAGGCTTTAAGAGCAAAAACTGAGGTTTCCAGGAGAAGAAAGAATTCTGCCTCGAGATGGTGCCATAGAAATTTTGCCTGGGTTTCTGGTCTGCCAATCTGCCCTGTCGGTTTCAGACTCGAGACTGCAACATTAATTCCTGCTGGAATTTCCAGCCTGCAGATGCAAGGATTTAATTTCTTAAAAAATTTATCTGTCTCACTGTCTATCCATCCATCTATCCATCCATCTGTCTATCTGTCCATCCATCCATCCATCCATCCATCCGTCCGTCCGTCCGTCCGTCCATCTATCTTTCCTTCCATTCATCCATCTATCCATCTATCTCTTTCTTGTTCTGTTCTCTGCAGAATCCTGACTTGTTAATGGCTGTCTCACAGCCACCTCAGACTTAACCTACCTCGAACACCCATACCCTGGTGCACTCCCTTCTCCATATTATTAGTGCCAGTTACCCCACAAAAGCAGGAGTCTTTCTTCATCCCTTCCTCCCCTTACCTCTGCCTATGTCCTAGTTTGCTTGGGGTGGCCGCTTCAGTTTGTTGATCCAGTGCATTCATTAATAGCACCCCTTTCACTCTCAAAATTGTTGCCATTTGGACAATAAATTACACATTTTATTCTATCACCAACTTCTTTAATTCTTCTCCTAAATTAAATCCCCAATCCGTCTATCTCTCTTCATCTCCTCTGCTACCACTCTACTCCATGGAATTCTTTTCTCCCGCCAAGCTGCTCTGAGAGACTCCTCAGTGCTTTCTCTTCCCTCAGCCTCACTCCGAGGATCGCCAAGATGGCCTCTGAAAATGCGGATTGTATCATTTTAGTCTTAAAATCTTCCAGCAGGCTTTCATTATCTTTAGAAAAATGAAATCCCAAATTCGTGCCCCATAAGGCCTTCACGGATCTTCATCTGGCCACCTTTTCGTTCTCACCTCCTTTCGCTCTTTCCTCAGTCACTAAGCTCTAGCTACAACATGTTTCTTGATCTGGCCAAACTCATTCCCAGTTTAGGGCCGTGTTTCTCTTTTAGTTTCTGTCTAGAACACCCTTCCTCTAGACCTTCAGATGCTATTTCCTTCTTGTCATTCAAGTCTATTTCAGGTACCACCTCCTTAGAAGTGCTTCTGTCCAAGGCGCTGTTCGCGAACCTCACCCGCCTCCAATATTCGCTTCCTGCCTCAACTATAGGAGTTGGAGAAGCAGTCTGCTTGCTCTCCTGGCCTCACTTGCATCTGGAGGGTGGCCACATGATGTGACTGTGGTTATGATATGCAAGTGAAGGCTTGGAGGATGTCCCCTAGGAAGCAGACGTCACAAATACTGTTCCTGTCCCTTCTTTTCTGCCTGAAACATTGGCAGCCTGTCATCTATCAGTCAGCCCTTAAATTGCATCAAATGAATAAATGAATTAATTTAATTGGTGGAAAAACATCGTCCTTTCACATATTAATTGGCCTGTGCTTCTCCCTGAGCAGAGAAAACAGGTAAAAAGAAAACAAAGTAAAACAAAATTTAAAGAAACTTAATGGTGTTTATAGTTAGCTCCTTCAGAGACAATATGCTATTTCAATTTAGAAATGGTGATAAGCTATCTTCTCTCTCTCCAGAACCCCCTCCTCCTCCTACCTTACATATATGAATCCTATATATATATCTGCAACATGTATAAGATCTCACACAAACAGTTCTCGGGCTCCATTTACCACCTAAGTACTCCATGACAGCACACTATTCCGGAACCTCAAAAGCTAACCTGGGCCAGCATTCCTCACTCACTCTAACTTAATTACAGCATACTCACAGCCAGAGAATGTCCTTCTCCTGCCTCTGATTGGGCTGTCTTAAGCCCTGGGGCCTTCACAGATGGAGGCCTAAACTGCCTCATTAGAGATAATTATAATGCTCTCAATCTTTTAGACTCCCATACCTTTTAAAAACTTGCTAAATTTGTTCAGAATTTTTTTAAAGGAACAGAGAATGTTTTCTTCCTAAATTTTCCTGGTAATTAGTATTGGAAAGTCAATTAATATGGGGCCTACCGCACCTTGCGTGCACTCCTAGAGAGCCAGGACAAGGCGTCACGATGACTGGGACCTACCAGGTCTTCGTGATTGCCGCATGAAGCAGAGTGCAGGTGAGATCTGAAATGTCATGTGCCCTGTGTTCTCAACTTGTAAAAACTATGTCTTCGAAAGCTAGAAGTTATGGATACCTGTGCTTTGAATAAGAAACTATGCAAGACATTTGCCACAATCCTGTAGGACGAGCATACTTAAAGCCATCTTACCTAATTACCTATACTTGGTCAGGAACCTTAAACTTGTGAGTCTAAACTTTGCTCTGCTTGGATTCTAGTGGTTGGTGAGAACTTCAAAGCCGACCTCAATTACAGACAGATTCGATGGTGGTCTCTATGGTATAATTTGCAGATTGCCAGGTAAGCACCCTAAATACCTTTCTATTTTCCTTCTGTAAAACCTTTCATTTCACCACAAGGTTTTGCATTATTGGACTGAAACCCCATTTCCCCAAATTTTAATCTGAATGAATATTAGATAATTTCCTTTGCAATAAGGAGCTAAAGTTAGGGAACTGGAAACTTGCACAAGAAATACTTCTTGACTTTAATAAAGTCAAGATGTGGAGATTTGCTTTCTTTTCTTATTATTTGTAGCAAACTTGTTCAGAATGAGCACTTCTGAAATAAATAAATATTAAGATGCTCTAAATTATCATCAGGGAGTTTTTTTTTTTAATGTGTTTTTATTGTGTTTATTGCTACTGCCGCCACTGTCATAATGGTTGTTGGAGTTCTTCAGGAGTAGTTTTGAAGCAGGGGACACTTCCAGGAAGGGAAAGCCTGTGATGAATTGTGTCCTCCCCAAAGATATACCTAAGTCCTAACACTTGGTACCTGTGGATGTGATTTTATTTGGAAATAGAGTCTTTGCTGATGTAAACATGTCAAGATGAGGTCATCAAGGTGGGCACTAATCCAATATGACTGGTGTCCTTATAAGCAGAAAAAATACCATGTGAAGATAAGAACACATAGAAAAAAGGCCATGTGACAATAGAGGTAGAGACTGGAATATTGCCGCTGTGAGCTGAGTAACACTGAGGATTGCTGGCAATGCCAGAAGCAAGAAGAAGCAAGGAAGGATTCGATCTAGAAGGAGTAGGGCCCTGCGGACACCTTGATTGATTTTGGACTTCTGGCCTCCCAAACTGTGACATGATAGATTTCTGTTGTTTTAAGTCACAACTTCGTGGTATTCGGGTAAGACAACCCTAGGTAACTGATGCATCATGATTAAGATCTAGAATGGCAGCAGAATAGCAGTGGCCTGTGGCCTTGCTCGTTGGGAAAGAAGAGGGATAGAGCGGCTGGAGGACTAGTGAGACATTATATTAACTTTAGCTTATTTTGTAATTTTGCCTCTAATTGGCACAGCACGATAGATTAACTGGGAAACCAAAGACTGGATGTGAATAGGTAAGAAATTTCTTTCTTTCTTCCTTTCTTCCTTCCTTTCTTTCTTCTTTCCTTCCTTCCTTCCCTTCCTTCTTCCTTCCTTCCTTCCTTCCTTCCTTCCTTCCCTTCCTTCCTTCCTTCCTTCCACCTCTTTCCTTTCTTTCTTTCTTTCTTTCTTTCTTTCTTTCTTTCTTTCTTTCTTTCTTTCTTTCTTTCTTTCTTTCTTTCTTTCTTTCTTTCTTTCTTTCTTTCCTTCCTTCCTTCCTTCCTTCCTTCCTTCCTTCCTTCCTTCCTTCCTTCCTTCCTTCCTTCCTTCCTTCCTTCCTTCCCTTCTTTCTTTCTTTCTTTCTTTCTTTCTTTCTTTCTTTCTTTCTTTCTTTCTTTCTTTCTTTCTTTCTTTCTTTCTTTCTTTCTTTCTTTCTTTTTCATTCATTTAATAAGTATACTCTCAGTGAATGCAGGGCTCATATCAGGCACGCCATACATACTTATTTCTCTTTGCTTTTCTCTTTTCTGGGACTGTAAGGTGGTGGGTAGAAAGAGTGGGAAACAAATAAAAGAAGAAAATAGGTAAAGAAAGAACTTGTACGTTGTGTGTGAACAGGGTGGAAACTCCCACTGCTGAACAGGGCAAGCACAAATCTCATCAAGAAGGGGAGTCTGGTCAGCAGCAATAATAGGACTTGGAAAGCTCGATATTTCAAGATATTTGGCTTCAAGAAACAGAACTTTTTGGAAATGTTCAGTAGAGAAAGACATGAGGAAAAACAAATTTTCAGCCATTCTCAGTTATTTGCATTTGTGTCTTTTATACAATAGAAATATAGATAAATATAATATGAAAGTTTGTTATACAAAGGTTTTAATTTATATAATAAATATACAATAGCTAAAAAATTTTATTAGACTTTAATTTTTTAAATAGAGAGTAATTGACTTATAACATTATATTAGTTTCATGTGTGTAACACAATAATTCAATATTTGTACATGTTGTGAAACGATCACTACAATAAGTCTAGTTAACAACCATCGCCACTTAGTTACAAATTTTCCTTGTGATGAGAACTCTTAAGATCTATTATCTTAGCAACTTTCAAATATACAATACAGTATTAACTGTAGTCACCGTGATATTTATTACATTCCCATGATTTATTTATCTTAAAAGTTTGTACTTTTTGATCATCTTAGACTTTATTTTTTAGAGTAGTTTTAGGTTCACAACAAAATTGAGCAGAAGGTACAGGGATTTCTTATATACCTCCTGCTCCCACACAGGCATAATTTTTACACTATCAATATCCCCCACCAGAGTGATATATGTGTTACAGTGGATGAACCTACAGTGTGACACATAATAATCATCCAAAGTCCATTATTTACATTAGGATTCACTCTTGGTATTGCATATTCTATGACTTTGGACAAATGAATCCAATCTTATGGTATTATACAGAGTATTTTAACTGCCTTAAAAATCCTTTGTGCTCTGCCTATTCATCTCTCTCTCCCACCTAGCTCCTGGCAAACACTGATCTTTTTACAGTCTCCATAGTTTTGCCTTTTCCAGCATAATGTATTTTAGTAATTTGAACAAGGTAGCAAGTGAAACAATGCCAATCCCCAAAGCAAAGTAAAATTTTTATAACAGTTGATGTTATATTAAATAAAGATATTTCTTTAAGTTCTGCTCACAAATTTTTGTAGTGCAGGTTAACAATTTCACAATATCACATGAGAAATAGATTGTGACTAAAGTGAACAAATATATAGGAATTATTGGCTAACAAGAATTTGTTTGCTTTTCTAATTATTTCGAACAAAACTGCTTATAAAGAAAACGTCTAGAATAAAGAAATATTAAGCTTTTCTAAAGCATTTGAACATATAGTTTCAAATTTTTGCTATTTTAATTCAAGACATTTGTGCATGTGGTTAATTTAGACTCATGTAAATATTACTTAATCTTATTGTGTTCTAGATTTCTGCTCAATATTTTTTTTCAGATATCAATACAGATGTCAATTGCTTCCACACTACTTTCTAAAAATTAGATTTAAAACTTGAGTACCACAGTAGTTTCATCTAATAGACAAAATGTGTTGAAGGAAATACAAATTTACAGTAGAAATACTATTAACTTTAGTGAAATTTAAATATAAGGATTTTTGTTAAAGATGACAATGTGGTTATCTTTATAGTAAAATTTCTTTAAATGAGTAAATAGCATTAGTAAATTGTTATTTTGAATTTCTCTTTCTCTTTAATTACAACATTTGCAATTAAAAAACATAGCCTAAATTCTAACATTTTTATTACCTTTCTTGGAAGAAAGTTTGTAATATACACTAAATGAGATCCAGTTTGAATATTAGCTACATCCTAAAAATTAGACCTACAATGACATAAATATTAGTTTTATTTTTAGATAACGTGTTTAAAACCCAAGTTCTAACTGAGCATTTTTTTTTTTTTTGGCAGCATTTATGGAACACTTTTTTCTGTAATTAGTTTCTTGTGATGACATCACTGTAATATATTAAGGTTATTTCCACTATGCATTTTATGAAGAAATGAAAGCACATTCAATGATATGCTGAATGTGACAAAAAGTATAAGAATCAGGCATATAAGTCTATTTTCATACTACCATCTCAGAACACTGTCCATGTAATATTGTTTCTAGTTTATACTTCTTAAAACGTATACATAGATAAACTATAGCTTATTAATATAAATCATTCATCACAGATTTACTGAAGCTCAAAAAAGCTAAATATGATGTTTTTATTTTAGAAGATACATTCTACTAAAAATTGCTAAAACATTCCTTAATTGTTATATTTTTCTATCTCCTATTAATGTGTTTAATGGAACATTATCAAATTAAAATGTTATCATAGGGTTTGGCTAAAAAAAATAAGTAAAATAATAAACAGCAAAGTATTTAGTCATAAGGATTTTTTCCAGCTTTTCAGCTGATAAAATAAGTAAGCCTGGAAAGTAGATTAAGAAAATAATCAAAAATATAAGAATAACAATACACATGTGAGAAGAATTAAACATTCCTGGACCAGTGCAGACTTTCATTTTAACAACTATCCAGCATGAAAGAAAAATTGTTCAACTGATGAGGGATGTAAATTGCTATTTCATCATTGCAAAGTTCACTTCTGTGGTCTGTTGCAACAAACTATTACACCTTGAAAAACAAGCCTGTCATTTTCCAAACTAAACTAGCACTTCAGCTTAACCTTGCTCAGTATGCGTCAAACATTGATGCCCAGGTGCCTAGAACAAGACTCTTTCATTATTATTAATTATCCCAAGTTCAAAATTTTTTTTCTAAGCAACTTTGAAAAAATGCTAATGATCACTGAAATTATTATACACTAAAAAATGCTTTAACACTTGGAAGGAATTTTATAGCCTTGTATTATTTCTCCTAGCAGCCCTCTGGCGTTGCATGAAACTTTCATCTCTATGAAGCAGTTGAGAAGACTGAGCATGATGGAATACACTCCTGTGCTTAGGGTCTACAGTGAAGAAAGGTCCTAATTCAGGACTTGGCTCCGTGGTCACAGCAGGGTCAGGATCTGATTTAGGGTAGAAGTGAACACCATGGATCAGCATCTTGTGGATTTGGAGGATGAGATCCAACTACTTAGGAAAGATCTGTCCTCTGAAACTGGTCACAGGTCCCTCTTCATCCCCAACCCCTTCCTGCCCCCACAACAGGGTCCAAATCTTCCTACCATTCCTGATGTCAGGGAGAACATTATGGCTGCCACACAGAGGGTTAGTTATGGAAGGAAGATGAAATGACCATAAAGAAGTTCTCAGAACTCATCATGAAACGGGGAGGGGAACATGCCTCTCCTTGGTTTCACCAGCAATTTTCAACAAGAACCTTCCTGTCCATTTCAGCTTTTATGCTGACTCTCCTCTAAAATCATCATTCTAAATAGTTTAAGTATCTCTCACACTGGCATTCAGTAATGCAGGTGAACCAAGTCTTCCATTCTGGCGTTGGAAGCAGAACAGCAAACACTGGAAGATTTGGGAAGAGAAAAATGTCTTTCCTCCTGCCTTACATTTCAGCAGAGGATGTGGCTTTTGTCTAGTTTTGGAGAGAGACTCCAGGCCAAGCAGCATCCCAGGCAGGCAGACACAGTAGCCAGCCTGTCAGAGACCACTCCTAGAAGAAAGCGTCTTTGCTTCCCCTTCTGTATGCTGCCCTGGGGGGTGTAGGATACTTGTTGATTGAATAAATGAGTAACTCAGTGTGTGAACACTTCCCTCTGCAGAATTATGAAGGCCACATGCAAATCTGCTGATTAGCTTGTATTAACAACTCACGACAAAAAGAAAAATGCTTTAATGCCTCCTTCCAGGATTTGTAGTGAACATAGCTAATATTACTTCAATACTCTCAATAGGTCTATATTGAGAGATCATTAAATAGAACATTTTTCTAGGTTTTGTGGGGAATAAGAGGGTTAAAAAGCAGGATTCTACCCTTAAAATAACATATTTCAGTAAGGAAAAGTAGACATACATAACAACCATGAGAAGTATAATTGAATAATATATTATATTTTCATACAATGATGGGAGTATATAATAAATAAATAAGTGACTGACTGAATGAATGAATAAATATTAGGACCTTCCCCAACTCTGCAGCTTTTACCATTATAGATCTTCACAGCAACTTGTTTTAAGTTGCTAATAGTCTTGTTTGCAGCACATCCCATAAAGAAATGTTTTACAAAGATAAAGAAAGCTAACAAGGGCTTTAGCTTAAGTGGGAGGCATGAAGAGAGAAATTTTTCTCCTCCCCAAATCTCTTCTCAAATTCTTCCTGGTTTGAAATTCTGTTTCCTAAAGCCTGAACTGAAGATTTGGCTCATCTGCATTCTTACAGTAAGTATGAGATATTTAAACTCTACTTGGGTGTCTAGAAGGCCCCTCAAACTCAGTATGACCAAAACGACTCCAAATCTCCCAAGATTAATTACCTCGGTAAGTGAGATAAATGCTTTGTTCATCCCACAAGCCAGACATCTCAGTCTATCTTCCCACTACTTCCCATATCCAAGTCATCCTCAAGTCCTATTGGTTTCAGCTTCTAGAAATTTCATTTACCTATTTTTCTTCTCCTCCCCAATGCCACTGCCATGGTCTAAGTTGTCACTCTCTCTTGCAATGATCTCCTTGCCTGGTCTCTCTGCCTCCATTTTTCCTTCTTTGTTTCTTTACATGGTGGCCAGAGAACGGTTCAAAATACCTATTAACTGTGTCACTCCTATGCTCAAACCTTTCAGTGCTTTCTCATTGCTCTTGAGATGGCCAAGCATTCTTGGAGTCATCTGCCCCTGCCTCCTTCTCTGGCCCCACCTCTCTCCCTTATTTTTGCTCTCCAGGCACACTGACTTCCAATGTTCATGTCCAGGTCCATGTGTTGTCCTTCTCTCTCTGAATGCTCCCAAATTTGTCTCTTCCCCAGTCTCATTGCCTAGTGAATTCCTGTCATCCTTCATGGTAGGCTGGTTGACACATTCCCAAGAAACATGATCCTCCCAGAACAGGTTCAAGATCTCCTTTAATGCATATTTTTAATTGATCAATTAATTGATCAATATCTATTGACCACATCAAACTCTGGGATTTATGAGGCTGGAACCTATTGTATATTTTGCTCACTGTACTTAGCATTGGCACATGGTGGTTGTTCCATAAATATTTGCAAAATGAGACTATGATACGTTAAGGTTGGAGAATGTTACCAAACAAGCTACTAACTAAATTCAAGGGTTCATTTAATACAGGTTGGTTAAAAAGGCAAGAAAAATGCTTTGGAAAGTATTTTTCCCTCTTTCTTTTCCTCTCTTTTTCTTCCTTCTTTCCTTTTTTCCTTCCTCCTGAGTTCACATTAGGATATGAGTAGGATTCTTTTGGATTTAGATTGACATTAGTGTTAAAGATTGGGTTAGGGTTAAACATTTTCCTTATTTTTTAGGAAATTACTTAAGTACTCATTTGTTTAACCAGTGCATTAAAGCCTTTGTAGCTGGTACTGTTAGGAAAATGAAGATGACTAGAATGTTGTGCTTGTCTGTGATGGACCCATCATTTAGTCAAGAAAAAAAGGTAAGTAAAAATGCTTGCAGTGTGACTAGTCTCTAAGAAGGAAGCATGTGCCAGGTGCTATGGGAGCATAGCAGGGAAAGTGTCTAATATTTGGGGATGAGAATAGGGAAAGAAGAAGGTGAAGGTTGATTTGAGTCAGAAATGAGAAGGTGGAAGAAGGAAGAATGAGGAGGAATCTGGGCAGAGGGAACTTTGTGCATAAAAGCAGGAGGTAGAGCCTTCAGCACTTCATAGAACTCCTGCATTCCTCAGGACCACTGCTCAGAGGCCATGGAGGGAGAGACCCATGTGCTTTGCTAGGGATATAGAGCTGGACATTTTTACGGTATACTCAGGTGGTGATGCACCAGGAGCTCCTGCTGTTCTTTATAAAAAGGAAATAGAATATCCATGTTTTAAGCTTGAAACCAACATATAATTTAGTCTTAAAGCAGATACCATTTTTCTAAAAAAAAAAAAAAAATTCAAAGGAAGGCAAGGAGTAGTAGGTTCCAAATGTTTAAGAACTATATGAGAGAAAAAATGAAAACGTATGTTTTTACAGACGGGAAAAGACCGTCAATGATTCAATTTTAGCAGCAAAACCCGGAGATCTGGCCCTGGGCTAATTTCAGGACACACAGTTTCCCTTGTCAGACTGTGGTCTAGAAGGACTCCTCTGGCTTTGGTTTGCTTTGTTACTTTCAAAGTTCACTGACATAGGTGGGAACATAGCATGAAGCTGCTTACCAGGGAGATTGTTAAGAGTTCACCAGAGAAAGAGAAAGCATTCTGGAACAAGACACTTCACAAAATCACTTTTTAACGTATAAGCAACTTTAAAAAATACTTGAGCAATCGTTTCTATTCCCAAAAGACTGTAAGTATCACATATTAGAAGTGGTAGATGATAAAAATGTTGTTTTGGTTTTGATTTTTCTGATTATTAAAAAAATACATATTCATTATTGAAAAAATAAAATAGAGAAATTCATAATACAAAAATTAGATTTTCTCATACATCCTCCACCCAGAGATAATCACTGTAAATAGATGTATTTTCCTTAATTTTAAAAAAGTTAATTTACTAACAAATAGAAATTATAATTTTTGAACCAAAATGGGATATTTCAACTGTTTTTTTTTTTTTTCTTAACTAAATACTTTGGTAAACTTTTCATGTCAGTGCATAAGTCTAGTTAAGTATTTTAGAAACATTTTTATCTTGTCTAGGCATTTTAATTTCTTATTTATTTATTTATTTATTTATTATTTTTTTATGTAGTAGAATAGTAACTGGGGGGAAAACCCATTGTTGTACAGCACTAAATCTAATTTTATCCTTTAGGATTTATTTTATTTTATTTTTGCATTAAGTCAATGATAAGAATTGTTTGAAAAGGAAAATTCATTTACTTTTCCATTGCAAAATGGACCTAGGTTGAAGGATAAATGTTTATGTTTATTTTTGAGGGAAAAAATACTTTTTGTTGAGAAATTATTTTTATATTTCATAGATTTGTGTTTTTTCCCCTTAATTTCCCAAAATAATAATAATAGTAATAATAATAATAATAATAATAATAATAATATAAAAAAAAAAAAGAGTTCGCTGGTCCTGGAATATTTTACAGAGACCCCTTATCTCATGTTGTGTGCTAATGATGATGGGAGTTTCCAGGAGGCTGCTCTGAGTGGGTAGTCCAGTATGTAGTCCTTTTGGGACTCACCCAGCATGAGAGAAATTGTTAGTGCTGGGATTATAACAAGGTAATAGTGGGCAGGCCAGGGAGCACCTCTGATACCAGAAAAGAAAACTAAGGAACATATTCCAGTCCCAGAAAATGTCTTTTCTGAAGAAACTTAAAGCTCTGTCTATGACCTATAACCTCGATATGATGTCCATTTATGGGGACTTCAATATATAGATCTCATAGGCAAGAATTTTTTTTTAAAACAAAAACTAAACTAAAAGACAACAATAATAAATAATCAAACAAAAAGCAAAATGAGGCAATTTGTATGCTGAGCTGAAGAGAGGTGAAATGCAATGTGACTTGAAAGGGGCTGGTGTCTGGATTCTGTCTTTAGTGAGTGCTCCCCAAATGCACCAGCTTTTGTGCTCCTCTACCTTTTTGGAGCATACTATTCCCTCTTCTTGACTTCCCTTTTCACCTACTCGTCCTTCAGGGTCTAGTTTAGATTTCGTCTCCTTTTGTCAACTTTTTCCAATAGCCCCAGGATGAATTAATCAATCTCATTCTGTGTTCTTTTTATACTTTGTTATGACATCTGTTTTTTCATATTATAGTCTCAACGACAACGTCTAACTCAAGTGCCTCACAGTTGTTGTCCAGACAAGCACCTGGGACAGAGTGGATATGCCATACACTTTTGCTCAGTGACTAAATGTCCATATAAGACAGCATGAGAGAAGTATTAGCTTTCTCATCCAAAAAAGGATAATGATACCGATCTCCT
This sequence comes from Pteropus medius, assembly GCF_902729225.1. Lineage (NCBI taxonomy): Eukaryota > Metazoa > Chordata > Mammalia > Chiroptera > Pteropodidae > Pteropus > Pteropus medius. The sequence continues at coordinate 5,941,665 of NW_024342475.1, forward strand.
ACTACTTCTTGGGCATGAAATAATTTCACAAAGTACTTTGAGTTCCTTGGAATAAATATAAATAAAAGCAGTTATTACAGAACATATATAAACATGTTTCATCTTTGAACCATGTAATCAAGTGGAGCTAATATCTGCCTGGTTCTTTATTAGGTGCTTTCACAGCTATACAACTTTTTTTTTTTTTAATATTTACTTTTATAGCTCAATGACAGTGGTCTCTTCTTAGATACTCTATATATTTTGATGTATATTCAGTGTGGTATCATTGACTTTTTTTGTAATGAATTTTGAAAATGTATTGTCAATCTTCTTTTCAGAAAAATCGGCCTTAACATACAACTCATTTTGTATAGGATTACATGTTCAGTAGCCTTCACAGTGCTACTTAGAATATAGAAAGACAATAGGATGGTGTTTCAAATCAGAATGAGATAACATATTGTAGGATTAGTACTGCAGATCTGAGATTCAATTTGTGCATGGGCAATTTTTTGTACTATTTAGTAATGATAACACCATCAACGCTATGCGGTCTAATCTTGAGGGCATGGAACCATTGTCATAACCTCCTGTTTGACATTTTTTTTTGTGATATTATGTTTTCCTCTTTAGAGTATTATTTGTATTATGCTGTGTTCTGAAGTGCCTGGAAGGAGCACAGTTGAAAATAAGCTTGCAGAAACAAATAAGATCCTGGACGCTGTGTGCACAGTGGTTAAACAAGTGGACTTTGGAGAGAGACATACTTAGGTCAGATCTGAATCCCAGTTCCAATAATATTCTTAACATTTGCTGGCTGTTTTGCCTTGGGCAAATTAATTACACTTTCCTCAACTGTGAAATGGGGAAAGTACTTCCTGTCTCACATAGTTTTTCTAAGAATTAGGATAAATGATGAGTCGAATGCCATGCCTGGGTTCTAATAAATGTATGGAAAATGTTACTGGAATTATAAATGTAATTAAAGAACAGCCCACTGTCCTCTCTGCTCCTTCCAGCCACATACGCAAGAACTTGGGACTATCCCTGTGCTGGGCAGCCTTTTATAGAGCCCCCAGTGACCCCTGCCTTCTGAGTCCTCACTTCCTTGGTAGTACTCTCCCCTATGCTATGGGCTGTATCTAGTGACTCACTTCTAACAAATAGAAGATGACAAAAGTGATGCGATGTCATTTCTGAGAAGTTTGCAAAAATATGTGAGTCTGTCTTGGGTGTCTTTCATCTTGGGTGTGTCTTCTCTCCCTTGTGTTACTCATCCTTGGTGAAGCCAACTCCGTTCACATGGAGAGGCCCACAGAAGTGAGCTTGGGAGCATATCCTTTAGTCACCGTCTAGCACTGTGCTTTCACACTCAACCGGATTGCAACTTTGAGCTAGAGGCAATCAACTGAACCCCACCTGGGTTCCTGACCCACAGAAACTGTGAAATAATAAATGTTTGTTGTTTCAGCATGTTAAGTTATGGGGTAATGTGTTATGTAGTAATGTAGATAACTAATATAATGCCAGAGCTGAGCTATCCTGGGTCTGCGTTGCTGGTCTGGCCAGCACTTCATGCAGATAGCTAGCTGATAAATAGTATTATAAAAGACTACCTGGGATTTTTTGAGAAGATGAAGACCAAACTTCTTAGAACATTCCTATATAACATGGCCCATGCCTTCCTCTCCTGAAGGTACACAGAATCCAATCATAATGCATTTCTTCTATCCGCTTGCAATGCGATGCTGTCTTTTGCACAGTATGGAACTCTCTCACACTCCTTTAGAAAACCTCATTTGCTCTTCCCCTTAGATCTGAAGTTGATGCTTTGCCTCTCATTCTTTTGGTAGGCTGCGTACATCTTAATTGTTCTGATAACTATTGCTTGCTTAGCTTGTTCGGTATTTGACTCCCTCCACTATGAGTTGATTTGAGGACTATATTTTTTTCAAGGCACGTAAGTGCTTGGCCAATGGATGCTCAATAAATGTTTTTACAATGAAAGAAGGAATGATTCCAGCTCTCAGACGGCAGTATTGTTTTCTTCAACCTCTCATGAAGTGCAAATATGCTTTTCTTTATATTCTTTTAATATGTGACATGGGGGTTGAACTTGCAATATAAACAGATCTGAAAGGAAAAGAAAGAGCAGTTTACAGTCACTGATTTAGAAACAGGCTGGAGCAGAGTAGTTTAGTCCACAGGGAAAGCTTAGATGGGGAGCACATGTTCATGGGGTTTGGGGGTTGCTGGGAAATATAATGGCTAGAACTGCCTCCATCCCATCTGTGAACAAGGATTGAGATATTGTCATTTATATGTTGTAATTTTGCTCTTTCCTATTTCCCAAGAGTCTTGATATTTCCTTTTGTAGAGTTTGCAAGTTGAAGGTCTGGCTATGACATTTGTCTCCAGGCTTATAAAGCTGAAGTTGTCTATGAGTCTTAATCAGGAGACAGATTGGATCAGGGCTGATAGCAGAGTTCAGGCCAAGACACATCATTATGACGTGCGCCACATTCATCTCAAATTTATTTAAAAAACAAAAATAAAACAAACAAAAAACCCCACCATTAATGGAGACTTAACGTAAAACTCAATTCTCAGTTCCATGTTTTGTTCTAAGCCTAACATGGAAAATAAACTTTTTATATAATCTAATTGTAGAACTTTGATTACTAACAGTTTTCTTTCTTAATTTTTTGTTCAAATGTGTGTTAATCATGAAGTTCTAGTGATACTTGGATGAAAGTCATTGCAAGCACTTCAAGAACCCAAACCCCAGCACACTTAATTAGAAGCCTTATTTTCTAAAATTGGGGCCGTGAGACACAAAAATACATAAGTCGGTTTTCCAAGGTTGCCAAGTGAGATTGAGAATTAACCTCTAATACATAAAGGAATTTGGAAATTTCGCAAATATTTGGATAATTTTTAATGCTGTCTAGTTATAAATCTTATATTGACCAAACCAAGTAAAGTGTTTCAAAATACTTTATTTTTGGCCACAAAGACTCTAAGAAAAGCAATGCACTAACTTTGAGCGTCTAGCTGAAGTGAGTGAGGATGAAGGGGAGATAAGAGCTTCAGGAACTATGTCTTTTTCATCTTTTTATGCCACCTGTATTATGTGGTCAATAAATGTTTGCTGAATGCTTGAACACTGAATGCCTAATTCTTAGTCCCAATGAAAGCTCCATATTCACTTCTAACAAATTTATGATTTATATCACTCACTTAAAAAAATCTACTTTAGAATAACATTTGTAATTTATATCTTATGAAACTATGACATCAGATTTCACGGGTCTTATCCTGTTCTTGTGCGTTTTCCTTGGTTGCTGTAGCAACTGAGTTGCCATGGATTACGCTGCAGGAGTTGTAAGGGTCAGCAAAGACCAGAGCCCTGTCATTCTTTATTCAAAGGCAATTGTCCCTGAAAAATGTGACTTGCTTCAATATTTAAGCCCTGGGCACCGATATTAAACTAGAATGATACTCCTGTTAAAAACCAATAATTAACCTTGTCTTCGACTTTAAGTCACACTTTAATAGCAATTTCATAAAGTGGACATTCCTCTGTCTTTCATTCTTGAAGTCCTCGATAGGTTTTAAATAATATGTCTCCTGGAAAAGTACACGGGTAATCGCTGTAATTTATTTTGTGTCATTATCTAAGCCCTTGAGACCTTACAATCCCAGCTCTTCTCTCTGAGGTAATTGCACACACCTTGGGAATATGTGAGATGATGTTAATATTCAGAGCACCAGCCCTTGGAAAGGATGCACAGCTACTGTCTTGATGCCTCTCTGCAAAATCTATTTTTAGACAAGTATAGGGTATTTCCTTTCTAAAGAGTAATTTTCTTCAAAATCACAGTCTTTAATGTCATAGATTTACAATATGTATCCTGAAAAGCGGTTGTAATTTCAAAGTGAGGATTATGCAATTTATGATGTTATAATAAAACCTTTCAGATTATAAATTAAGACCATTTTACAGCTACACAAAATTCCATCATTCTCTTAATACTAACTTTTTGTTTGTTTTGCTTTAGATTTCTGCAGTGTTTTACTCACTGTGGTACAGAACATGCTTACACAGCTACCTAAATTTTGTAATACCAGTAGTGTGAAATGTTGGCACCCAAAGAAAAAACATGTAAAATGCAATTCTCTTTTAAAAGAGGGATTTGATATTTCTCAGGATTTTAGGTTATATGAAAAAGTTACCTTGGAAAGTGGTCAAATAATGTTAAATATTTATTTTTTTTAATCTCAAAACAAAGTTGAAATACTAATGTATATTTTATTCATATATATAAATTCCAGTAGAGTTATATCTACAAACATACTTGGAACTTTGTCACTTTAAAAAACAAGTTAATTATAATTTTTTTATTTATTTAAAATATAAGAATTAAGTTATTCCTAATGGCAAACAAGTTTCACAAAAGTTTTAATAAGCTGTGTGCAAATTTTATATTTAATTTTTAAAAATGATTTTTCTATATTTTTGTTTCTAGTGATCAATAAAATTTTGTGTGATGCCACGTTCATCATAGTTGGATGAATAACATTATCGATGTTAGGAAAGAAAATAATTTCAATTTACTCAGTTATTAAATACATTGATTATATGACAGAAAATTATTTTCTTTGTGAAAATAAATTTTATTTTTTCTCTGGAAGACAGAGAAACTTCAGGCAAAATATTTGATTAACTCGAGTACCTCATAGTCATAATTGAAAGTGTTACAAGTGAGTTATGCTGCTGTTTATCTGACTTGAAACTTTATCCATATTTCAGCAAGAACGCAGAACACAGATCAACTTTAGAAAATAAAGTTCAAATTTATTACAAAAAGATTATCCCCTCTTTACATCCCCCTCCCCAACCATCCCTTCTCTGGACCGTTTTAATGAAGACTAGCAGATTGACCATATAATTAATTAATTAAAGACCTGATTCAGTAATCTAAATTGTCAAAACTGCTCTTCACTTTGCATTCATTTGGTTTCAGAGAATAAAAATAATTAATAATTTTAAATGAGCTTATGCTAATATTACTTCCTACACCATTGAAATACCTGGCTTTTATAGATCTAGCTTTTATGGATGAAGGATAGAAAGGTTGTCATATTTCTCCCGGATAATTATATGTTTACATTAACCATATATTCATACTCTGTGTGCATTCTTTAAAAATTAGCTCCAACAAATGTGGTCTTTGCAGCCCTAACCCTCCTCCTTTGTTCTACTGCTGGTATCTCCTCTTGTATGTAAGACACTCCTTTTGATGTCAATGAGAGATCTTGAGCAGCAGAAAGAGGTTATTTAGAGGCATAAAAAAGAATAAGAAAATCAAATTGAAGGCTTATATCAATTAGCTGGAAACAAAATCATAGAGTATACCAATTGTTTATTCATTACACCAACATATTCCCCAGTTGTATGTCTGTAGTTATTTTAATTATGAGCATTATTATAATTGTCTCCCCCCGCCAAACACACCCCGCTTAGGTATAAAACAGCCTCTCATGTTGGTGCAATCTCATTGTTAATATATTAGTGAAGAAGGAGAAAAATTGAACGTTTTTATACAAAATTAGTAATACCTTAAAATCTTACCTTGTTTATTGGAAATAATTTGTAATCCAGATCCAATATTTTATGTTTGAGCAAGCACTTAATAAGAGGCTTCTAATGGTATATTACTCTTTAAAACTTGTATGCTTTTATCTTTCAACTGCCTCATTCTCTAACTATCCTTTCATTTTTTCTGCTAGGCCACCGAGTGGCACTTCCTGAATGACATTTCAATAGAACTTTCCAAATACAGTGTAACAAAGAGATCAAGGCCCACTCTTGAAAATAGAGCAGATTTTGTGTGTGTGTGTGTGTGTGTGTGTGTGTGTGTGTGTGTGTAATGAATAGTTTTAATTATGTCTTTTCTGCCCACTCCATAGAACCTCCCAGCCTCCACCCCCACATCAAATCCTAAGTCAGCAAACATAAAAAAAACATTCAGACTTGTTTCTTCACACCTTCTTACCAACAAGGTTTAAAATCAGTTAGGCCTTCAAGCAGGTGCATTGTTCCCACATTTACACAGCCTGGGTCCCCTGTCCTCTGCCAACTCTTAGCTGTGAGAGATAAGCAGACCTCCTACTGCTCAATTATGATCTTGTTTTCAGTCATGCCCCCAAGATTTATAGCAATTTCAACAACAGCTTGAAAAATGGACTTGTTTTAAAAGAAGAGCTAGCTGTTGCTGTGACAGGTAACTATGAAACCTCCAGTTATTCATGCTTTCAGAAAGGGTCAGCCCTTCATTTCCAGCTAGTCTTTTCGGGACCTTGAAAACACTGAGAAGCAGTTATGCTCGAGTCAATTACACTTCTTTAAGCTCCAGGTATAATTGCAAGTAAAAGTCAATTATCTCATAGGCCTACCACTTTCATATTCTGAATGAGCCAAGTTAAAAAATTGTAAATCAAGACATTTCAAACATTAAAATTATTCTAATTCAGAGAAGGCACTTCTGATAAAGAGTGGCAAGCCCTGGTGGGTTGCTCGAAGTGTTTGTTTTTAAAATTAAAAAAATTGACATGTGAACATGTACAAGTATCAGCTGCTAGAAAAAGCAATTCTTTAGGAAGCAAATTTTTGGTAGTCCACAAACTGTTAGTGGCAATAAATATGTTATAGAAACAAACAAATATATTAAGTTAAAATTTCTTGGGCAAACTCCAAATTCTCTATTTTTTTCAACTGTCCCTTCCAAAATCATGATAGCTCTTTTTTATTTTTTTGAGTCAATATTTATTAGTGCACACGTAATGTTATGGTGTTATGAAGTAGATGCACTACCTAGTTCAGAATGCTTTTGTAATTCTATCTCCAAGACTCTTTTGATATTTCAGCCATTTTGGAAACTTTGACTAAGCAAAATTCTGTTACTTGGAGTTTTGGGGTTTCATTTTCTTTTAGCTCACATCCTGTTAATCTGAGCTTGCTTTCAAATGTACACTTTATAGTGTACATTTGTGTACATATAGTGTACACATATGGTACATAGAATTTATGTACCATTTGAAGCTGTTCACAACAGCTTTTACTTAAAGCACATTTTATGAATTTAGTAAATATTAGTTTAATGTTAAATTGAAGGAACAAGCATGAATTTAATAGATAAATATTAATATTATAAATGGATCACTATCCTTGAATTGCTACAATATAATGTACCAGCAGTCTCATTTGGACAAAACAAAAACAAATAGAGCAAAGTCAGCAAAATTTGCCATCGATGCCCATTTGCCACTCTGTCATCAATATTATGACTTGACCTCTGCTTCACTCTACATCCACTTCCCTCCTTTTCATTTACACACACACACACACACACACCACACACACACCTTTTCTCTCTCTCTCTCTCCCCTCTCTCTCTCTTTCTGCCCCGTGCCCCCCCCAGCCAGCCCCTAGTTCAATGTCCTGTGGCCTCATGCTATTTCCTTGGATTTTAATTGGTTCTTAAGTGCAATCAATGGAAGCTGACTCTTTCTAGTTATGTAAAAATGGATTTAATTAAAGAAATATTAAGTAGGTCACAGACATCTTGGGAAGCCTGCAAAACCAGATTCAAGGCTAAACCTTGTGGAATAATGTCCCAAACCACAACCGCAGAGATACACTAATGAGAAGCTACCCCTGCTGCTCTGCTATGAGCTCTATCGTTTTCCCATTGCTCCTCTGTGCTAGGAACCCCATTAGAAAATGAATGCGTAATCACTGCAGCTTCTACTAATGCCACCGAATCAGTTCTGTTACCTCTCGCTCCTGCAAAGATAGTGATGCGGGTCCTGGTTTCCTGAGTGGCTTGCTTCTGCATTGGTCTTGTGTAGGTCTACCTGAGCAGTGACACTCAGATAACTTGCTGGTGTTCTCCTGAAACAGGAGATTGAAGAAAATTCAGTTTGGGGGGCTCTACTTAGGGGAGTCAGGGTTCTCAATGTTGAAAATTTCCCACTCATAGCAAGAGTTTTCAAGAAAGTAAAAAATATTCTCCACAAGTGTTGAAAAGCCCCATCATGATCCCCTATTCTTAATTATCCATTCATCCATCCATTTATCCATCCATTTATTCTTTATTTCAACAAATATTTACAGAGCACTTGTTTTGTGACAGAAACAATAAGGTACAGATGCAACTTTAAAGTACTCTGCATGGAATGAAGAAAGGAGATGGGTACGCAGATGTTTGTGACTCGGTGTCATGCTCATTATGGCCTAGACAAAGCACAGTCTGGGGTTGGGCATTAGGCCCTCCCACCCCTCCAGCCTTTCTTCAAGTGAGCTTGAACTGTGTGCCTAGTTCTAATCTTGGACTGTGAGCTATGGGTGCGGCACCAGGGTGCCCCTTTCTCTTCCTTTCTTCCTTTACATGGATGCCTTGGAGGCCTGTGTTCCAGAAGATGTGAAATGGAAGATGGCAACCAGGCCCACATTGGGCTCTTTGTATAAGCCACTGAAGCCTTCAGGGTATTTCAGTTGTCACAGCTAACATTAGTTATACTAAATAAAATATAGGCCACATGGTAAGTCAGGAAAGTTAGAGTTATCCAGAAGAAGGGGACTTGAGATGTCTTTTTAAATAATTCAGTGTAACTAGAGTCAGACAGATGAGTCTGGAGAGGAAATCAGAGGCCAGATCTCAGAGGATTTAAGTCTGTCTTGCTAAGAATTTGTGTGTGTTTTTTTTTTCTTGAGGCTCTGGGGAGACACTAAAGAATTTTAATACCTTTCCCACCTTTCCACCTGGGAAACAACTTACAAATATCCTTTGCAGAGCTCAGCTCATCTGATACACTAAAACCTGCATTGGCTAATAAAAAAGGATTGATCTTTCAGCCTTATTGATTTTACTAGTTTAAATGTGTTATGCTTTAATATTATATAATTAGTCCTTGAGTATCAGGCTTGTGTAGGTAAAAGACAACTCGTGTTGAATCTGTGGTCTGCTCTTCAAATCATACGTAGTGTCTCATTTATGAGTCAGCCTATGCATGGCACCAGCTCTGAGAAGGACAAAGGTATAGCAATAGATGGATTTATAGGCCTTTTAAAAATGATACTGAAGAAGCTAGACCAATTCGCAGTGTGTTCACCTGAGCTTTAAAGCATATTATTAGGACTGTATGTTTTTCCCATATAACATATGACCTATAAAGAATGAGTTTTCATCCTTGGGGGAAAAAAGATCAATGTTAAAGTTATATTTTATTTTTCAGAAAATGTGCAAATCCTAAATATTTTGAGTAGATGTTAGAGGAAAAGATCTAATTTACTACAACCAAAAAGAAAAATATTAAAATTATTTTAACATGTTTATTTTATTAAAAATCAATATCTTCTTGAGATCATAACTTCTATCTGAGGTTTAAAATCTTCATTTTATTACATCTTTCTCAAACGAATTAAAAGTCATATGTACTAAACCAAGTCTGATGTCCTAGGAGTTTTCTATTTAGCTCTATTTAGGACTATGAGTAACTTCATTAAAATGTTAACTTTGGAACATTCTTTACATTGAAATTCTATATATCAACATCTGTATTCTCACTGATGTTATAATATCAGAGAAGAATTACTGTGTCTATTAGTCAACCTTCACTAGGTTATGCATAGTAACAAACAACCCCAGAATCTCAAGAAGAAAGACTTACTTATGTTGTATGTTGACTTAGATAGACTGCGGCATCTGTGGCTCTGCTCTGCATGTCTTTTTTATTTTGAATCCAGGATGAAGGAGTAGCCACTCTCTGGGACATAATGTTCATTGGCCAAAGCAACCAAACGACCAAGCCTGGATGTCATTGAGGGAAGAATATATTCTTATTTCAAGGAGGGCAGCAAATAATTGGTAAGCATAATCTACCACAATGTATAGAAGCATTTTTAAATGTGAAAGAAAATAATAGCTTTCCTTCTTTTTTTTGCCCCTTCAGTATTAGTTCGCCTACTATCACTCCTCTACTTCTGCTACTAATTTAGCGAATTGAACTCAATCTATACAGATACGCCAAATACTACTTATTTTAATACTTAATAAATAATGTTAATAAAGTGCAAAGATTGGGCAGGAATCTAAGTATCTTCCCTGCAAAGATTCTGGAGGGTAGAGATTACCATCAGGAGGAGGTTAATTTATGTCATTGATTAGAAAGATACAGAACAGTGAAAGGTTTAAGAGTGCAGTCTCTGGAATCAAAATCCTAATTCAAACCTGGCTTTACTGGTTCCAGTTGAGTGACTTAAATCTCAATTTTCTCATCTGCAAAATAAGGTTAAAAATAGTACCTACCTGCAATGAAAAACTCCAGGTAAATGGCTTAGCACTGTGCTCAGCAAGCGTTCTTACACCGTAGTGATTGTTTTCATCCAACGAATGCTTATTGTCTACTTTGTGTCAGACACTATGCTTGGTGCTGGAGGTGCAGGTATGAAAGGCATTGCCTTGGCCTTCAAGGCATTTCCAGTTTAATGAAGAAAAGTGGAGTGAGAAGGAAAGATGGCCAGGTGGACAGGCCGTGGATATAGGAGAATTCTGTTTAAGAGGCGGTCAAGAAAAATCGGGTAAAGAAGAACATATCTAAGGTGAGAAATCAAAATGTTCATAGACTGAAGAAAATATATTACTAGAGAGAGAACTTCAAGATGTCATAATATTTCCTGTACTTAAAAGCACAAGGAGTTTGATATTATTGTTTAATGAGTACAGAGTTTCTGTTTGGGATGATAAAAGGTTCTGCAAATGAACAGTGGTGATAATAAAAGTACTTAATGCCATTGAACTGTGCACTTAAAAATGGTGACAGTGGTAGGGGGTCAAGTAGTGATAGTGGCTGATTTGCCTTTTTTTGGAAAACTGTAAAATGAAAAAATCAGAATTCCATCTGGATTAGGTAGAAAACAGAGGATCAGAGGAAAAGTATTGTATTTTTCCAGAGATTGTTGACAATAGAATGAAGATTGCCAAGGGAAAGATTCTGGGGTGATAATAAATGCAAACAAATAAACAAACAAATTAAAACAACCGAAAACAGATGAGAGGTGGCAGGAAATTGGGTTTAATCTATTAAGACATCTGAATATTATGGACGGTTTCCACGTTGCTTAATTCAAAGTTCTATTCACTCCATTTAGAACTCGTGTTCTCCCCACTTTTCTTTTTCCTACTTTTAGTGTTGGCTTGTTCTCAGGTTAATTTTCCTTACATGGTGGAGAAGAAAGTTGTGTTAAAAGTCTCCAAATCCTCTAGGAATTTTGGGAGGCCGCATTCAGAAGAGGAAGACTGGTGGCCCATCCCTGTTGTCTGTATCAGCAAGGAAGCACTTACCTAAGGCCTTTAGATTTCTTCTCAGGTCATTATTGACTACACTTGCATTGCACACTTATTGCTAAACCAATAACTGGTAAGAAGAATGATGTCACCACCATTGAATCATAAAGCAGTTTCCCATGAATAGACAGTATAGTGTATGAAAAAATGGAAGTTCTGTTAACAAAGAAGAATTGTTATTGAGTAGGCAATAAACAGCATTAAACAACAACAAAACCCCTACATAAATATTATTAAAAACTGGTTACATTTATATTTGTTATCAATTGTATGAATAAAAATATAATTGTGTTTTACTCCAACTTGGCCTGTGCTTCCACAGCTTCACCAAAATTCTTCTTGCTTAAGGCCCTAATGATCTCCATGTCCAGCTCAAATCACTGGACATTTCCCAGTACCTGTCTTCCTTGACTATTCTGCATCCATTGACAATTCCTGATACAGTCTTTTTTCTTGGCTTCTGATTCACCACACCCTTTTGCTTTTCTTCTTCCCTGTCCAGTTACTCTTTAAACTTTCACTCATCTCTTATTCTACACCAGTGGTTTCCAAACACAGGTGATTTGAGCCCCCATGGGATATTTGGTAATGCCTGGAGACATTTTTGGTTGTCACATCCGAGGAGGGACTATTAACATCTGGTGAGTAGAGGTAAAGGATTCTGCTTAACATCATACAATGCACAGGGTGGCCCCGACCACAAAGAATTATCTGGCCCCAAATGTCAGCTGAGCTAAGGTTGAGAAACCCTGCCCTATGTGAATCTTCCTCGGAAAGAGATCCTCGGGGGTCACTTTTGCATGTTCTTCTCTTCTAATTCTACTTTCTCTCCTTAGAGAGATTGTCTCATTTTTTTCCTCCTGGAGTATTAAATAGACCAACAAATCCTAATTATATATTTTCAAACCAGATCTCTTTTCTGAGTTCCAAATCTTGATGTTTAACTTTCTACTTGCAAGCTTCCTTTGCCTAGAAGACTAGATTCCTTACCCTTTGCTTAATTAATATCTATTCTATTCGTTCTGCAGGACTCAGGTAACATGTTACCTGTTTAGACGGGTCTTACTGATGCTCCAGTCTCAGTTAGGTCTCCTGTAACCCTTTACTCATAGCACCTTAAACTTCCTACTATTGACAGCAATTTTTAATTATATATTTAGTTAGTGATTTTTTTGTTTAATATTTTTCTGTCCTCTGCATAGTTTGTAAGTTCCATGAAGACTGAGATCATGTCTAATTTATTCATAACTGTATCACCAATGCCTATGCAGTGGGAAAAAGTATATAAACACTTATTAAATAAGCATGATGAATTAGAAATCATCTCTTTCTTAATCCTCTTCTCTTTCATCGTCACTTTTAATGCCACATTTTCCAAAAAGGAAGGATTTTATCATTTTCTCTTTAGTGTTTCTAGATGGACGATGACAAGCAGAGAATACCAAAGCTGCCGAAGTGGAAGCTGGGAAATTGTTTGGTTCCTATTGACTAAGTGACTTTTCAACCACACATTGGTGTATGATTGACATCTATCCTTCAAAACGATCACAAATCATTCTGTGCCATGAACATTGAAGGTAGCTTTTTATTAATCCACAAAGATTACATGTTTGAATGCCAAGATTCTTTCGAATAAAAGTTTATGGAAATTGCATATAGACTAAATAATTGCAAATTAATTTTCTTTGCTTTTTCTTGGCATTGTATCAATTCAGTTTGGTAATACAAGTTATTTCATACTGATGAGGAGTCTTTCTCTCATGCCCTCTCTCTCTCTTATATTTGGAAAATATGCCATATTTTTCAAAAAGGAAGCATTTTATCATTTTCTCCCTAGTGTTTCTAGATGGACAGTAGCAATTAAAGAATACCAAAGGTGCAGAAGTGGAAGCTGGGAAATTTAGGAAATACATATTTGGTTATTTATATACATCTTTGGTTAAAAATATATAATGTGTGTATGTATGTATATATGTATATCACATAGAAAAACAAATTTATTATTACTAATAAATTCTAGTGATTTAGCATAAAAGATTTTCAATATATAAAGTCCATGGAAGATGATTCTTTTTGGTGGGTTGGGGGTGGAACGTCGGCATGTGAACATGTATAGTTTTATAGGAAACAATGTCTTCATGTAGACTGGAAAAGTCAAGGAGAAAGAGTTGTACCAGTCTTTCAATAGCTTCCACTGATCCATTAAACTTAAAATAGATTAATCTCTAAAGACAGTCAACTTCCCAGACACAGCAATTACAGTGAAAGATGGCAAGCCCAAGACATCCATTTAATGGAAACCTACCTCCCAATATAGCTTCTTCCATAATTCTAGTTCTCATTCTGTGCAGGCCAGCATCTCCATCTCTGCTGCCAAAGTGTTCAGTGCTGACTTGTTCCTGCCCGAAAAGACAGAGAATGATGAGTTTCTGAACTTTGCAAGATGTGCATCTGGAAATGAGGCAAACTTAAGATACCTTGAAAAATATTAAATCACCTTTTTTGAAAAAAAGATGTGAGCCCTAGGAAAATAAAATATGGTGTAGGTGATATATACCAAGATGACTGACCCCTGGACAGTTAGTTTGAAGAGACTATGTCATTGCTTAGACCACATAGCTCCAATTACTCAAGTAATCAAAGTAAAGAGACATATTTATATATTTTTAAAGTTTGTTTTGTGAGAAATTTATTCTAAAACAAAATTCATCAGATTTAATAACAAGCATTCAAGTCGAATTCATATTTAAGTGGTAGACGTCAAAGAAACCTTTATAAGTTACATAGAGAATGAATATAATATATATTCATTCATTCATTCTTAAAACTAATATTTATTGAAAGCTGCTTGTAGAATAAGATGTGCAGTTTGCTTCCAAAGATTCAAGGAGTGTAGGAACTGCAATAGTAATTTAGAGATAATCGGGTCCTATCCCCGTTCCTGAAGAAATTGAGATTTAAAGAGAAGATATTTATTTATCAGTCAGACTGTGTTATAGTTACTAAAGTATACTGTTTTCCCCTGAAAAATTTCACAAAGTGTCTAATCCAGGTAGTAGCGATGTCTCGGGGAATTTGGCCAATCTTCAAAGCCTTTCAGAGTTGTGTGCATTTTCACCCGACCGCTGGGCGCTAAGCAATTCTGGAACATGTCAGTTTGTTATTCTGCAGGACACTGCACAAGACCCAGCACTTAAGGCTAGTATTCCCAAATGTGTGGACAGACTGGATTCTCTGCTTACTATAAAAGGGTACGTGGGTTTTGGTTAAATGTGTTTTTAATATTTACAGACTTTGTGAAAGTTTAAAATACTCTAAAGTTATGTATATGTGAATATTACAATTAAATGCAATAAGTAATTATAAATAATTTAACTTTAAATTATTTTTAAATAATTTAAGGCAAATCTAAGATTAAATAAACTGCTTACTGACAGGTAAATCTAAGATTAAATAAACTGCTTACTTTTCTCTTCAATTTATGATCCGTTGTTCTCTTCCAATTCTTCACTTACAAACCAAATTCTATATTGTTAGCTAATCATTGTATATTTTATATTCAACATATCATTTTTCTAGAACTAGTAAATATTATTTACAACTTTCACAATCTATTTGACTGTTTCTTATTAATTTTTTATCCATATTGCTTCCTAACCCCTCTTATTAGTGAATCAGAATCTGTCTTGATGAGGCAGTTGTATTGTTGCAAAGGTCTTTAATCATTATATAGAATTAATACAATTATACTTACCAGAATTTTCATCTAGAAACTTGTATTTAGTTTTCATTTCTTCCTTAGAGTGATGCTTTTGAAACTTGTTAAAGGGAAGATTTCCAAGTTGTGAATCTAAGGTCTGTTACCATTGGCAGGAAATGGAAAATAATACCTAAAATTTCTTGAGTGCTTACTATGTGCTGCAAATTATGTCATTTTAATGTATTTGATCATCTGATCTTCACAACAATCCTTTGACATACATATTATTATTATCTCCATTTTACGAATGAGGAAACTGAGGCAGAGAGAGGTAGAATAACTTGCTCAAGGTCACAGCAAGTAAATGGCAGTGTTAGTAACTAAACATGCAGTTTGACTCCAGAGTCTGTGCTATATAAACCACTAAGTTTGTGGATGACATATTAAACTTGCAAAGTAGTTTTAAATAAAATTACATTTTAATAAAATTATTACCATCTTCTTAAATAAGCTCAGGAAAAAAAAATCAATTTGGTATTCTGCTTCTAAGCCTCTGGACTCAGTAAGAGTTATTAACAGCAAAAATCTGCCATATTATTTTGGGTATTCTCCTGCTCAGGAAATACCAAGAGCAAATTCTTTATCCTTGGGTTCCTAAAAATGATAAGCTCTAAGATATATACCAACGCCTAAAAACATAAGTTTAATTTTTTTCTTAACTCTAGACAAGGTTCAAGCCTACCGCCATGCAGACCATGGTCTAAATGCTTCTCTGTCATTCTAGAGACAGGATTATAGCAGTTGAAGAGAACGACATTAATGCTTCTTTTCTCGTTTTATGAGTGTGAAGCTTAATGGATTACTGTACAGGAACCAAGAAAGCACAGTTTTCACCAGAGGTGAGGAGGTAAGATTATTCTCATTAACTGGGAGTGATTTCCAAAGAACATCAGAGTCTTGTTGTCAGTGACTTGTTTATGTGATAATTCTAGTGTGCTTCAGTCAGTGACTGAGGTCTTTAGCTTAGCAATATGATTATGCTTATCTCTTTCTAATCAATGTGGTCTCCTCTCTCATATCTGTGTCATGAGACAAATCCTTCTGGATAAGAAAAGGCAATTACGTTTTAGAAGGACTATCTGATTGAAAGAAAGCCTGAGATTTTGATGACTTAACAACCTGGGGACCGATGACCCATTTCCAACTGGTGAGTGCTTCCCTCCTGTTCCCTGCCCTATGCTTTTATTATTATTTTTTTAATGATAAACTTAGTTTTAATTCTGAGCATGCAGATTTTTCTACCACAAATATTCTACTCCTTAGTATTGTTGTGCTAACTAAATGAGATAATATGGGTACAGCATGTTGCCTGAAACACTGTCAATATTTTGAATATAAATGGTAGAGGCTAAGCAGCTGATGTCCTGAGATATAATCTCTTCTGTTTCTATTGAGAATCTGATTCTCAGAACCGAGAACTTTCAACAGCTGCTGTTGCTAATGTTCTGTATTATTCCTGAAACAATGAGACTTTTTTAATGTGATAATTTTATTTCCTAATAAATATTACACACAAAGTATTGATTAAGATTCCTAACAAGCCTCATTATTATGTGAATTTTTAACTTCTGATTCAAACAAAATAGCATGAAACTGATTCCTTCCTGCAAAAAATGGGCAGCTAACTTGTTTATAGAGAGGAATTATTCTCAATTTTTGACATATGAAACTGATTCCTTCCTGCAAAAAATGGGCAGCTAACTTGTACATAGAGAGGAATTATTCTCATTTTTTGACATATGCCTTATAAAAACGAGTTCAGTGTATTTATGTGTGAACTCTTTTCCTGAAATTAACATTTTTCCACTGTCTTTTAATTGCAGTGATGATCTCTGGGAATTAAAGTTAAATGCTAAATATTATCAAGAAGACCCTCGATACCCGCACATCGGGCTGGTTTGCTGGCCCCTCTTAGGTGATGGCTAGGAGCTCTGGAAAAAATGAAAAGAAGTCTGAAGGTAAGACTCCCTTTCTCAGCTTACTTTTCACTATAAACAAGTAAAAAGGCCAATCTTCCCATTGCTGCTGGCCCCACCTGTCCATCTGGATAAGAGACATGGTCTTGAGTAACCTTGTAAGCCCTGGGGTAAGTCTGGAGGTTAGAGGTCAGGTAGGGTTAAGAATGTCCCGTGCAGGGAATGTTCTCTTTCATCTTCCTTTAGACGGCTCTAGGTTCCTTTTCGTTTGCCTTGAAGCTATAGGAACCTTTGCTTTTAGTTGGGCAAGGTTTTTTCCTGGTGTCACGCTGTGATTTGTGCGATAGGTTCCGAAATTTAGAAAATGTGTTCGTTCCATCTATAGTTTTCATTCATTCAAAATAGCTTGATATCTGAGTCATTGCCTTTCGCTGTATTCGAGCACTGCTTTATAGTTAATAGGACTAATATAATGCTTATGGTGTGCCAGGCACTGCTCTGAGAGCTTTAAAATATCAACATATTAATCGAAACCTCCAGATTTCTAATTTTAAGAGTTGTCAGTATCATGGCAATCAGCATTTTAAATTCAACCAACTCTGGCAGAGGGCTTGCATTGTACAAAGCATAGGTACAAAGAAGAGGAAGTCTGAGTCACTTTCTGAGTTTTTAGTAAAGGAGGCTTGATACAATGAATTTACAGGTAACTATATCACAAGGCAGATTTGGGTAGATGTCGTGAGAGAAGCACAAACATAGAGTCAGGGATTCAAAGGAGAGGAGACTTGTGTTGGCATGTGATAATGTACCATGTAGGAAGCAACTTCTGGGTAGAGCTTTGGAACAGCAAAGAGTTCAAAAGGCAGAGATAGAAGGGAGCATGTTCTCTCTCTCTCTC